>NC_090929.1:812509528-812812558 GCF_040938575.1 Ambystoma mexicanum
CGGTCATGTCTGATAATGTTATAACCGGGAGGGATGGCTAGGGAGAATAGTGGGCCTGAGGCTCCGTGAAGCCAGGTTTCGGTAATTGCTATGAAGTCGAGGTTGAGGATGAGGTCAGCCACTTCAAGGGCGTGAGCCGTGAGTGATCTGGCATTGATTAATGCACCCTTGATATTGCTCATGTTAGGGAGGTTAGAGTGAAGTGGTGAAGGGTTAGGCGTAGGTGTGGAGGTCCGTGGCAGTTTGTTAAGATGCGCCGAATGATGGGAGGCGTGAGTGAGTCGCGAGCCAAGTCTGGCATTTCTCAGGGTGATAGAGCATGGTATGTTTGGTAGAGGTCTAGATGCAACATGTTGGATCCAAAGGGCTAGGTTGTTGAGGTAAAGGTTGGTGTGGTGAGCGAGGGAGGGCATAGTTATGGTGTGGTATGGATGTGGGTAGTGGAGGGGGGCGGTGGTGTGGTTGAGTATGGTCCCCCCAGAGTACCATATAAGGAGGAGAAGGGTGGGCAGTAATCTTGCGAGTAGGATACTGTGAGTGTACATAGGCAAATCTGTGGCTATTAGGATGTTGGTGAGGGGCATATTGACCTAATACAGTCTAAGAGCAGATGGTCTGATAGTGACTATGTGGGCTGTTAGCGACTGTAGGGGCAATACACTCAAGGTAGTCTGTTAGCGACCATAAGGCACAACACAATTAAAGTGGTCTGATAGCGACCATAATGCACAACACAAATAAAGTGGTCTGATGGCGACCATAAGGCACAACACAATTACTGCCTTACTATGTGTGCCTTAGTTGTGTAGCCGGCTCTCGCCTTCCGGTGCTCTGCGCACCAGGAAATAGCAGCAGCGGCCAATATTGGCCTTCCCAGCGTCGGCCTTTGTTGCTAGGCAACCATGATGACGGCCATTTTGTTTCGGTGTTCGGAATCGGCTTGCATCGATTCAGCTGGTTAAGGGGTTGCTGGAACGGATGCTTTGCTGCAGATGATCTCTAGGACACGGGTTGGGGCAATGTGTCCGATTTCAACTTACATTAGAGTAAGCATGCTGCAACACATCATTAGAAGTAGTCATTCGGTGCCTCAGACCTCCGGTGCTGGCATGAGGAGCGGCGGGGGTGGGTTCCTGCCCATCCGGCCTCGGGGAATCAAAATGGATGTTCGCGTGTCTTATAACAGGAAAAATGCTACACAACCAGAAAGGGGGTGGGGGGCCACAAAAAGGCTCTTTTCAGAGCCACCTTGCACCTTTCAAAAATAGAATTTGAATGAAAACGTGCAGGCGGTGGCGCAGCCTCTGAGCGCCGCATACAGGACATGTTGGCTCTGAAAATAGCCTTTTTCTGATGTTTGTATTTGCAACGTTCGAAGTGGTGAACACCAACAGGGAAAATGCTTGCTAAACTTGCAGGAAACGCTGCACTGCATTTTGGCTATTACGCAGAAATAGCTCATTGACAGCATCAGTCAGATGAACTGCATCTGAACGAAAACTGCTCCGACTACGAAACGTAATGTTTTCATTGTGGACATGCCAACGTCTCGCAAAAAAGCGCAAACAGCCGTGTTCAAATAGCACTGCGCTTTCTCCATTTGTGGCCCACACGAGGAAGAACGCAGCCACATCGGTCTCTGGGCACTGCAAGAAAAAATGGTGTGCGACTTTGGAAACATTTCTATGAGTTGCCGAAATGTCTCCTTCATCACAAACTGCAGTGAGATGCCGCTAACATGTCCTAAACTGTTCCCTCCACAATGAACAATAATGATGTCTGGATGAGCAAGCGTCACCAAACTGACACAAAGAGGACCCACATGGAACCACTTCATCCCAGGTATTCCGTACCAGTGCACATCGACATTATGGAACCCAAGGTGTGCTGCCCCTGCACAGCGTTCTGCGTAAACTTGTACCCAATGTATCCAAGAGTCACCCAAAAGCCATATAGTCCGCCTACTGAACAGCACAACCATACCCATAGCCATCTCCATTCCCATTTGCAAACACTTGTTCTGGCACAATCTGTTGCTACACACCAGACCCAGGAAATCGTACTGACCAATCCCAACTCCTGCACAGTCCTATTTCCATTCCAGCCACCCTGAAAAGATGTAACACGTGCGCACCTCCAAATGGCGTGGCTTTTGCGAACATATTGGTCTGTGTAGGGGGCTGTGCAAACACATTTGAAGCACCATAGAGAATGCCCGCTTCGTTGGTAGTTGTGAAAAGTGTTTTTTTTTTTTTCATTTTTGTAAAGCAACGTGTAAATAAACACCTTTTTGTGTGGTAGTTGTTGGGCTTTGCTCTCTGCTTTTCCTCCTTGCAGTATTACATGAGTGACTGCAACCAACATTTTACATTGTGGAACAGAAGATTAATTTCAATAGGGGGAAAAATATCCGCTCCACTGACAAACGTTGCACTAGAAGCACTAAGGTTCTCATGGGCACAGAAGAACATCCTTGCATGGAACAGAAAAGCAGACATACACCTGATTCGATAATCCGTAGTCCCATTTCCATGGCAAGCACATTAAAGGACAGAACGTAGCACCTGCGCTTTCCCCAACAACCGCAAGGGCCACGCCCCTGTACAGCAGGGCCAGTCCTCCTTCCCTTTCTAGTACTCTTTTCCAAGCACTCCCTCAATGGCTACTGTTAAACGGTCACATACGCATCCACCAATTACATCCAATAATTGTGCATCTAACGCTATCACCTCTGTTCAACAGTCTATACCAACAGTTAAACACGCAGAGTTCAAGTGTCCTGTAAAACAAAAGCACCTGCATGGGAAGGTACTGTAAAACAATCTACGAGTTCTGCATCCACATACATCGGCATCACTACCCATCACCACGCCTTGTAGGTATTACTACTTTTTGTACAGTAAATTTGCAACTGTGTTCGAAGTTCGTAGCAACAGAGTACCTCGCACTGAATCTCCATAACGTACTCAAAATTCCTACTGTTATTTCTCCCATCACCTACCATGAAATGGCTCCTACAGTAGTAGGTGGTGGCAAAGCACTTTGGATGAAAGCGCTATATAAACAAATAAATACAAAGGTGCCATTTGCCCATAGCAGCCATTGTTATATGCAAACGGTTACTCTGTTCTTTTGTTCTGTCAATTTTACGATGCTTTCCCCCCCATTAACGCACCTATCAAATTTGTAAAAACCGCACACACGGATCAGTCAGCGTATCCCCACCAAACTAAGACAAGTGCATACATTGCATGCATCACAACAGTTTCCTGCCACTTACCTTTCACACTTCATAGATTACAACAGTACTTAAATAAAAATGTATGTATGTGTGCATTGACAACAGTAACATTCATAAATGCGCATAAGGAAATTAAAGCCCGGAAGCGATGGCTCCACTCATGTAGCAAGCATATATATGCAGAGAGGTACATGCAAATGCACACACAAAAACATTCTGCTTTGCACTCTGTACATTTTTCCAAACCTTTTTGTCATCCTTCCACAATGCAAAGTACTCCATTTTGAAAGTAAATAGTCCTACACTAATACACACACGTGTTCAATAACACATCATACAATAGACTCCCAAATAACCCACCTACCGCCTTAACAAACATGCTTATGCTCCGAAGTCCCCATTCATATCGTAAGCCTTCCATTTATACACACACTTTCTCTTCCTGCCAAGAAATCCCCTTATAGTTTTAAAGAATGTATTGTACAAATGTAAGCACTATGCCATTAGCCAACATATTTTCTTAACATCTTATACAGGTGCACTACCCACCTCTCTCTGGAAAGCCACTGGCGTGTGCACTTCAAAATACAACCTGTAAAAAACTACTCTCACCAAGCAACAAAGTACAATACCATTATAGGGTTGTACATCTTACTAGAAGAGTGCACTATTGTTGTATTGTAGCAGAGATTTGGAGCAATCCACCAGTATGTACTTCATTGTTACTCATGACACCTCTACAGGTGCTCAGTGTTTGTTATGTCGCCACCATTAGACTAATCCCCACATAGTAAGATACTGTCCTCAACCCAAAGTTAGAGGCCATTAAACAGTGACACACTTCAATTTATATGCCTACCCTCGTATTGACCCACTCATGCACATTGCACACATATACATTTGAAAATCTACACACCCACACTTCCCTTTCTTCGCCAACAGCTACTACACAATGCCTACCAAACTGCAAGAAAGCATCACAGGAATAGAGCCATGCAACCTAAAAACATTGAAAGTAGCCGTCCACTGCAAGCAGAACTTCTACAGAAAGTTGAACCAGAAGAGCTAATCCAGTCATTAAGGGAAACGGATGCATCTACCAGTACAGACAGTGTAGGTCATCTGTCAAAATGTGAGAATGAAAAGAAAAGCACTAAAACAGTGCACCAGGCACTACTGCTTACAGAGCACATACATATGGTAATGTAACCACAAGCAAGCATTCCAAAAAAGTCATTTTACAAAAGATTTTCCATCACAGAGTCCTTCAGAACCTTATAACTAGAGGGCAGAAATCACGCTCAACCCTCAAAACCTAACACAGAAAAGTCATCCTGGAAGCTCTTGTAGACAGTGCAATGATCATGCAACAGAAATGTTTGTAGTAATTTTGAACAAAATGAAACTACTAACGAGATTAAGTGGTAATTTGCAAGCACTACTTCGAAACAAACGCAATATCAGCATAGATGCCTTTACCACATCTGTACAGGTGAGTGGAGTCACACCACCAACACAGAGCCATACTTCAATGAAGAATCATACAAACAAGAAAAAACAAACCAAATTGCTGTACATCGAGTGGACGAGGGTATGAAAAGATACACAATTCCATAATGGAAGAGGAAAGACTGCTTTCAGAAATATCCCCCTCAAACTTAGATGTCACTCTCCATTCCACCAAACCAACACGCTGTACCTACAAATGGCCTTGAATATCAATGTGTAACGTTCGCCAATGCTTAATCAAATCTTTGCAGCAATTCCTCAATCAGTATATCAAAGGAAACGACAAAATAAAAATAAAAATACTACAAACTATGGTCTCCTGTCCAGTGCCCAACTACACAGGAATACAAGGACATTCCTTAGCCTGTATTTCTGGACCTGCTTGCAAAAGCACCTTCCACTGTATCAAAATGTTAGCAACCCACCATTCAACAGTCAGAAGAACAAGTTACTTCTTACCTTGTAACGTTCTTTCGATGGGATGTTCCTCCGACGTATTCCTTATCTTTGATAATTCGTCTCCAGCTTGCTGGCCTCGGAATTTTTTTCAGTAGAGGGCGCCGCGCGTCGACGTCTGCCGAGTCGATGTCCCTCGACGGCCACCGTATTGGCGCCGACTTCACCATGCCCATAAATAGCCGCGTGTGGCGTCCGTTGATCAGTTCCGTTTTGTAGTATAAGAAAAGTCATGCCTGAATTGGTTATTGACCTTGAAGGAGCGTAAGCTGCAACCACAAGGGAAGTATTACTGCGGGGATGGATGGGAGGGCCGATAAGGAATACGTCAGAGGACCATCCCATCGAAAGAACATTACAAGGTAAGAAGTAACTTGTTCTTCGAAGCGATTGTGTCCTCCGACGTATTCCTTATCTTTGATAGACTCCCATAGCAGTGGCATGTAATTGGAGGTGGGAGTAAGAATGTCATGCATCCCTTAGGGATGAACCGAATGTAATACGGCTTTGCCAAATCTGGTCTCTTGACTAGTGGAGGAATCCAGGTTGTAAAATTTTGTGAATGTATGTGCGGACGACCATGTGGCAGCCGCACATATGACCGGTACCCCTCTTTGGAGGGCCGAAAAGGCTGCGATACCCCTGGTTGAATGAGCCCTAAGATTTTGGGGTGGCTCTTTCCCTGCCAGTTTGTAACATTCCAGAATGGCCAAGATAATCAACCTGGAAATGGTTTGTTTTGTTATGGTAATCCCAACTTGTAACCTGAGTATCCTACAAACAGTTGGTCTGCTTGCCTGATCCTAGCCATTCTGCTGATGTAAAAGCTTAGAGCTCCCCTTTGGTCCAGCCTATGTAGTCTTTCTTCCCCTTTCCCCGGATGGGGAGGAGGGTAGAACAAAGGTAAGGTAATTTTCTGAGTAATATGAAATTCAGAAACCACCTTTGGGAGGAAGTTAGGCTTCACCTGTACGACAACTTTTTCCTTGTAGAAAATTGTATGTGGGGTTTACAGGAGAGAGCTTGTAGCTCGCGCACCCTCCTAGCAGATGTTAGTGCTACCAATAGGACAGTTTTAAGCGTGAGAAATCTCAGCGAACAAGAGTGAAGTGGTTCGAATGGTGTGCCCATTAGAAATTTTAAGTCTAAATTTAAGTCCCATAAGAGAACCTGGAATGGTTTTGGAGGATAAACATTAGTCAGTCCCTTGAGAAATTGTAACACTAGAGGTAGTTTGAAATAGGATGGTTCCTCCGCAGTGCGCTTGAAGATTGAAAGCGCTGCGAGATAGCCATTTACAGTGCCAACTTGAAGGCCTGAGTTTGCCAAGTAAAGTAGAAACGATAACACAGTTGGTGTACCACATGAAAAAGGGTCGATATTCCCTTCTCTACACCAGCTGCAAAATGTGTTCCAACGGCAGCGGTATAAAGACTTTGTTTCTGGCCTTCTGGCCGAAAGCAACACCTCCATGACGGCATCAGGGAGGTCCCAATCCTTGTACCTCACCCTTTCAGAAGCCAAGCGTGAAGGTTGAGGGTAATGATGTCTGGATGGAGAACCTGACCTCCCTTCTGCGAGAGAAGATTCTCTGAGTGGAAGACGGAATGGAGGGCAGATGGACATATCTAGAAGGTCTGGGTACCACGTTCTCCGGGCCCAGTCCGGGGCAATTAGGATCATGGTTTCCCGGAATCTTCTCAACCTCCTGATCATTTGAGGAATAACAGGGACTGGTGGAAACGCATCGAGGAGTGGAAAACTCCCAGTCCACTACGAACGCGTCTCCTAGAGCTCCTCTCGGGGGAAATTCCCTTGAACAGAACAGATCGCACTTCCTGTTGGTGCTTGTGGCGAACAGATCCATCCGAGGGGTTCCCCAAAGGGCGAAGATCTCTTGAAGGACTTCCTGAGCTAGCTCCCACTCACGGCGGACTGTGCTCTGCCTGCTCAGAGCGTCCGCTGTCAAGTTCTTCTCTCTGGCTAGGTGGACTGCCGATAGAGAGATTCCTTCCTGAATTGCCCAAAACCAGAGCTCCATTGCGCCTCTGCACAGTGGCAGTGATCCTACGCCTCCTCTTTTGTTGAGGTAGCGCATGGCCACCGTGTTGTCCGTCATTATCAGGAAATTTTTTCCCTGTAATGATGGCAAGAAAGCTTTCAGCGCTAGTCTGATCGCTCTCAGCTCCAATAGGTTGATGTGTAGTCTGGACTCCGAAGGAGACCAACGACCACTGATGGTCAAGTCGTTGGCATGGGCCCCCCACCCCGTGAGTGAGGCATCTGTGACTACTGTTATCTCCGGCCATGGTTGCCAAAATAGTTCTCCTTTCAAGATGTTCTCTGGATAGGCCCACCAATGAAGGTCGTGGGCTACCTTGTCCGGAATCCGGAGATCTCAGTGCTCACTGAAGAGATCTCATTCTCAGGCGAGCCTCTGGCACAAGGAAGATGCAGGATGCCATGAGGCCTAGCAACCTCAAAAAGTCGAAGGCTGGGAGACGTTGGGCATCTTGAAACTTGTTGACCATCTGCAGAATATCTTGAGCCCTCACCTCTGGTGGCGAGGCTTTTCCCAGGGAAGTGTCCAGGACCGCTCCAATGAACTGGAGTCTCTGTGATGGTATCATCTGTGACTTCTTTAAATTGAGGGAGAAGCCCAGTTTGTGAAGGAAGTGGCAGACATATGCTAGCTGGATCTGAGCTTGTTCCGAAGATACAGCCCTGATCAGCCAATCGTCCAGGTAGGGGTCGACGTGGATCCCTTCCCTCCTTAGACTCGCAGCCACTACCGACATTAGCTTGGTGAAGACCCTCGGGGCGGAGGTCAGCCCAAATGGCAGAACTCGAAATTGATAATGAGAGCCGCCAATTGCGAACCTCAGGTATTTCCTGTGTTTGAGATGGATTGGCACATGGAAATAAGCATCCTGAAGGTCCAGGGATACCAGCCAGTCCTGGAGCTGGAGGGCCTGTAGGATTTGAGAGCGAGTTACCATCTTGAACTGGTCCTTCCTGAGTAACTTGTTCAATTCTCGTAAGTCCAGGATGGGTTTCAGTCTCCGTCCTTCTTTGGTATGAGAAAGTAGGGGGGGGGAGGGTACCAGCACTTGTTCCTGTCCGCTACAGGTACCGGTTCTATGGCACCTTTCTCTAGCTGGTCTATAATTTCCTGCAAGAGGAGCGGATCTGGAACTTTTAGAGAGCTGTGCCCCGGTGGATGACTCTGAGGGACGTGTAGAAAGGGTAGGCAGTAACCCTGGGCAACTGTCTCCAATGCCCAAGCATCTGACGTTATAGCCTGCCATTCCGTCAGATGGTGAGTTAACCTGCCCCCTACAGGTGTCTTGTTTGGAAAGACCTCAGAGTGGTTTGGGGGCAGCTGATGCAGATGCCGAGGGTAAAGAGGCACCTGCTGCTGCTGCGGCTTTAGTACTTTTGACCCGTCCACCTCGGGTGGATCTCCTTTGGCCTCTTTGAGCCGGCTGTCCTCTGCCTTTCCCAAATGCGGAATAATAGCGAAAGGGCTTTCCTCTTCCAGAGGTTCCTGAGGGGCGAAAAGGAGTTTGGCGGATTGCAGCTCCTAACGATTTTGCGGCTGCTTTAGATGTTTGCAACTTTTCCAGACTGTCATCAGCCTTCTTTCCGAATAATGAAGAGCCGTCAAAGGGCATATTCAAAAGTCTGGCCTGTACATCTGGAGCAAAGCCAGACTTTCGCAACCACGCATGCCTGCGGATTGTTGTACTTGCCGCCATGGCCCTGCTGATACTGTCAGCGGAATCAATGCCAGTTTGAAGTGACTCGCACATGGCATCTTTGCCAACTTTAATAATGTTAAGGAAGGCTTCCTTTTCCTCTCCTTCGGGTATGCAGTCAGCCGCTGATGAAGCACACTCCCACAGTGTGTGACTGAACCTGGCGAGCGTACAGGTGGCGCTGATGCACTTCAACGCCATACTACAAGCAGAGAAGACTTTCTTCGCCATAGAATCGTACCTCTTGTCATCTCTATCACGTGGGAGAGTAGGGTAAGCGGTCCTACTGCTAGATGAAGTTGCCGCTTGGACCACCAGGCTCTCTGGAGTTGGGTGTTTTGCAGCAGCTACCCTATACTTGGCTGACAATCATTTATTGACCGCAGGGATAACTTCAGGAGTGTCCCAATTAGATGTAATTTTCCTTTGTAAAGCTTCATAGAAGGGGACCACAGGATCCTCCTGTGGACCTTTGTCTAATATGTCTGTCAGGTCATCCTGTTGAAAAACAGGCGAAGGCGCAGACCAACCCATAAATTCAATAATTCTTGCCATAAGGGTTCTATAGGGTGTTTCGGCATGTTCCCCTGGGTCTGGCTTAACAAATTCCACTTCTGGGGGAAGTGTCCAGCACACTTGCCTCATGTAGTGACTCCTGTAGGTCCTTCAACCTTCTTTCCTCAGAGGTGAAATCCTCTGAAACAGGTAGTGTGGTCCTCTGCAACCCAAAGGTTTCCTGGTCAGAATCTTCCCCCCTCTTCATAAATTGAAGATAGTCCAGGGTACTCTGACCTCTGAAATGGTGTAAAACCCATCTCTAAGGCAGAAGGAGCCAGACTCGTCATTATTGGGCGAGAAAACTTCGATGTCGTCGACGCCACTGTGACAGGCTTCGAAGGCGCCGAGAACGGCGTCGGGAAAACTGGAAGAGGCCTCGAAGAACTCGAGAGGATCGGGATCCTACTCGAGGAAGTCGACGACGGTCTCGGCGTCGTGCCGGAGGCCCTTCGAATCACTGTTGGCTGTGGAGTAGCCTTGGTCTTCTCTTTCATCGGCGTCGATGTCGGCGTCGACGATGGCGTCGAGTCGATCGACCGATGCGTCGAAGAACCCTTCGACAACGGCGTCGATGGCGCCGATCCATGTGTCGAAGGAATCTTCGACGACGGCGTCGAAGATGGTGCCTTCTTACCCGATGGCTCGTAGCGCTCTCAGGTGGAATGTTTCGCTGGGTGCAGCGACTCGCGGCGTTTTGATTTTTTGGGTTTTTCACCCGGGGTATCACCCTCAGCTGTCTTCGAGGGGGACGAGGCCGCTTTCTCTAAGACGCTTAACATTTTCTTTCTGAATTCCTCCCACTCAGCCTGAGAGCTGTGTTTTGTGGGACAGGAGACACTTTCTGGGGAAACAGAAGACGACGAGGAAGGGGATCTTCGACGTCTCTTCTTTGAGTGACTTGATCTCGACGAATGGTGGGAGCTACTTCGAGATCTAGAATGGGAATGTTTTCGACGGCGAGGAGACGAATGTCTCGACTCAGCCGAAGAAACTTTCGAGGAGGTTTTGACTGACTTACCTCTCTCGGGCTTCCCCTTGCGCTCCTTCAAGGCTTTCGCCGTCATGGACATGCAGTCTTCACACTCCGAACAATGGTGCTCGGCTCCCAAGCACCACAAGCAGATCCTGTGTGGATCCGTTATCGACATTTTTTTACCGCAGTCTCGACATTTCTTGAAGCCGGATTGCGGCATCGTCGGTTCCGATGAAGATGCCATCGAGAACGAGTTGGTATATTCAAGTAGATATAGAAGGTTACTCTGACTGAACTGAGCAACGACGTTCCGAGGCCCCACGAAGCGCAGAAAAACGGAACTGAGCAACGGACGCCGCGTGCGGCTATTTATGGGCATGGTGACGTCGGCGCCGATACGGTGTCCGTCGAGGGACATCGACTCGGCGGACTTCGACGTGCAGCGCCCTCTACTGAAAAAATTTCCGAGGCCAGCAAGCTGGAGACGAATTATCAAAGATCAGGAACACGTCGGAGGACACAATCCCTTCGAAATCTAGTTTACAAACTGTACCATGCAAAAAGTCCAGCTTTAGCACTGCAACATTTAAATGATATTCTCCTACAAGTTACAGCCAAACAAGTGCTCAAAGAAATAGAGCACATACAAAAGGAAATATTGTGGAACTGAAGAGCACACAAACTCCAGCATTTTCAGACAACAGTACTGACAACATTGCAACTATCAACTTTTTATATAACACATACAAAAAAGAAATACAAAAGTTCAAAAGCATATCTGCTGAAATGTCAAACCAAGTATGTGTGTTGTCATAGAACTTTCTATAGAAAGAGCACCAAAACAATAGATATAATGCAGAAATTAGAAGGCAATGAGGAATCCAAATGGTTTCAATTAGCTCTGTACCTTAAAGCTGAAAACAAATACGAATTTACGAACACCTCCACACTGTGTAAATATTGCACTACAAAACTTGACAATAACCAAAGGCCTTCACAGGCAATCAGTAATAATTTGGAAGTAGTTCCACTGCCAAACGCACTGCAGCAGCTTAATTTGTATGAGAGCATTATAATCCAAACAGTGCACCCATTTCAAGCAATAATACGATTTCAACCGAAACTGCTAAATTGCCTCCCACCGAATTACTGAGAGGCATTCGTGTGAAAGTAGTTTACCATTAGATCTCAAAGAAAATGTAGACACTCAACGAGTGCAAAGGCCAATACAAGAATCTTTGATTATCCTGGTAAATGGTGTACCTACAAAAGACAAAAAAAGTTGGCAGCAACTAGTGGATTTAAGCAAAGTTAGGGAAGCCTTGCAACACCTTAAATAAAACAATGAATACTACAAGGAAATAAACATTGAAGAAAATGTGAAAGAAACAAACGAAATAATTCAGGACTCCTGAACAACTGGCCAATTTGAACGTCTAGATCCTAGTGCAGCCTCCAATATTTTAGACCACTATACAATTCACCCACTGCACTCCAAAGACACCATAGATGATGCACTAGAAACATATCAAATGCGGCAAGCCAAAGGAGCGCCAATCAGTATATTGGAAAAAAGTGTAGAAGCACAAGCCTTTCCCTCTACTCTTGCCGACTGGAAAAGGTGGAAGATATGATGAAAGATGCTCACAAATAACAGCATCATAATACTGCTGTTTACAAATGTATTCTAAAGACCGTAGATTTAGACAGAACGTGGAGTACATATTCCACCTTCTCTTTGAAAGTGAACTAGCAACACAATGTTATGGAGTTGCCCACACATTGAAAACAGGTTCCCATTTTCAAAACATGTTACCTACACAGCTACTTCAGAAGGTGCAAGAGAAGGACCAAGTTTTACAGTCAAGTATTACAAATCTCTTGGCAAACATGCGTGGTACGAAGGAGTACTGGTTCCAACAGCACGCAGATGTACAGTGTATGCTACGCAACCTTGGCCCACCCACATGGTTTGGTCACTTTAAGCTGTGCAGAGTATGCATCAGAAGACTTGCACACTTTCCTATGCATAGCAAACAAAAACAAAATCGGGTGTAGACACGAAAACACCAGGAGAACTTTGCTCTCTTGATCCAGTAAATGTTTCACGGTACTCCCATCATCGCTTCCTTGCCATGCTGCACTTCATTTGTAATAAAGCACTTCCTCCCCTCGGAGAAGTGGAACACTTCTTTTGGAGAAAATATCATCAAGCAAGAGGAGCACCACACATCCACATGCTTTTGTTCCTAAATGTGGTGAGGAGAGTGATGAAACTGTTTTGAAGTTCATTCACAAATATGTCACTTGCGAAATCCCTTTGGAAAGTACACATATTGACCTACATGCACACATTTTGCAGTTCCAAAGACACAAGTGTGGCAAGTATTGTCGGCGTAAATATAAGAACATAGGCAAATGCTACACCAAATGCTGCTTTGGTTTCCCTAGACCAGTTTCAACAAAAGGACAAGTAAACCGCTTCATGTCTACAGTTCGACACAGTGTGAAAGGGAAATCTCCTAAGAACACATACTGCATAAAAAGGAGCGATGCAATAATTGCCCTCCTATGGAATGCTAATGTTGATGTACAGTACATTGCAGACAATTCCACTGCAGTTGCAGGATATGCCACAGCCTACTTAACCAAAGCAGAGCTCAAAGACCTCTGGGATGGCCTACCATCTGACAAAACACTGGCACAAAAATGTTACAGCATTGGAATAAAAATGCTGTCCCAAAGACAATTTGGCTCCTACGAAGCCGCAGACCGTTTAACCGGCACCGCCTTATATGGGAAATCAGAAAACTTACTGTGGACAAACCATGGTCCTGCTGCATCCAGAAAGAGTACTGGAATCCTACGAAGACATACAAACAATAGCCAAAAACGATCCAAACAGCCAGGACATTTTGAAGAACACCTTATTGGACACATACTACCCGAACAGGAGTATTACTTTAGATGCCTTGTGCCTGTACCAGATAGCCCAAAACGTTGCATACAAAAAGAACATTAAACCAGATGAGAAAAAAGGTAGATACAGAGTGGAAAGTTGTGAAGGCAGCCTGGTGAAACTTACCAAACACAGCCCAATTAATCACATGAAATTGTCATTAAAGGCATGGTCCAGTAAAAATTTGTATAGTTCCTACTGGTCGGCCATGTTTTTTTAAGCCTAAGTGGCTCGATTTTAGAAAACTTTCCTATGGACCTTACCCGAGTTTTCGTCCATTAAACGCACGTGAAAACAGGCACCAGGGAGCCGCCATTTTGTGATAATCCTATCACTTGCCGCATCGCCCTGGCTGACCTGCTTCTGCGGCACTAAATCACTTCTCCCGCCCCTGAGCCTGACATTATCAAAACATTCATATTCCCTGCCTCTCTCCGCGACGTTACTGTGCTGCGTAGGCAAACGCGCCCAGTCGTCTTCTACGCGACTCCACACAGAAGCCGGAAACCAACACAGACCATCTCACAACACAGCGTGCCACAATTCGGAATATGAAACTGTACTTTAAAATCAAACAGCAACACAGTACATTTGGTAAAGTACATTTATTTGACATTAAATGTTTAGAGAATATTCAGCAATTGCCATATGAACTCCGAAAGCCATTTATTTTCCTTTATCTGTATCCGCAATGGTAAACAGGGTGTCGCTTTTCGTTAAAAGAAGCACTTTGGAAGCACAGTGAACCGCAAGGCTGTTCCATCAACTAGGCACTAGTACATCGTAAAGGTTGATATGTTGCTTCTAGCCACTAGTACAGGGTAAGGGCATGTGGGCCCTTGGCGATCGTCCCAAAAAATTGTCAGTGTGCTCCAGTTGTTCACACGAAGCTGCCGGTGTCTCAAACCGACGACAGTAGCAGAAGGGGAGCAAATACCCGTTATGAAAACAAAAAAATTATAATTAGTCTCGCCAGCCGATCTTCATTAATATTACTCATTTTATTTATTACGACCGATCAGAAACTATTTGCTTGCAAGGATAGTTCAATGGAGTATGTTCGGCTCTAAAATCAATGCGAAAAGTAACGAAATAAATCGAGGCCAACATACAATGATAGACAGTCTACATGCGTGTGGAATGATATATGGCATTTGTAACGCGCCTATACACAAGTGTTTCAAGGCGCGACGAGGCAGGGGGGGGAACAAGGGCAGACAGATAACGATCCTACTAGGCTAGGTGTCTTTCAGATCGCGCATGGGGAAGGGGGGAGGGGGTAAAAGTGCTGTACATGGTTAGTCGAATACAAGATAAATAATAGGGACAGCTGGTGGCAAGTGCAAGGTAAATGCCGGGAGAAGGGGCTGAAGGATACAGAGACAGTCCCGTAGTGCAGGTAGGCAGTGCAGGGAAAAGTGGCTGGGCCAAGGACCGAGATCGGTGAGACCAGTGGACCTGCATGCCCATGTGCCCACTACGAACACGTTTTCCTTGTTTTTCCTAGCTCTTCATTCATTCATTTATTCATGCATCCATTCATTAATTCTTCATTCCGGTATAAAAGCGTCTAAAGATTTACTCACATTATATTTGAAATTTCCATTGTGTCTCTTCGTAATGCAGTCTGTAAAACGGACCGTGCTCTTGACAACGATTTTTCGTATACTGAACTAAAATGAAACTCGGTCTAGTTTCTGAATTTTCTGCCTTACTTCTCTTACGTTAACGTGCACCCCCTTCAAATGTAGTTCTTTCGGCATGGTCCCTGTCTCAAGGTCAAAAAACAATAGACCCTTATACTTCCAGTGCGACTTGTGGGCCTCTTCTGGGCACGAGCTGAAAATCAAAGCCGCTGTCCTTCGCATTCTTTATTTGCAACATCACGTAGTAAAGGCATCTGTGAGAACTTGAAGTTTAGAATCCCTCTATGTAGTGCGCCTCAATGTGCAAATGCGAACTGGCTTCTCTCCCAAATGCCACAGCCCGCTTGGCGCGTTCTAAGACCCCCAATTTTGTCCCCGTTGTCTGCGAGCTTTGTAGCCCCAAAAAATCATAACTATGGAGACATTTAATTTTTGGCGGAAGGTCAGGGAAAGTATAAAGTACCACAGGAGTTGAGTTAAAAGTGAGATTTATTGTTTGTTTTATTATTTGCAATATGCAAGCCTCCCCTCCGTTAACAGGGCACAGCATTTACATTTACATGAGATGAGACATGAGAAAAATATATACATACACATATGAGGTGAATAGAGAGAATTCAAAGATGACACCCAGCTTGTTCGCCACCCATGATGGTGAAGGTAGGGGTTAGGGTTACAGGTACACTGTACAATAACATTTATTTACAAAAAGACAATCGTATTGCAATTATTTAAACCAGGATTTGTACTTCACAACCAGCTGTGCTTCGGGTGGACATGGCACAGTTGCAATGTTCGGTGGCAATGGATCATTGCTCTGCACAGAAACTTCCAAAACTCCATATCTGTGCTTCTCTAACACAGCAACAATAAGGCCTTTCACAAAGTCGAACTGCATTTCATCATAGACTGGTTTGATCACCCATCGCTTACTTCGTTTTCAAAACACCTTAGTGTAGCTAGGCATCCTTACTTTACCCCTAGTCCTAGATTGTTCACGTCCGACATTGCTGTTATGGGCCAAGACCGCTAGTAGAGTGCGATGTTTCATGCCCCAAAAGCTAAAATGCAAGCGCTTTGGCCTGTACTTTAGGCACATATTGTGGAATACCTCCAAATCTCCTGTGTGACAGAATTCTGTCAGTCATCTCAAATCTCTTGATAGGGTTTTGTCAAAAACAATCTTCTCAAGGGCTTTGTGTGTCGGTGAAGATGGAATCAACCACTGCTTCTTCCGTGCCTCCTCTGGGGACAAAGAGCCATGTTCACATTGGTGGAAATGTTGGTTTTCTGTCCAGCGGTGAACGTTGGTACAGTGGTGCATCAGTGACCGCCATTTTTCAAGTAGTATTTCCACTGACCCTTCACAAGTTTTTGAGCTCCACCAAAGATAGTTGGTGATAGACTGGGACCACTGCAAAATACTTTCAAAACCTTTTTTTTTCCTGCAGCCGAGATTTTCTTACTGATTGATTTAGCAAGATGCCATACGTCAAATTGATGATTAATATGTGAGAACTGCTCTCTCATTGTCTTGGCAATTGAAACGTGTCTGTCCGTGGCTATGAGGTCGATGTGCATTCCCCTTGATTGTAGATATTCCACTCATTTTATTAATCCTAGTTTCTCCATGGCCACTGAGGATGTACATTGTGTTACCTGCACGACCACCGAACTCACAATTTTCTTACTATCCATGTCCTGAAAGTGGTAGGTGCAGTACTTGGCAGAAAATCCAGGGCTGTCGCACTGTCCATCGCCGGCTAGCCTGAAACGTTTCCCTTCGAATGGACTTACTAGAGACAATTGTTCAATTTTCCAAGCATCACTAATGGCCGGAAACAGATAATCACGTTGGTATATGTAGTACAGCGATTTAGAAATGAAATGGAGTCCCACAAACTGAAAGAAAGCCTCTAACTTTCTAAAACTGGAGCCACTAAAAAGTGATGCAGCTGCACACAGTAGATTGCCTGCTGGAATTTTCCCCAGCATCGTTTGTGCAGACCATGAGAACCTATGATTTAATCTACAGACGGCATTTATTTTGACGTTACTGCCTTTTATTTGACGAGTCACATTAATCAATGGCTTCCCACATACTTTCCCTCTAACGGAATGCACACATTTCAGCATACTTATAATTTCCATCAAACAACTGTCGAATACAATGTATTTGCTCTCTTTCATTAGACTATCATCCTGTGTCAATGTTGTTTCGGCCTATGACGTTGTGGAGATTTCAACACATTGGAAAGTAATATCGCTGATATCAAGTTCTGATGCGTCTATGGATGCTGCGGCTGGTTCATTCTCTGTCATTTCGACATCTATTACTTCAACATTGATGGGAGAACACAACAATGTCGACAGGTTTTTGGGTGACAATTTTTTGGCGGGTGTAGATTGTGTGAATTGATCTGCAACTACTTCAGAGCTATCTTCAATACATTCAATATCATCTTCTTGTGGCGGTGCGGTCGCACTGTAGCAATGGTCCAATGCAACTTTGCTGTATTCTCCAAACACAGTTAATTCATGTTCTGGCCATTGGACATGAGCATCTCGAGCCTGAACACGCCTCGCCTCAATTAATAGTTCCTCCATAGTGTACATGGTCTGGCAAGCAACATCTCTCATTCGCTTCACTGTCTGTGTATGTATAGTTCTGACACCGACGGGTAACTGGAGGAGAGATTGGAAAAGGGATGTTCAGTTTAAACACAAGATGGAGTGTAGTCCAATTGACTGGAAAAAAACATAAAATAGTCCCCAGCGCAAACATTGTTTTAAAGTTATGAACTGTTTGTAACTAACCTTTTTTTTTTTCTTTGCAACTTTTTTGACTCGACCTTCAACATCTGCACGCTGTAGCTCCGATTCGTTTCCGCATGTCCTCCCTTCCTCTTGCGCTGCAACGACTATATTTTCTGTATCTGCATAGACAGCACGGAATGAGGCTCCATCGTCTCCCTGAAACATAGTACTTTCATTGCTATGTATCAAAATATTGTTAGCATAAAACACACGTGAAGACGAACCCACAGGTACATCTCAATAGCCAAACACGATTTAAACATTGTGTGCAACAATCAAACGACAAGTATTCGACCAGCGATGATCTATTTCGATGGAGCCGTCAGTATCCATACCTCTGGCTCTGCATGGACTGCCATGAATGGTTGTATTGGAGAGGAGGCATCAGCATCTCCCTGAAACACAGTACTTGCATTAGTATGGTTTTCAATATTGGAAACATAACACACACTTGGGGTCGAACGCACAGGTACATATAAAGAGATAACCACAAATGATGCATTGTCTAAAAGAATCAAGGAAAATCTAAATATGATCACATTTCATCGACTTATTTCTCCGATTTATTTACATCTGCATCATCTAAATGGGATGTTGTGATTGTAGTGGAAGCTCCGTCGTCTCCCTGAAACACAGCACTTGCGTTAATAGGGAAGAAAGTATAGCAAATGGAATCACGTTATATGATCACGCATGATGGAGCTGTCAGTATCCATACCTTGTGCTGCTGAAGAATATCTATGGATGTTGCAAATGAAGTGCGCACTTCCGAAAGCTGTTGCGCCGATTCGTATACGCATGGTCCCGCTTCCACTTCCCCTGGAATTACTTGAACGTCAGGCTCTGCATCAAGTGCAGGGGTTGACACTCCATCAACTGCCTGAAACATAGTACTTGCATTAGTGAGGATTACAATAGTGAAAACATAACACACACCTGGGGTCGACAGCACAGGTACATATCAACGGCTAACCACGAATGAAACATTGTGTAGAACAATCAAACAACAAGAATTCCAGCTCTGATGATGACGCTCGATGGAGCCGTCAGTATCCATACCTCCTGCTGGTGAAGAACATCTAGAAATGTTGTAGATGTGGCGGACGCTTCAGCATCTCCCTGAAAGACAGTACTTGCATTAGTATGGATAACACTAATTATAACTGAAAACAAACACCAGTGGACGATAGCTAAGGTGTATATCAATTGGAAAGCACTAACCAAACATTCGGTAAAATAATTACACGATAGAATAAAACTATTACTTGACATGCATAAAACAAGTCTGTAGCGGATTAGCCTAGTAAGATTACCCGATACGCGCTAGAAGTGGTTGATAACTGCGACCACGTCAAGGATGTAGAATGTTCTTGCTTCAGATTCAAGGGATCTTCAAGAAGTTGTAAAGGTAAATTAATGATTGATAATGAAATGCCAATATTAAAAATAGCCATGTAAGGCAACAGAATACTTGAAAAATGCTCAATACAGCACAGTTCCCGGTTTCCATATATATACATTGCGTTTGTGGGTTATGAAATCGAAAAAGAATACATTGATAAATGTCATTATTCAAAAAACTATACACTCATATCAATATCGAAATTATTACAAGGGATAGAACACCTACAATATCAATTAATCCATTCGGCTACCTACACACTACCGCAAGGCCTAAAGCTAAATCCGGACACTTGACTCACCGGTGGCGGAATGTGGACGAATAGATTGGGAATAGCGTTTGAGCAATTTCCGTGTCATTCGCCGTTTATTCTTCTTTGTTACCCAAGATGTTGTGTACATGTCCAAGGAAAAGTGCCAGCTGCAGATGTGGTATCGATCACCCCTCTTATCCTGTAAGACTTGGTGGACTCTACTTTCCAGCTCATCCAGTGGATATCCGCAATGTCTGACCCATTCTCTTATTCGATCAACAGTTTTCGGGAATACATGCATGGATCTTCGAAGGGCAACCGCTGATCGAACCGGCAGGCATTGTTGATAAATCTGAAAAGTAAATATCGACATTATTATACAATCTTCAAGAATAAAGATTTGATACAAAAGTAAATGAATCATACAATGATCAATGCAAGGTTTGTTTTGGTCGCAGGAACTATACCAGTTCATTATGTGCGGCTTAGTATTTGCATAAATTGCAGAAATGTTTAAATGATGCGACTAAAATCTGAACATGTGACTCGTCCCTTGGATGTTCTGTCTTGCACGAGAAGGAAACATGCTTACATTATAGACTGGACCCCGAAGGATGCAATTCGATGACAATAGACACAGATGAAAATAAATAGATCTATTGATAGCATAGCAATGGAAACAAGTCAATAGCAATGAGACTAATGAACATAGCACTATTGTGTACTCTACTCGCAAATGCCTCCCGTGGAGCCACCATGTAAAGGAACGATAGGCCATCAGCCTGTACCACCTGTGAAAAGGAATGAAACAAACTGTTTTAAATGACCAAGTTAAGTTTAATAAATGTTTGTTGTCAATGACAATTCTTGTAACTAATGGCATTCTGCACAGATAAATGCTATCTAGACAATGCACACTATTGAACGACTTACATGCGTTACAATGATATGTAGATGTAATTTTGGATATAGTAGAAGAACATGAAATAGGAGTGGCATGACAAGCAGAGTATACTTACTCGTTACTCGGATTACGAGGATGAATAGTTGCGCGAAGTTCGTGCATAAGCACCATCATTATTCTCAGCACGGCCCGTGTGAGGCAGGCTGCCCTGAAGTCTGGCAGCTCGGTGATGCATTGCGGTCGTGGCTCGCCTTCCAAAATGTAGCCCAGGCATCCTGAGTTTTATCGGCAGCAGCAGTTCTCCTCCTCGGTTGGCATTAGCTCGCACCGATTGCATGTGCACCAGGTGGAGACGCCGTCCATGCAACTAGGCCCAGGCTCCTCTTCTGTTGATTCGTCCTGCCAACTACGTCCGAATCCCCATCGTTTTCGCGTGATTCCCTTTCCAGTAGTTCCTCCTCGGTATACCTGGGCTTGTACATGTAGGGCATTATTGTAGCCATTGTGTGGTAAACAAAGTAAAATAATTTACCGAGATGGTACAGGTGTTCACAGAAACGAGTCACAAAATACTCTAACACAGAGAGAGGAATGGAAAATCAGCTGTGTGTTGTGAAACGGTCTGTTTATACTTATTGAGGAAAGAGGCGTCCTGCCATTTCCATGGCGACACATCATTAGCTGAAGCGCAGCGAATGTTGACACAAGACGTGCTTTGGCGTTTGGAAATGGGCGGTACGAGTCTGCTGATGACAGGCTCAGGGGCGGGGGAATTGATTTAGTGCCGCAGAAGCAGGTCAGCCAGGGCGATGCGGCAAGTGATAGGATCATCACAAAATGGCGGCTCCCTGGTGCCTGTTTTCGCGTGCATATAATGGACGAAAACTCGGGTAAGGTCCATAGGAAAGTTTTCTAAAATCGAGCCACTTAGGCTTAAAAAAACATGGCCGACCTGTAGGGACAATACAATTTTTTACTGGACCATGCCTTTAAAAACTCCTCAACACAAAGAACTGTACTACATGGCTCTACTGCAACTTTTCAAACCATGGAGAAAATAAGATTTATTAGGCACCCACGCCTCGTATGCAGATGCTTTCAATGCAAGTGAAAGTACAATTGCAGATGAAAACTTTACATGGTACAAAACCATACTGGACAATGAATGCCAACAAGAAGAACTTCAAGCACAACTAAATGTAGACACTTCTGAGAGCAGTGAACCTTCTGTAACAGGCAGCCAAGAACCACTTGGACAGCCACTCACAGGAAATGAGGTAGAATTTGCCATGAGGGAAGTAACCACCACCATGTTTCAGTATGAGCAGTCTGCAGAAGAGTTGGCTGTACTGAAATCCCAACTAAACAATGAGCAGCGGACCAGTTTTAAAGAGTGGAAAAATTGAATATGGTATACAGCACGAAAGTAAAACTTGTACCTGTGACAACTACAAACCTGTACTGCTGTATGTAAGTGGTGAAGCTGGATCAGGGAAAACATTCTTAATAAAAATTATCAGTAAATACCTCCAACAATTAAACAACTACCTTTCAGCTGTTATAACCGCCCTTACAGGTTTGGCTGCCTACAACATAGGTGGAGTCACTCTACACCGATTGCTACTCCGTCCAGTAGAACACCAAAACAAATTTGAGTACTTTAAACGTTCAGCAGAATCTACTATGGAGCTATGCAGAGTTCTGAAACAAATAAAAATGCTCCTAATAGATGATGTGAGCATGGTCTCCAACCTAATGTTAGCTTTGATTCACCTCAGATTGCAAGAGGTCCTCAAAACAGACTAAAAAGAACTCTTTGGAGGGAAACATGTCATTGTTTTCAGAGATCTCCTTCAATTAACACCAGTGAAAGGTGAACCTATCTTCAAAACCTTGGGACACAAAGTGTGCCGTAAAAGTCTTGGAAGCATCGGGAATGTAAACCTCTGGCAACATTTCTAATACAGAGAACTAACTGAAAACATGCGTCAGTCTGTAGACCTCACCTACGCCAACATTTTAAAAAACATATGGATTGGTGTATTATCAAAGGAGGCGCAGTCTACCCTCAATACTAGATACATCCATGAGCTGTACAGGCTTAACACATGTGCTGCTGATGTCATGGAACAATTAGCTCACAAAAATGTCACCTGTATGTCCATAATGCCAACTCTAGCATGCTGTGCACCATTCAATGCAACAATGCTGAAAAAAGAAAAAACAACCACTAGTGGAAATTCATGCCACAGACAAATTGGACGTACACGGTATGACAATACACATGTGTCAACAAGCCATAGCACGACTAAATACCTTAGAAAACTATCTCCAACACAGCTGGTTTGGAGAAAATGTTATTATGTGTGAACTGTAGAGTAATGCTAAAGCGTAACCTTGACGTAGAACAAGGTTTCGTTAATGGAGAACTTGGCACATTTGTTGGCTTCCAGACATACCCACGGGACAACAGCTTTCAGTTTGTGAACATCCAGTTTGACAAACTTTCAAAAGTTAAAAAGATAGGCTGCACAACGGCTTGATTCCTTCTTTTCAAAGACATGTATGTACGCTGAGAACACTTTTCTCTTTCACTAGCTTATGCAGCAACGATTCATACATCTCAAGGTCTAACCTTAGATCACGCATTGATTGATATTGGCAGCATAGTGTTTAAAGAAGGCATGAGTTATGTAGCACTGTCACGGCTACGTACACTGGAAGGACTGTGTCGAGTAAATTTTGATGCAACTGCAGTCAGCGCAGACATTCCTTGCATCATAGAGTACAATATACTATGTGCACTGTACACACCCCCTCTGAAAATGAGCCCTGTTCCTCAGAAACCCAAAGGTTTGAAAAGAAGGCTCATTCAATCAGAAGTTGCAAATGATTTGGCAACAGTGCCACCAAAGAAATTGAAAGCAATTCATACTACATTAACTACCAAAAGCACATACAAAAGGAGTAAAAAAGACAATACATACCCAACTCCACACACAAGAAAAGTGCCTCTTCAAAGAAACCACATACCCTTCCATCAAAGTACTCAGTCACAGAAGTACCTGGTCCATTCAACATTTCCAATATAACAGGTGTTGATTGCTATGCAAATGTAACAATATAGTTCTATTCCAAATGCCAGCAATTGTTGAAAACATTCATTTAAATGGCACATACCAGTTGTGTTTGCAAATGCTTTCCTTCACAGAAATGCAGTAAGCACTCATGACAATATTTACAGAGTCTCAGGAATAAGGCAAGAATTGGACTACTCTGGTGGAATGGTGAAATTAACTTTAAACAGACAAGAAGATCCACAGGAATTTCTAATGTACTTACTACAAATACTGGAAAGGAAAAAGACTCAAATGAAATCTTTCACATTTCCTACATGTGGAAACATACATGCAGTCTGTACAACAATGTCATTCAGGAAAAAGTCCCTAATGAATGCTTTGTGTATGTAGCAATACCTAACTGACTCCCTTCCATTTCACCAACTGGTGCAAAACGCAAACCATAGCATATTGTGTACATCGTGCAATTCTGATAATCGTTCGATATTACATATACACTCACATAGTCAGTATGTAATATTAATGCTCTTAAGATACAATGTCGATGGAACCATAAACAACTGCAAACTTACTGCCTTCACACACGGAAAAGTTTCACTTGGGAAGAAAGCCTTCACAACAGTAGCCATAATCTACCACACAGGCGACACAACCAGTGGAGGCCACTATACTGCATACATTATAAAGCAATGGTCATGGTCGGAATGTCTTACTTACCTGTAACTGTATTTCTCCAGCTTTGGTATCTTTCATAGATTCACATGCTTATATATTCCCCGTCGTCATACTGTGAATCCTCGAAGATAAAAAATAATTATTAACATTTTTTAATATACATCCCTTCTCCCCTAGAGAATGCATGTAACCACGCCATTGTGGCCTATGAGCCATTCTATTGTGTAGTCCCTCCACCTCACTTTGGTCCTTTATGGCCCCAACCAATGAGGTG
Source organism: Ambystoma mexicanum (assembly GCF_040938575.1). Taxonomy (NCBI): domain Eukaryota; kingdom Metazoa; phylum Chordata; class Amphibia; order Caudata; family Ambystomatidae; genus Ambystoma; species Ambystoma mexicanum. The sequence continues at coordinate 812,534,034 of NC_090929.1, forward strand.
ACAGGGTTTAAGCTCCGCCCCAGTCAGCCATCTTCAGAATTTGAACCGTAGAAACTACAGTAGGATGGGTGCTGAGCGTAGGAGCAGCCTCTAAAGTGGGCGCATGTGAATCTATTAAAGAAACCAATGCTGGAGAAATACAGTTACAGGTAAGTAACTAAGACTTCTCCAGCATTGGATCTTTCATAGATTCAGATGCTTGAATAGAATACCAAGTAGTTAAATCATGCCACCATCATATACATATGTACATATATAAGCATAGATGCAGAAAAGTTATTTCTGACAAACCTTTACCATGCAGCAACACAACGGTTACGTACTCGGGGAAAGACGGGAAAGGAGGCTGGTCCTACCTTATGCAAAGAGGTGGCAGAGCACTGCCTGTCCAACTGCAGATTCCTTGTTGGCATCTTCTGCTAGGCAGTAGTGTTTGGCGAACGTGTGCAGAGTGTTCCTGGTAGCGGCTCTGCAGATGTCCTTCAAGGGTACCCCTGCGTGAAATGCTACTGATGCCGCTCTCCCTCTGGTGGAGTGTGTGGAAGGCGGTCTGGAGAGGGGGGGGGTCACCCTTCAATTGATGACAATGGGTGATGCATAACGCGACCCATCTTGCCAGACTGTTTGGAGATATGTTGCACTTTTGTGCGGCCAGCAAAGGCAATGAACAGTCTGTTAGATAAGCGGAACTCCTTAGTTCTCTGCAATTAGAATTTCAAAACCCTAGTCACATCTAGGGAATGTAAAGCTCTTTCCACCTCTGAGGTATGGTTCCAGAAGAAAGATGGTAGAACAATGCAATCTGTGAGTGTGATTTCCGATAAGACCTTGGGCAGAAACTTTGGGTGTGTCCTCAAAATGACACGGTCTTGCTGAAACAAAGTAAAAGGAGGTTCTGAAGACAAGGCTTGTAATTCACTGATCCTCCTGGCCGAAGTCGTTGCTATAAAAAAAGCAGTTTTCCAAGATAAGAATTTTATTTCACATCTGTGAAGGGGTCCGAAAGGGGGTTCCAGGAGGGCCGTTAGTACAGTGTATAGGCTCCAGGAAGGAACTTATGAGGGCGTAGGAGGGTAAGTGTGCATCAACCCCTTCAGGAAGATCTTGATGGCCGGAAGAGATAGTAAGGATGATTGCACTTCTGGAGTCGTTGTGTATGCCGATATGGCCGACAGGTGAACTTAGATGTAGGATGGGGAGAGACCTGTCTTAGCTAAATGTAATAAGTAAGGTAGTATCTGTTCTACCGAAGCTGTAAGTGGGTTAATCGTAGATGTTTCACACCACTTAGAGAAGCGCGTCCATTTCCGCACGTAGGCGATCCTTGTCGAGGAGGATCTAGTGGCCCCGATTATGTCCCAGCAGTCCGCCGGAAGGTTCAAGTTCATGAGTTTGAGCTGCTCAGGAGCCAGGCTTTGAAGGAGAGGCTTGCTGGGTTGTGGTGGAGGACTTTGTGGTTCTTCTGAGTCGAGATGTATTTATGTGCCTGGAGGCAAACTGGAGGCCACCGGGATAGATGCTGCAGAGTCGGGTACCAGATCTATCACGCTCAGTCCAGTGCTCCTCATGGAGCAATCCTGTTCCTTCATTCTGCACAGAACTATGGCTATGAGTGGAATGGGGAGAAGGCATAAAGGAACTTCCCTGTCCAGTCCACGAGCATGCATCTCCTGCTGACTGATGTTCTGGGTACCTTGAAGCAAATGCTTGACATTTTCTGTTGACTCTGGTGGCAAAGAGGTCGTTCTGTGGATGGCCCCATACGGAGAAAATCCGTTGAACTTCCTTTTCGTCTAGCTCGCATTCGTGGGAGGATGCGTGCTCCCTGCTCAGTTTGTCCGCTAAGATATTGTCCACTCCCGGGAGATGTTTCACCCTGATCTGGACTTTATGGTGCAAGGCCCATGGCCATAGTAGTTGAGCTTCCTGTGATAAGATCTCTGACTTTGTGCCCCCTTGCTTGTTTGTGTAGTGCATGGAGGATATATTGTCTGTCGGGATGGTCAAGACTTGACCCACCACTACTGGAAGGAAAGCTTTTAGAGCTCATCTTATCGCCCTGAGCTCTAGGACATTGATTTGGAGCTGTGATTTGTGGTCTGACCAAGCCCCTTTTGTCTGGAGGTCCGCCAAGTGCGCTCCCCATCCCGAAAGGGACGCACTGTCCTTAAGAGAAGTGTAGATGTTGGTGCCTGGAATGGCATCCCTTGGAGCAAGTTCCGTGGAGTATTCCACCATCCAAGTGCCTTGTGCACTGCCGTCAGTATCTGGACTACATCTTCCCATGAACCCATGGCTTGTTTCCTTTGGCGGACCAGGGCCTCCTGGATTGGTCTCATGCAAAGTCTGCAATTTAGTATGAGGAAATATACATGAGGACATCATGCCCAGGAGGGATTTGAAAGAGCGTACCGTGGTTGTCTCATTTTCTAGGAATAATGTCGTTGAGCAGAGGAGAACAAGTTACCTGGTAACGTTCTTTCGATGGGATGTTCCTCCGACGCATTCCTTATCTATGATATTTGTATCTCCAGCTTGCTGGCCTCGGAAAAAAATGTTCCCAGTAGAGGGCGCTGTGCGTCGACATCCGTCGAGTAGGTGTTCCTCGACAGCCACCGTAACAACGCCAACGTCATCATGCCTATAAATGGCCACGCGCAGCGTCCGTTGCTCAGTTCCGTTTTGTAGAGTAAGGTAGTTATTGCAGGAATGGTTACTACCCTTGAAGGAGCGTAAGCTGCAACCACAAGGGAAATGTTACTGCGGGGATGGATGGGAGGGGCGATAAGGAATACGTCGGAGAAACATCCCATCGAAAGAACGTTACCAGGTAAGAAGTAACTTGTTCTTCGAAGGGATTGTTTCCTCCGACGTATTTCTTATCTATGATAGACTCCCATAGCAGTGCTATGTGATTGGAGGCGGGAGTAAGAGATGCCATATTACTCTTTAAGAATGAACAGAGTGTAGCACAGCTTTGCCAAATCTAGTCTCTTGACTAGAGGAGGAATCCAGGCTATAAAATCTGGTAAAGGTATGTGCGGACGACCATGTGGCAGCCGCACATATGTCTCTAATTGGTACCCCTCTTTGAAGAGCTGAGGAGGCTGCGATACCCCTGGTCGAATGAGCACTTACATTTTGAGGGGGCTCTTTCCCTGCCAGTTTGTAGCATTCCAGAATGGCTAAAATAATCCATCTGGAGATGGTTTGTTTGGTTATTGGTACTCTCAATTTATGTCCTGCGTAACCTACAAAGAATTGGTCTGCTTGTCTAATTTTAGCAAGTCTACTGATATAAAAACTCAAGGCCTGCTTAGGGTCCAGCCTGTGTAGTCTCTCTTCCTCTTTCCCCGGATGAGGAGGAGGATAGAATGAAGGTAAAGTAATCTTCTGAGTAATGTGAAATTCAGAAACTACCTTTGGGAGGAAGTTAGGCTTCACCTGTAGAACGACTTTGTCCTTGTGAAAAATTGTATGAGGAGGTTTACAAGATAGGGCTTGTATCTCGCTAACCCTTCTAGCAGATGTTAATGCTACCAATAAAACAGTTTTGAGGGTGAGAAACTTCAATGAACAAGAGTGGAGTGGTTCAAAAGGAGCACCCTTTAGGAAGTTTAAAACTAGATTTAAGTCCCATAAGGGAACTTGGAATGGTCTTGGAGGGTAAACATTAGTTAGACCTTTCAGGTATTGTATTACCAATGGAATTTTGAAATACGATGGCTCCTCTGCAGTGTGCTTAAAGATCGATAGCGCTGCGAGATAGCCCTGAATAGTGCCAACTTGAAGGCCTGAATTTGCCAAATAAAGTAAGAAGGATAACACTGCAGGTGTACCACATGAAAAGGGTTCGATATTCTTTTCTCTGCACCAGCTGCAAAATTTATTCCAACGGCAGCGGTATAGAGTTTTAGTTGCTGGCCTTCTGGCCGAAAGCAACACCTCTATGACATCATCTGGAAGGTCCCAATCCTTGTACCTCAACCTTTCAGATACCAAGCGTGAAGGTTGAGGGTCTTGATGGCTGGATGGAGAACCTGACCTCCCTTCTGTGAGAGAAGATCCTCTCTGTACGGTAGACGAATTGGAGGGCAGATGGACATGTCCAGAAGGTCTGGGTACCACGTTCTCCTGGCCCAAACCGGGGCAATTAGGATCATGGTCTTCCAACACCTTCTCAACCTCCTGATCATTTGAGGAATGACAGGGACCGGAGGAAACGCGTATAGAAGTGGGAACTCCCAGTCCACTACGAACGCGTCTCCTAGAGCTCCTCTCGGGGGAAATTCCCTTGAGCAAAATCTGTCGCGCTTCCTGTTGATACTAGTGGCGGACAGATCCACTTGAGGGGTTCCCTAAAGGGCGAAGATCTCTTGAAGGACTTCCTGAGCTATCTCCCACTCGTGGGAGACTGTGTTCTGCCTGCTCAGAGCGTCCGCTGTCAAGTTCTTCTCTCCGGCTAGATGAATTGCCGACAGAGAGATTCCTTCATGAATTGCCCAAAACCAGAGCTGCATCGCCTCTCTGCACAGTGGCAGTGACCCTACGCCTCCTCTTTTGTTGAGGGTGTGCATGGCCACTGTATTGTCCGTCATTATCATGACAGTCTGATCGCTCTCAGCTCCAACAGGTTGATGTGTAGTCTGGACTCCGATGGAGACCAACGACCGCTGATGGTCAGGTCGTTGGCATGGGCTCCCCACCCCGTGAGTGAGGAGTTTGTGACTACTGTTATCTCCGGCCATGGTTGCCAAAACAGTTCTCCTTTCAAGATGTTCTCTGGAGAGGCCCACCATTGAAGGTCGTGGACTACCTTGTCCGGAATCGGGAGGAGATCTGTCCTCCTCCCTGAGAATTGTGACCACTGAGTCCTCAGTGCCCACTGAAGGGATCTCATTCTCAGGCGAGCCTCCGGCACAAGGGATATACAGGATGCCATGAGGCCTAGCAACCTCAAAAAGTCGTAGGCTGGGAGACGTTGGGCATTTTGAAACCTGGTGACCATCTGCAGAATATCTTGAGCCCTCACCTCTGGTGACGAGGCTTTTCCCAGGGACGTGTCCAGGACTGCTCCAACGAACTGGAGTCTCTGTGATGGAGTCATCTGTGACTTTGTTAAATTGAGGGAGAATCCCAGCTTGTGAAGGAAGTGGCAGACATAATCTAGTTGGATCCGAGCTTGCTCCGAAGAAGCTGCTCTGATCAACCAATCGTCCAGGTAGGGGTAGATGTGAATCCCTTCCCTCCTTAGACTTGCAGCCTCAACCGACATTAGCTTGGTGAAGACCCTCGGGGCGGAGGTCAGCCCAAATGGCAGAACTCGAAATTGATAATGAGAGTTGCCAATTGCAAACCTCAGGTACTTCCTCTGCTTGGGATGGATTGGCACATGGAAATAAGCATCCTGAAGGTCCAGAGATACCAACCAGTCCTGAAGCTGGAGGGCCTGTAGGATCTGAGAGAGAGTTACCATCTTGAAAATGTCCTTCCTGAGGAACTTGTTCAATTCTCGTAAGTCCAGGATGGGTCTCAGTCCTCCGTCTTTCTTTGGTATGAGAAAGTAGGGGGAGTACCAGCCCTTGTTCCTGTCCGCTACAGGTACCGGTTCTATGGCACCTTTCTCTAGCAGGTCTACAATTTCCTGCAAGAGGAGCGGATCCGGCACTTTCAGCGAGTTGTTCCCCGGTGGATGGCTCTGAGGGATACGTAGAAAAGGCAGGCAGTAACCTTGGGCAACTATCTCCAATGCCCAAGCATCTGACGTAATAGCCTGCCATTCCGTCAGATGGCGAGTTAACCTGCCCCCTACAGGTGTCTTGTGATGGGAGACCTCAGAGTGGTTTGGGAGCAGCTGATGCAGTTGCCGAAGGTAAAGCGGCTCCTGCAGCTTTCTTTTCTTTACCCCGTCCACCACGGGTAAATTTTCCTTGGCCTCTTTGAGCCGGCCGTCCTCTGCCTCTTCCATATGAGGAATAATAGCGAAAGGACCTTCCTCTCCAAGAGGATGCTGAGGGACGAAAATTAGTTTGGCGGATTGCAGCACCTAGTGACTTGGCTGCTGCTTTAGATGTTTGCAGTTTTTCCAAACTGTCATCCGCCTTTTTACCAAACAGGGAAGAGCCGTCAAAGGGCATATTTAAAAGCCTGGCCTGTACGTCGGAAGCAAAGCCGGACTTTCTCAACCACGCATGCCTGCGGATTGTGGTACTTGCCGCCATGGCCCTGCTGATACCGTCAACAGAATCAATGCCAGTTTGAAGGGACTCACACATTGCATCTTTACCATCTCTGATGATATTTAAAAATGCGTCCCTTTCTTCTCCTTCCTGGAGGCAGTCAGCCGCTGATGAAGCACACTCCCAAAGAGTGTGGCTGAACCTAGCGAGCGGACAAGTCGCATTAATAGATTTTAAAGCCATGCTACAGGCCGAGAAGACTTTCTTAGCCATGGCATCATATTTTCTATCATCCCTATCCTGTGGAGCAGTGGGGTATGCAGATGTACTGCCTGATGAAGTTGCAGCCTGCACCACCAGACTCTCTGGAGTAGGGTGTTTAGATAGGTATTCAGGGTCAGCAGCAGATACCCTATATTTCGCTGACAACTTCTTGTTAACTGCAGGGACAACTTCAGGAGTTTCCCAGTTAGTTAAAATCTTCCTTTGTAAAGCAGAATGAAAGGGAACCACAGGATCCTCCTGTGGACCTTTATCCAGAATATCTGTGAGGTCATCCTGTTGAAAAACAGGTGAAGGCGCAGACCAACCCATGAACTCCATAATTCTTGACATTAGGGTTCTATAAAGGGTTTCAGCATGTTCCCCTGGGTCTGGTTTGACAAATTCCACTTCTGGGGAAGTGTCTAGGCCACTTGCTTCCTGTAATGCATCCTGAAGGTCTTTCAACCTTCTTTCCTCAGAGGCAAAAGTCTCTGGTTCAGGTGATGTGGTCCTCTCCAGCCCAAAAGGCCTTTCTTGATCAGAATCTTCCCTTTCTTCATAAATTGAAGTTAAGGGGGGATGCTCTGGCCTGTGAAATTGTATAAAACCTATCTCTAAAGCAGAGGGAGCCATCATCAGTGGAATTCCAGCATTGAAAAAATTGGCTTACCCTTCCCCCCCACAGGTGTTTCGACAGAGGAGGAAGAATCGAATGGTCAATTTTGTTTGTTCTGGGCTTTACCTTGGGAATAGCCGCGCCCCCTCTCTGGGAATACCTGTTGGCGGATTGATATCTGTTGCCTTGGAATGTGTTACTTTGCGACTTTTGACCATAGGAGGAACACATATCCTCTGTCTTTTGACACTGAACCTCGAAAGGGCCGAAAAGACCTGCAGTCTTTATATTTATCCTTCAAGGAACTGATGGCTCGAGCTGTATCCGTGTCGGTTTTAATTCCTTTTAGGTGGTCATCTACTTTTTTGCCAAATAAGTCTTGCCCGTCGAAGGGCATCTCCAAAATGTGTGCCTGCACCTCAGGCATGAAATTCGTGGCCTTCATCCAGGCCTGTCTCCTTAGCACCGTGCCATGGCCCATTTGTCTGAAACCTAACTCGGACACATCGACAGCAGCGTCGATCATGTGGTCTGAAGTAGCTTCTACATCCGCAATGATGGGCCTGGCTTCTTCCTGTAAATCTGCTGGTAGATGTTTGGTCAGCTTGGACATGCAAAGCCAAAGTTTGCGGTCAAACCCGGCTGTCATGGCTAATGCGTTGCCCGCTCTAATCGCGAGAGATGCTGAGGAAGACACCTTTCTACCCATGGCTTCCAACTTACGACCTTCCTTGTCTGGCGGTGCTGACAGTAGTGATGATGGGTTGGCTAATTTCTTTCTGGCAGCTACTGTGATGACAGAGTCTGGCTTAGTATGACCCTTTGAACAAAGCAGTGCCGAGTCAGGTGTACTGTACTTCTTTTCAGGTCTTGACACTAATGCAGGTGTGGCTAAAGGTGTGGCCAGTATCTTCAACCCAGACTCCCATATGGTGTTGAGAAGAGGAATGGTGGTAACCGTTCTTCTGCGTTTGTCTCTGTGCTCATAAAGCACCGACTTCTTCTCTTCCGATGAAACTTGTATTTTGAACAAATCCGCAGCGTTACCAATTAGAGTATGAAACGATACCAAATCGTCCGGAGGTGACGAATCACCTGGGGAGTCTTTCTTCCTGGGTTTCTCGACGATATAATCATCCCATTCACTGGGAGCATCAGGCTCCTGCGTAATCTCCCCTTCCTCAGGATCCGAAAAATCCCTGAACGTGTCCTATTGCCAATCAGATACTGACACAGATGACGGTAACGTAGTTGGATCTCGAACTGGCGATCAAGTTCTATGCAGTGATGCTGGAGAGGGGACTCATGTCGGTGAAGCACTGAGTGTTCTGCTCCTGGATCTACGTGGAGGCTCAGGTGATCGTGCTCTTTCCTGTGGTCTACTCCTGGAAGGGGAGTGTCTGGGCGTGCTATGCCGAGGTGAAGCATTCCTCAGGGTGGGTTCTTGGCTCCTTCGTTACAGAAGACCTATTCTTTTGCTCTTGGAGCCTGTTAAATTCCTCGATTATTCTTTGCATCGATGCCGTGAGCACCGGGTCATAAGGATCAGCAATGTCCTCTGAATCTGGTTGCCAAGGAGGGCTGTTTTCCTTAGGATTGAGGAAACGTTGCTCACCAAGAATTTCCATGTCTGATAACTCCTACTGAAGAATGACGTCCGGGAGTTCGGTCATCTCTTTTAAAAGGGGACAGTTGTGTTCCAACTGGCTCAGGCATATCTGAAATTGGAGACGTTGCTCCCAAAGACTTGTGGAGACTGCTCACATTGGATGGTTTATCCGTGACGTCAGCGAATGGGGTTGTGGGTTCTACTCACAAACAGATCCGACTCAAAACAGCATCCATTATTCATAAATGCCTAAATAATAATGCACCCTACTACCTGATAGAAAGAATCTCTAGGAAAACCTCTACTAGACCCACGAGACTAGCCAACTCCAATTGCATCCAAGTGCCCTGCTTTAAATTATCCACCATTGAATGCACTAGCTTCCTAGTCAAAGCAGCTCAACTGTGGAATTCACTACCTACCCCACTTAGAATGGACCAAACCTTCACCAAATTCAGGCAAAATGTGATCAAATGGCTCCTACAGAATGATAAATGAGCCCTCAGAATAGGACTACATCTGTAAATAACTTTGCATATCGATGGATTGTTTATTCTTTACCTCCGTTTTATTGTATGTAATTGTATACTCTATATCTGTTAGATTAGATATTATTCACCACTGTATCTATTGTAACCTATGTACTAAGCTATAAGACTTCTTACCTCCTGAGCCCTGATACCCTAGGGTCTGGCGCGCACAATAAACAACTTCTTCAGAAGACACAGAATTTTTCAGAGTTGTCGACGGTACTTTCATCGACAGCGGTTTCGCCGACGGGGGTTTCGTGGACAAAGACTTTGAAGATGGTTGATCCATTGACGAGACCTTCGTGGACAAGAGGTTCGATGAGTGATGAGCTTCCTTCGTGGACGACTGCTTCGTGGACGATGACTTTGACGACGAGGATTTGGTCGCGGACGATGAGGCTTGGAGTGTTGTCGTAGTTGATGGTGGCTTGGTCGTCGGTGAGTCCCTGACCTTGCTGCCGCTCGTGGACGGCTTCTCAGAGGATGACTGCCTCGCACCCCCCTACCCCCTGTTTTTTTTAAACGCCTCCTTACTGTCTTGCAGGGTTTTGGTGGAGAAAGTCCTGCAAATGTCACATTTGTTGATGTCATGTGGATATAAGCAGTAAATACAGTGGTCATGTGGATCCTTCATGTAGGCCAGTTTCTTCCTAAACAGGGAAGGCGTCTTGGCAGACTGAAGCTCAGCCATGCTGAGGAGAACTTTCACTCGACTAAATAATGCCCTAAGGAGGAGAAACCAGTAGAATATATTACAAAAATATAAACTACACACAAAAGGTGAAACAAATTTGAAAGCTCAGAGAGCTGGAGGATTCCTTCTGTCTGATAGACTGCAGTGAAAAATCTGAAGATGGCTGACTGGGGCGGAGCTTAAACCCTATCACCTCATTGGTTAGGGCCATAAAGGACCAAAGTGAGGTGGAGGGACTACACAATAGAATGCCTCATAGGCCACAATGGAGTATTTACATGCATTCTCTAGGGGAGAAGGGATGTATATTAAAACATTTTAATAATTATTTTTTATCACTGAGGATTCCCAGTCTGACGACGGGGACTATTCAAGCATCTGAATCTATGAAAGATCCAATGCTGGAGAAGCAATGATACTTCCATCATTCCAAAGCAGTGCTTACCTGCAAATCTTGCAAATGCCTACTTAATATTCTTGAAGCCAAAATGTTGTCATTTATGTACAAACCTACTTACTCCCCAGCACCAACTAGTACCTTTGTAATTGCACAAAAAAAATGTCCAGCAACTTAGCATACAGCAAGCATTGAAGAAATGCATTAAATTGTGTGTTGGACAATTTTATCTACAATGAGTACACTCACACAAACAATGCGTGTACACAAATCACAGTAGCAGTATTGTCCACAGAATATGTAAAAGGGAAAGTACTAAGTATGAGGGTTAAAAACTATCCTCAGTAACTTCCGAAACCACCAAGTATGCAAATAAGTCGACAGCTCTCTAAGAATACTCATACAACTGCAAGACATATGGAACTATCACTACGAAAACCCACAAGGGTAGACTACCACTTCAGAATGTACACAGATGTGAAAGTAGCAACAGGAATGCGCAAGCTTGTAAACGTAGCCTTTAGGGATGGGACACTGTAAACAGTTAGAATACGCCACCTGGCATCTCACTGCAACCAGAACACTACACTGTTATTTGCAGCATTAAAACAACCCAACTCAACCTTCAACGACTGTGCTACAAACATATCCTTAAACACTTCCAAAGTATGAGCAGTTACAGTACGCCAACAGGTACGTAACTACCGTCACAATTCTGCAGTAGCACAGTACAATGCCACAATACTTGCAAACCACCCGCAGCATCCAAAAGCATAAAGAAACAGTGCTACAAAAAGGAAGCAGGTAAACATTTACAAAACACCAACTGCTATACAACGCCACCCATCCTAACAACATGTACAGGCCAGCAATCGTAAACCATTAATTTCCTCCTACTTCAAGAGTACACCTTAAAAAGTGCTATAACCACTCCAAACATTTCTGTAATTCATTGTGCACCATAGCAGCAAAGAAATTTGGAAGTTTTTATTTTCCCCACAGACCCGATGATTATGCAAAGAAACACAGGAACTGCGTTCACTGCACAGTACACTAGTTCAAAGCATAGCACTTATTAAGTACTAGTTATGAGGGTCCACAAAGTAAATAAATATATGGAATGTAGTGAACTGCAAAGTAACAAAATACCTGCTCTAACATGCTCTGTTCCCTTTTCCCACAGATAATGCAGCAACAAGTACTGCAACATTTCACATCCGATGCACAAAAAACAGCACAGGCCCTCCCCAATACAAACAGTAAGTATGCAATTATTGGTATCATACTTCTCTACAATGTCCACAGTGCAACGTGTGCACTTATTTCTACAATACACATAGCAATGCCACAATTTGCAATACACACCTATATTACACTATGAAGCTTGTGCCTACGCCCTACATGCTTCACTACACCCAGTACAGTGTAGGGGCTCCAGCCATGCACTCAATATTGTAGATCCTGCCCACAACCAAAACGGGGGGTGAGGGGGTGCACCTACCCCTTAGCCACCCGAGTTGACATGGCCTGCCATTTCTTCCACACAATAGATAACCTGTTTCCTAAGTACACTGTTCACCTAAGCCTATAATAAGTGGACACACGGAATGCACTACACCAAAGTAACTTACCCGATAAAATAATCTGCGCAATCACAACAATGCAAATTGATCAATGCATCCATATAATCTTGAATGCGATTCTGCAGCATCTGCTATGCTAATACCTTATGCTATCTCACTGCAATCACACTCTGACTACCTTTGTCAAAACTACTTCGTAGCATGTCCTGACTCGCGTTTGCATGAATTGTTGTTTTAGTTGACTATGCCTGTGCCCTACTCATTAATGCTCATCTGCCCCATAGCACTCATTAAGTTGATTTTGCTTGGTTTGCCCATCTAGCAGCATTAGCACCTATAGTACACTATTGCAACGGCATCCTAGTTCCTCCTAGCTGCACAGGCAAGTGCATTGCAAATGATGGCCACCTAGTACCCATGGTTTATGGCATTACGGGTCTGTAATATCATTACACATCCCTCGCCATTTTAACTGCAACTTCATCCTGTGTTACAGCAGCTAAGCTATCACTGTATCCCTCTCTCAGTTGTAAAATTCCTTATAAACGCGAGGCAGCCTCTTCTGCTTTTAGGCTATCCCTGAGTAACAACACACCAGCCTGCCTGCTGCACTTGCTCATCCTAGGATCAGCCTTACTGTGATCCCACTCACGCGGGGTCTTACTGTGTGACCAGTCACTATGCACGGACACAACCTGCACCCTTTAGCCAATCATCCCTATCCAATGACATCCCCCAAGTTATCAGCATTCATTGTTGTTTCTACCCTCCACATCTTCCTCTACGCCGCCCTTGCGCATAGCCACAACACCACTTCTGCAAACTGTCTACGCCACATCACCATGACCATGGCTACTAGCCCCTCCCTCACCAACCCATACCTTAACAACCCGGCCCTATGGTTCCAACACTTCGTCACTAGACCCACGCCAAATCAACCCTGTTCAATTTCTGTGAGGAACTCTAGACACGGATCCAGACTCACCCATGCCTCTCACCACCACTTGACTCCCATCTTGCATAAACACTCACACCCATTGGCCAGGACCATCACTTCTCCTCCTACACCTACCCAAGCCAAGAACACTAATATGAACACTATCAAAGGAGTGTTAATTAACGCTAGATCTCTTACAGCCCATGCACTGGATGTGGCCGATCTCATCCTATCCCACGACCTTGACTTCCTAGCCATCACTGAAACCTGGCTCAACGCAGCCTCAGGGCCTCTTCTCTCGCTTGACATCCTCCCCTGAGTATAACATCATCAGACATGACCGTAACTCAAAACAATCCAAAGGAGGTGGCATCGTCATTATCCACAAAAACTCTCTAAATGCCCGACTATCAGTGTATCAGATCCCGTCGGCAGAAGTGTCGACAGTCAAACTTACTACTACCCTTAACCACACCATTACATTACACTTAGTATACAGGCCCCCCATCTACCTTCTCAGAAGACTTATCTAACATCCTGACAGACACACTAAAACCAACTCTCAAATCATCGCTCTAGGCGATTTTAACCTGGGCTTCTCTGACTCTAATGATGCCGCCGCCCTGCTAATCGACAATATGCTCACGAATCTAGGCTTCACTCAGCGCATCAATAAACCTACAAACTCCAAGGGTAGAATCCTTGATTACAGAGCAGACCTCATTAGTGTTGATTCTAACCAACCTTGCACGTGGACCGACCACCATATTACCACCTTTAACATCCCTGCCAAACCTACCTGCACAACCCCAGACATCGCTCCTGCTATTCCCACAAGAAATAAGCATGACATAACGTGCGAAAAACTCCTCCCTCTCATCCTACCAATTCTCAATGAACAGGCTCTCTCATGCAACAACCCAACGGCTTTAATTGACACCTTTAACCAGACCTTGCTAAAAGCCCTTGACAACATTGCCCCTTCTAAACTGAGAAAACCTAAACCTCGAGCACACCTCAACTCGTGGTTTACACCTCAGTTTAGAATTCTATGCAAAGTAAAACGTAATTCTGAAGCACACTGGAAAAGTAATCCGACTGAATCCAACAAAGCCAGCATTATCCTAGAAACCTTAAATTATAAGGAAGCCATATTCCAGGCGAAAAAAGATACTTACAATAAACGGATTGAACAAGCCAAATCCAATACTAAAGAGTTGTTCAGAATTCTCAAAGAATTGGAAACCCCCGTCACTGCACCTGACACTTGCACCAAAGATAGCACCTGGTGCTCTAATATTCAAAACGCACTCCTTGGCAAGATAGCCTCCCTCCAAGCCAAAATTAATGACAAACAAACTAGCCTACTACTCAATTCGCCACCTAACATTCAACCAGTTATTAATGACCCTAGCCTTGACCCGCTGATTCCCTTCAGCTTTTCACTCCTGTCCGTTAGAAACTATCATCATCAGCCTTAAACCCTCCAAATGCCTTGGAGACCTTTGCCCTGCACCTATCAAGGAAGACGCCCATGAGCTAGACCCATTCATCACCACCTTCACTAACTCCTCCTTTAGCACCGGGATCGTACCGGATAACTCGAAGGATGCTTGGGGTATCCCGCTCCTAAAAAAAACTAACTCTAGATGCCAACATACCCACTAACTCCTGGCCCATCACCACGGTGCCTTTTCCTCTAAAGATCCTCGATCGAGCAGCCTACTTACAGATTCAAGAATATCTTGAAAACAACAAACTCTTGGGACAGACAATCTGGGTTTCAACCGCGGTATGGCACTGAAACCGCCTTGATCGATCTCAAAACTCACGTTGAAGAGATAAGGGTAAACTTGCACTACTACTCCTACTTGACCTCTCAGCAGATTTCGATCTTGTAAATTACCAAAAATGTCGACACCTCAAACTAGCCGCCCATTTCTCTGACAAAGCCACAGCCTGGAATAGCTCGTTTTTGGATAAATGATCGATGCAAGTTTTCTCACCTTTAGCAGCAGCCATACCTTCTCCTGTCACCTGTGGGTACCACAAGGATCGTGCGTCTCCCCTACCCTCTACAATGTGTTTACAAAGCCTCCATTTGATATTTTGGACTATCTGGGTGTCACATACACTAATTATGCTGATGACACCCAGATACTCATCCCGATCTCAGGCGACCACACTACTGACTCCCTTGCTATCAATGCCATCTACCAAGTCATCCAAGCCTGGATGGCACAGCATGGTCTCTGTCTCAATGATGAAAAGACCGAGATCCTCATCCTCGGCTCTCACCAAAGACTTGCAAAACTAGACCCAGCGTTTAAAATCTTTCACCAATGACGGTAATACCATTAAAGTTTCCAAGGACACAAAAACAATAGGGATCTACATCGACTCCACCCTCTCTGGCCAGACAAACTAATGCAGTAGCCTCTTCAGCGGCTTACACTTGCAAGCTGATCTCAGCCAGTCGCCCCTTCTTATCACCAGCTAATTGCATCACACTCGCCAGGACTCTCGTATTGTCAAAAATTGATTAATGCAATGCCCTCTATCTGGGCCCCAACATCTGTAACCTAAACAAGCTTCAAATTACCCAAAATAATTCTATTAGAGCTGCACTCAACATCCCCAGGAAGCTACATATCTCCGACACCAGACGTAGCATACGCTGGCTCTCAGTCTCACAACGTATATCTCTGAAAACACTTATCACTCACAAATGCCTATCGCACTAAGCACCCAGTTACCTGACCAATAGATTCTCCCTCCTCAATTCCAACAGATCCTACAGAAATGCTCAGACCAACTGCCTGTCCATACCACGCTTCAACCTCCAGAGATCTGGCGGGACTAGCTTCCCAGTAATGGCTTCTAAACTATGGAATTCGCTCCCTAATGCGCTAAGAGCTGAAACCTCCTTCCAAAGATTTAAAAATTTGGCTAGAAGTTGGCTCTCTGCCCTGTCCTCGCATCGCCAACCTCCGGTCATGCAATAGCTGTCAATTCCACAGCTTGTAAATAGGTATCTTATCGTGTACGTTCTCTGATGTATATAAATGCAACTTTTAATGTATATAACTAATTATGTAATGCTCTGTATGATTTACACTTTTGTAACTAAGTTATGCGCCCGGATGCCCTCGGGCCTGGTGCGCTTTATAAATAAATACATACAAATACGTAACTCTCCTAACTGCTGCAACATTTGGCTCCTCGCATTCCACTGGAACCGTTTAGGCCATTAGGTCATCTGCATTGTTATGTACACCATTTCAAAAGAAGGTTTCCAACACATATTTCACTGCAGCACATGGTACATAGCTCGGCAGCCATATTTCAAACTCTGCGTTACTCCTTAAATGTTTAATGTGCAGTTTCCCTTTCTTATTGTATAATGGAAACACCATTTGAACACCATAACCCCCTTATAATGTTTGAAGGACGTACGCAGTAATTCCTTTTCTTTGATCAACGACAGCCCCAAACATCTTCATGCTGCAAGACACCAAACTGCATACGATCGACCAGCCACCCACGTATGCTGAGGCACCATACACACAGTCTGCCATTGTCCACTGTTGCCTCGTAACACACTGCACATATAAATGTTCCTTAGGGACTGTGAAGGCATTTTATTTATGTTGCCATCTGTGCATTCGGAGCAGCATGTGTACGGCACCATCATCTCTACTTACACGTCGTACTACCTTCACCGTTTTATTCCTCTTTCTTCTCAGACACCTTGCACCTTACTGCGCGTGCCACCCTTCCACTTTCCATCAGACGGGTGGTGGACAAAGCATTGCAAGATTACCATAAGCAATGTGTTTTCTGTCGTTATCTGGGCCGACCGATATGGGCCTGTATGTCCATTTGCGGTTCCGGCAATACGAACCAACCTGCAAATGTTTTTGTTGTAAGGCATCCCAAAGGCAACAGCTCCTACCTTGTCTACCTTGCAAAGAAAATGTGTTCTTCCACACGGCCCACCAAGGACCACAAAGTACTCCTTTTCCGACTTTGCTAGAGAACAACAGAAGTACAGAAGTCCACAGACGGCATTGCTCACTGGATTTTGTTTGCCAAATAAAATAGTGGTGCTTGCAGCTACCTTACATATGCTCGTGAGCATTCTGTAGCAAAATAAAGCACTTGCAACAATTCACACTGTTGTTGGTAAACTATGGGAATGTTCTGGAGCCGCGCATGTCTGCTTTTGTTTATGTTGTTCCTTTCCGGAACTAGGTGCTCACATGACAGAGTGCGCTACGCTTGGCACGCACGTAACGAAAATACCTGGAGTGCACACCATGAGCAACGACTCTCCACAACTAAAGTCAGCTATGCACCCAAGAGCCTTGTCCTTGGACACACCCACTAGAAGGCAATAAAGCCATGCATGAGAACGTGTGGCCATGTAGCTTTCCTGACTACCGGTAGGGGCTTTGCAGGCACAACACAACATAGTACACTGACTGGAAATATATTGTCTGCAATCCACTCCCCATCCCCAATCGAGTCTGCCTGCACTCACCAAAAATTTTTAGTCCCCTGTGCAGCTACCCGCCAATGAAGTATATGCGAGTAGCTGTGTATAAGGTCCATATCGCAAAACTGTGATGGTAAAAAAATCCTTCCATGTGGCAATGTCTTACTGCCCTCCCTGAAGCAAGGCTGTGGCCAAGCCCTTGCCTCTTGGGTAGCCTCCACCCATGCTCCCAAAAGCCTAGGCCTTGCCCACAACCAACACAAGGCAATGGAGGCATGCATGGGAAAATGCCGCCACATACATACTTGACTAACATACCACAGCCACTGACACAACTACCCACCGCCACAACACAATGGGAACCCACAACATCCTACGGCCTCGGCCCATGCACTCAAGAGGCTAGTACTTGGACACACTCAATAGAAGGCAATAGAGCCATGCATGGGAACATGTTGCAACATAGCTTTCCTGACTACAGGTACGTATGGGTATAGGAACAGACCCAAACAAGGCAACCTTCTCAAACCTGTGGTCAAGCCATAGCCTCTTGGGTACATGGGGAGGCCTACAGCCTCTGCCCATGCACCCAAAAGCCTAGCCCTTGCCCACAACCACTACACGGCAATGGAGGAATGCATGGGAACATTTAGCCATGGACCATACTTGCCAAACCTACCAGTGCCACCGACACGCCTACCCACTGCCACAATACAATGGAAACCCACAAAGACAACATAAGCACCGACACCCCTAGCCAACAACATAACACATTGTCAATTTATTTGCATTTTGGGGAAATCCGAAGGCTGCGCTGTGCCACTTTATAATTAAAGTATAATTAAATCAACTATGAGCATGGATCTGTGGCAGAAGATACCTGGACTCAAATTGGTCTATAAGCACATGTCCAGGGTTAACCCGATGGTTATGCCACCTGTAACTAGCTTGCTCCAAACAAGTTAAGTAAATTCCTTCAGAAAGGTGGTAACCAGGGAACAAGCGGCCACTCTGATCAGTGCAGCACGGCCCTCGCAGGCTTATGCGCATCATTTATCAATCTGTGGCTCTCTCGTTATTCAGCCGTACCTCATCTGGGCAAGGGTGGGTCATCATAGCTGGCTTATCACTAGGGCCCACTTTGATTGCCTGCGGTTGAGGGGGAATACAGCAAAGTGGACTGGTTACTCAGACGATTCAAGCTGTCCGGTTTGTGGTGCCCACTTTGAAGATTTGGCTAATTTTATCTCGTTTTGTCCTGGTTACTCAATTATTAGAGAGCGAACCATCTTGAAGTTTTGAGATGTACTGGCCATCGTTTATATCGGCCAGCGCGGATGTTGCGATTAAAGGCAGAAACAATATATATTGCCTGGGCCCTGCTCTCATATCTGAAGGCTGCAATGTCTTTGAGAAGGGGTGTTTTAAGAAGACGTGTTTTGGTACCCTAAATTATCTCGTAATCCCTGGTTTTGTACTGTATTAACTATTTTTCTATTTTTAGATTGACTGATGAATTGTTCTGTTGTGATACTTGACTTGTGATTATGAATTACATTGTAAACTGTCATTTCATGGACCAATGTTTTATTAGTGGTGATCAATGTATTTGTTTTGTTGTTATTATGAAATCTTTGTCTTGTGTTTAATGGACATTGTTTTTGTCCGAATAAACTTACCAAATTCAATTTATCAGTGTTAGGTTGCCCTCTGCTGTACAAATGGCAAAGTGCACCTGTGTGACCTTTCACTTCAACAGCTATCATTTTAACAAACAGAATGAGTACGGTTCTATGCGGTCACCTTTGGAATTATGCCAAGTTAATGCTTTCCACCCCGCCTCTCTTCACACAAGGCACGGAGGTTGCAGTGTCAATGAACAGTTAATTACTGTCTCAACTTTCAAGTCTGTAAAGAGCGAAACACTGCAGGACGAATGCCTCTTTACTAGCTTAAACTGAAAGTAGGTGCTGTAATTATGCTAAAGCGCAATCTTATGCCAACACAGGGATTCTGCAATAGAACAAGGACGACAATTACGGGTCTACAAAGACACATGCTAGAAGCCTATGTAATCGATGGAACTTAGATACTGTTCTTATACCGCGCACACCTCTCATTCCACCTGATACGTTTAGCCTTTTCAATGACCATTAATAAGTGACAATGACCTACGCCCCCTTCCTGGAAGCGGTCAGTGGTAAATTCTGATATTTAAGAACAGCGCATGTTACGCGGGGAACAGCAAGAATGTAATTAAATATCAGAGAGGCCTAACTCAACAGGGGTCAACAAAAATATGGATCTCTCCAGAGTCAAATGTTGCTGACAAGTTCACATATGCCACATATAGCGAGATCTTTCTTAATACATGCACCTGGCAGCAAGCAACTATAAGTAAGTGTTTGACGAGAAGCACCCACACCTTCCAAAAATCCCAGATATGTAGGTGACAAGTCTTTGATATAACCCACTCACTATTTTTGTTCAGAATAATCTTCCTGAACAATTGAACTAGAGATGCAATCTATTGACGAAACAGGGTAAATACAGGATGGAGCCATACAGTTGGCCTTTTTATTTTAAAATAATGTGAATAGTGAAGACATTTTCCAATGTTCCGGATACATTCCCATTGCTACCATAGTAAGCTAATAAGCGTAGATTGCGGTTCATATACCTGTGGCGACATATGGTCAGGACTGGGCATCTTATTTAGCTTTAGAGAAAATAAAGCAGTTTCTGCTTCTTTCAAGCAAATAGATACTAAAGGGGAGTAATAATCCTGAACTGCTTCCCCAATCTGACCAGAACTAGTTTGGTAATAAGTACTAGCATAAACAGTGCTAACATATTTCCTCTATTCCTCCTCAAGTAAATCAGTTTCTAAACAGTTGGATTTAATATTGTGATGAATCTGGAGGTTCCGTTCCTTCTTCCCTAGGGGGAGCCACCCCCTTTGAGGGTAGGGAGGTGAGCCCACTCAGCAAACCCGTCCCTAGGGGTTTGGGAAAATGGGACCTCACTGGGATGGACTGCCCTCAAGCAGACAAGGATTCCCAATAACTAAGGAGTTATCTGCATACATGGGAATCAGAGAAACTGATGTTCCATTTAGCTGCAGGACTTGTAATAAAATAATACTGAGCATGCCTTTGGATGTTTGGCTCCACAGACGCCAACTCACTGGAGCAAACCCTGCAACATAGAAGGTACCCGGGTTGCTCATAGTGGAACGGGGGTGGAGACACCAGAGAGTGAAAGGGTACGAAGGAATAATTATCCTAACCCCATACCCAGGACATAAAGGCTTGGAGAGAGAGAAAGAACCAAGTAACAATAAGGGTTACTAAAGCCCATGAAACCTGAATATTGTAATCAGCAAAACGGCTCACAGAAACTATCAAGAACCAAGAGAGGCAAATGGAAAGAGGGGTTACCAATACCCCTGAGACATAAGTGGGACGTTGGGAGAGAAAAACACAATTGAGCCAGAGGGGCCCAACAAGACAAGTGAAGAACAAATTTGAGGGAACACAGAGGCAACCAAGACATGAACCTAGTGGGGAGAAACCCGCCCAAGTGGTGGAGAGGGAGTAAGGAGGTGCCCCTCCACCTACGACAACATGGACATTTCATCTCTTAAATTCGGTTTATTCATTTTTAAGGAGCAATGCAAACACATACAAAACAAACAACCCGCAATCCCCAGCTCACTTCCCCTCCCAAGGTTGTCAGTGGACGAAAGGCTGCCACTTTAACCTCTGGATTTATTAGCCAATGCTTAATCTGGAAGTACCTCATCCTCTCTCTTTAATCTAACCCAAAGCTCTGCTTAAAATCTATGAAGGGCCGGATTGAGTGCTCCACGTACATGTGTCTCAGTCTCTGACACCCTCCCTTCTGCCACTTATGGAACGCCCCAGCTCACTTCCTGGTGAGATTGCTGGGTTTGAGAAAATCGGCGTAAAGTGAGATGGGAAAGATGTGATGCCCCATTTTTTAACTAGTTTGTCCCAGATTTCGGCTAGAAGTTGTGATAGAACTCTGGTACATATGCGGTGGCCTGTCTTACTTGAGAAGCCAGAGAACATTCCTTAATTCCTGCTTAACGACTGCCCAGTCCGTGCCCACCCATAACTTCCCATGGGTCCCTGAGAACCACTTTCTAATAATCCACCACTGGGACGCTTCATTGTACAGGGGTAAAGGGCACGGCGTGTTAGCGGCCTACCGCCGCATTTTGTTTTTGCTTGTTCTGTCACAGGAGGGACACCGTTCTTAGGGCCACGCCCCCCTGCTTACATGTACTCAGACCCCAGTGTTGCAGGGTGAAGCCTGCGGTGTTAAGGGCGTGGGGTGTTGGCGGCCCGCTGCCGCATTTTGTTTTTGCTTGTTCTGTCCCAGCAGGGACACAGTTCCTGAAACCATGCCCCCCCCTGCCTACATGTACTCAGACCCCAGCCCGGCACGGTGAAGCCACACGGGATGTTGGTGGCCCGCTGAGGGTGTTAGCGGACCCGTGGGGGTGTGCCCATCGCCCGGACTGTGAGGCGCGACCCGGACACCGAGGTGAGAATAAGCCAGCTAAGTCAGTGTTGGGAGGGGGGAATCTCCACCTCCCTCCAACCCTCTCCAACAGGCGCATAAGGCCCACTGCTGCTGCCCAACAGCACTATCCGCATGTGGTGCGGTGAGGGGACACTCTTTCCTTCTCCTGGAACTGATTTCCAAGGCCTCTCTCTACTCAGGCCGTACAATGGTTGGCCCTCTACGGGATGTCGCCTCCGGAGCCACGGAACAAGGAGACATCTCCTCCCCTTTCACCCCCCCTCTACCTTTCTACATCTTCCCTCTTATCAAAGCTACAGGGCCCCCACCAGCCCCACTGGTGCAACGGAAGCTCATCATGTGCCGAAGACTGAAGGGCAGCATGTTGCATGAGGCTCAGGGTTCACGCAGGGAATGGGAGCTTGTGCTGGGCGCTTCTGCGTGAATGGAGCCCATGCCCAACTGCCTTCGGCCACTGTTTGTAACAAAGAGGGAGACTCCGGGGACTCTACACTCAAGCTACTCTGCACCTCCAGCCTGCAGGTGGGAACTCCAACACGGCCCTCTAGGATCACCTGTGGTCCTTACGCCCAGCTTGTTAAGCCCCTTTCTGGATGAACCGGTGCCCGCTGCTAATTTTTTAACTCCTGGAGGTGGTCTTGACTCTGTGGCCACATCCAACCTCCTGGATACCCTTTGCAATGGCTGTGAGAGGATTTCAACTGGCATTTTTAAGTTCACTGGAGGTCTTGTCTCGCTGGTTCCACCTTTGGCTCCCTCTCCGGCGTTTGCCCTTGCTAGTCCACCTTCTGGTCCAAAACCCAACATCACAGTCCCGCAGTCACCACTGGCTCCCCGTGAAGCTGAAGCCCACTTCCCTCTTTCTCTTATGCCCACGTCCCTCGGTTCCGGAGGTGAGGGGCAAGTTGGTTTGGGCGGGGGAGAGAAGTCCAGCCTTCCATCCAGCATCGGGAACGAGTCCATGCTTGATTTTCCCTTAGGCGTCAGTTCCTTCCTTCATCTCAGCCCCCTCTGGGCTTCCAAACCCCCCTAAAAAGGAGCTCATTGTCCACCAGCCCCACCTTCCACCGCTTCTGCAAATTTGCCAAGTTGTCCCTGTCACCTCCTGCTCTCTGCGACAGCCGAGATCAAAAGCCTCTTACTAGTCTTGATAAAAGGGGTACTGGGGGTCAGGGGGGAAGGAAGTGCGGGGAGGAGTGGCGAGGGTTCAGCAGGGGCTGGCCAAGGGGTGCCAGAGGGACTGAATTCAGACTCTGACGAAGGGATTTATTCCCTGTATCCCTGTCCGTTCCCTGTTTCCGTGGTTAGGGCTCTCCCATCCTTTTGGAGCCGTCCAGGGGTGGTTCCCCCCACCCCAGTCTCACCCCCACAGAGGGACGCTAGTCTCAGGGGTCTAGCCCCCATCTTTGTGGAACCCCATGGGGAGAGCTCAGGACAACATACATCCAGTGGGGAGGGGGATAGTGCTCTAATCTCTGGTGAAGGGAGGCCTCTAAGGGGGCATCAGATACCTGAAGGCTGTAGCAGCTCTATGGTGTCCCAAAACGATCGACTGACAAGAGAACCAAGGGACGCCCTTCGAAACAAAGGTCTTCATTGGTTGCGGGCTGTAGGGGACTGTGGGTTTGTATCCAGGGGCTCTTTGTTGGAGTGCACTAGACTGTCTAAACTCTCAGCCAAAACAGTTACTGTCAAACTGGTCTTTGGGTACGCTCACATGACAAGGGACGTCTCGGAAAAATGCAATTGCCACTGGCGGAGAAGGAAAAGTGGCATCACAATCAGCGTACCCCCCATCCCTGTCCTTGTGTGCCCCAAAGGAGCCCCTTTTAGTGATAGTCCCCTTTCAGGGGCAAATTTGACTGCCTTGGGCCTAAGGCGTTATGGGAGTGACCAGAGGCAAGGGGACGGTGGTTCCTGATTAATGGCCAAAAAGACCTGTTTGTGGGAACTCACTGAGGGTGCAGAATTCTGCACGGCTTTGCTGTGCTTCTGTTCTTGTTTTGTTTATTGTAATGATGTATTAGAATGTGTTTTTAGAATACACTTTGATGGCCTTTCAGGCCGAATAAAGTTGTTTGACTGACTGACATAGTACAACTGAAAATCCGGGAGAGCCATCCCTCCTTCCCTCCATCTTGGGTGTAGTGAAGAGGTGTCGGCTAATCCTGGGCCTCTTGCCTGCCCAAATAAAATTACTAGTAAGCCTCTGTAAATCTGCAAAGAAGCCTTTGGGTAGGACTACCGTTCTAACTAGCTAGTCTAACCAGCAAAGATATTTAAGGCCTCTTCACTTGTGAAGCTCAAGCTTAATGGAAGACACTGCTGAAGGAAAATGTGCATTATACCAGCATGCAAGGGTTGGGGAGATGGGCACTCCCAAGTATTTGATCTCCCTAGGTGCTGCTTCAGGTAAAGGGAGAGGCTACTTTCAGTGCAACTGCCTCCCTGGCCCTCACCATTAGGTTAAGCAGCTCTGATTTTGCCAGGTTGATATTTAGATCGGAGACTGTCCAGAATTCCCTTAAAACCTCCCTAACCCACAGCAGGGACTGCCCAGGGTCTGTAAATCTAAGTAGCAGGTCATTGGGGAAGGCTTCCATCTTGTGTAGGGTGCCCCCGAAGGAATTCCGTGAACCTCGCCGGAGTCGTGTATGGTCTGCAATAGGGGCTTTAGGTAGATTGCACATAGCAGGGGCTATAGGTGACACCCCCGTTTGGTGTCCCTGGTTAATCAGAATGCCCCAGACAGGAAATAGTTGAGGAGTCTGGCTGAAGGGGACCCATAGTTGGCCTTAACCATCTGTATGAATCTCGAACCAATCCCCATCTTCTCCATCACTTTGAACAGAAAGGACCACTCTACCCGGTCCAAAGTTTTTTCAGCGTTGTTCTCTCTAGACTGGACTACTCTAACAGCCTCCTCCTGAACCTTCCTTCTTCCACTCTGCGGCCCTTCCAGCTTATCCAGAATAGGGCAGCAAGACTTATCCTTGGACTTAAGCCCAGGGACTGCATCTCTCCTGCACTAAAATGTCTTCACTGGCTCCCGGTTGCTGCACAGATTACATTCAAATCCCTCTGCATCATCCACAAGGCTGTCTGGGCCCAGGGACCACACCATCTTCAGCTTTAGCTCACTAAATACTCTCCCTCTAGACCACTTCCCTCCTCTGGCACCAACTCTGTGTGTAAAGCATTTTGCTAAGCAGAGGGCAGAGGGGGTGTTTGTGGGGGCCAGGGGGGTTGCTCACTTTCCTCTGCGGGCTCCCTCCTTTGGAATAGCCTCCCCCTTGAGCAGGATCTTCTCAAATCCCGGAAGCTCCTTAAGACTTTCCTCCGTTCCTCCTCCTTCCCTCCTCTGCTAATCTCACAGATGCTGAATTGGTGTCTTTTACCCTTGTGCATCTTCGGGGCTTTGACGTTACACACCAATTCTTCCCAGCTCCTGTATTCCCATACCCACTTTGCATCTGCACACTCTGCACTGGAAACTCGCACTTACACCTCCCTCTTCCCCCTCTGCTCTTAAATATTGTGTTATAATTTTGTAATGCATTTCCCCAATTCCCTCTCTTCCTGCCCTGTGGGCGCTTTGAAACAGTATATTCTTATTGTATAAGCACAGAACAAGCAAATAATAAATAAATAAATAAAACATCGACCCCGGCAGTCCTCCTTTCCTTTATGTGTTTTTTCTACTAGGTGGGAAATCCTACGGATGTTATTGAAAGTTTGTTGACCCTGAATGAAGCCAGATTGATCAGGGTGTATCAGATTGAGAAGGAAGCTCTCCATTATATTTTTGCATTCACATTGATTAAGGCGATCGGCCTGTAGGAGCCACAGTTGGTGAGGACTTTGTTAGGCTTAGGTATCAGTATGCTCTTTGCCTCCTCCATTCGTCTGACCTTTTGGAAGCGATTATATAGCCTAGTCGGACGCGGAAGAAGGACCCAGGCGAAGGTCTTGTAAAAGCCAGTGGTGAAGCAGTCTGGGCCGGGTGACTTAAGCGGCAACAATTTAATAACTATGCAGACCTCCTCTTCCGATATGCCCCCCCGCCCCACAGTTCCCCTCCTCATACCCAAGTCATGGCAGTTGAACCTTGTTAAGATGGATTTCTGAACTCTGACCTTGTGGGCAGAGGTTCAGAAGGCCAGCCTAGTTTCTTGGAACAGTGTAACCTTCCGGAGAAGCCAGACCAATCAAGGTAGCATTGGCACGGTAGAGACTAGGTCTCAGGAGGGGTGAGGGTGATCGAAAGCCCACAATGAGCACACACACTAAATGACACTACAAATGACTCTCAGTCAGGTGTATATATCAAAAATACATATACATGTATTAAAAGCCTTTTAAATCAAACACAAAGCAAATAGCAGTAATAACTAAACCAACACAACACTACTATTAAATATATATATATATATATATATATATATATATATATATATATATATATATATATGGGATACATTACTCACCGTAATCGTATTTCTGATGCTTGTATCTGCTTAGATTCACATGCTGTGCATAGGCCGACATCTAGTGGAAGCTGCGGAGTATTACAGTTTGTTTTTCGAAAGTCGAAAATGGGCGTCGACACAGGCGTGCCAGTAATACTATCCCTAGTGTGACGTCCACTGTACCCAAGATCCCTCACGCGTGTAGGATCCTCAGATTGTATTTTTTCTGACATGAGGAAGCATGAGGAGTAGCGTGAGTACAGATAATCCAAGCAGATAGACAGAAAAGGTAAGACTACAAGCAATCATGCGCCTTCTCTCGGAGGGGAGGAAGGGTGGGTCGCATGTGAATCTAAGCAGATACAAGCATCAGAAATACGATTACGGTGAGTAATGTATCCCTTCTGAGGCTTGTGGAATCTGCTTAGATCACATGCTGTGCATAGATTAGCGAGCAGTACCAGAAGAAGGAGGTGGGATGTGAGAAGGGTCATGAGCAAACAGGTGTCTTAGAACCGCTTGTCCCACTTGTGTATCTGTCTTGGAATGAGTGTCAATGCAGTAATGCTGAGTAAAAGTGTGAATAGAGCTCCAAGTAGCCGCTTTGCAAATGGTGTCGAGGGGAACATTTGCAATGAAAGCCAGAGTGGCACCAATGCCTCTAGTAGAGTGGGCCCTTGGCGTAAAAGGCAGAGTCTTGTCAGAAAGAGAGTAACACAGCTGTATACAGTTGATAATCCACTTCGAGATAGCGCCCTTAGAGACGCGATCCCCCTCTCTGCCTGTAGCTACGGAGACAAACAGTTGATCTGTTTTCCTTAGCGGTCTGGTTTTATTTACATAGTATAGGACCGCCCTACGCACATCTAGGGTGTGTAGTTTCACCTCAGCCGAGCTTTGCGGGTTCTGGAAGAAAGCCGGAAGCTCGATGGACTGGTTTACATGGAACTTGGATATGAATTTAGGTGAGAACCTAGGGTGTGTGCGTAAAACCAGTTTGTCCTTGTGGATAGTAAAGAAAGGATCCTGCACTGACAGAGCCTGAATTTCACTGACCCTTCTTATGGAGGTAATGGCTACTAAGAAGGCCGTTTTATAAGTCAGGTGTTTGAGACTACTTTTATGCATGGGTTCGAATGGGGGTCCCATGAGCTTAGCTAGCACCACGTTGAGGTCCCATCCTGGCGGTGGGTTCGAAATAGGAGGGTGAAGTCTCTTTACTCCTTCCATGAAGGCTTTAACCACTGGTACTTTCCACCACGAGACCTTGTTATGGGATGTGGTGTAAGCCGAGAGGGCTGCCAGGTGTACTTTCAGCGAGTTAAAAACCAACCCTGCATCCAGCAGGTGGAGCATGTATGTCACAACGTTGGAAGGAGTGCAATCAACCGGGTTGATTTGTTTATTCTGGCACCAGATAACGAATCTTTTCCACTTATCAAAGTAACAGTGCCTTGTATTTGGTTTCCTGGACTCCTTTAGAATGTCCATACACCTCTGTGGTAATTTGAGATGTCCAAACTCTATGACTTCAGGAGCCATGCTGCTAGGTTCATAGAGTTGGGTTCCTGATGCACTGTTTGACCCTGTTGCTGGGACAGTAGGTTGTACCAGGCTGGGAGTCTGATGGGTTCGCACACCGCCATCCTGCGTAGGTGTGGAAACCATGGTTGTCTCGCCCACATGGGAGCAACTAGGATGAGCGTCATAGATTCCTTGTTCATCTTGTACACCACCTTCCTGATGAGAGGAGTTGGTGGAAAAGCGTACGCAAACATCCCTGACCAGTTCATCCACAGGGCATTCCCTTGGGAGTCCGGCTGGGGGAACCTGGATGCAAATCCTGGGCATTGTTTGTTTTCGCTTGTGGCGAATAGGTCTATAGTGGGGAAACCCCACTGAGAGAAGAGATCTTCTACTACGTCTCTGTGAAGGACCCATTCGTGTTCTTCTGGGAGGGAGTTTCTGCTTAGAGCATCCGCTAGGGAATTGAGCTCCCCTGGAACATGTTGCGATGACAGGAAGATGTTCCGTCTGAGTGCCCATATCCATATTTTCTGGGCAAGCTTGGACAGATTTGGCGAACGAGTCCCCCCTTGCTTGTTCAGATAGAACATGGCTGTCGTGCTGTCCGTCCTGATCTGCACCGACAAGTTCAGTAGATGGGGCTCGAACGCCCTTAGCGCTCGGAATACTGCCAGAAGCTCTAGCAGATTGATGTGGTTCTTGGCTACTGAGTGAGACCAGAGACCCTGAGCTGTGTGGTGGAGATGGTGAGCTCCCCACCCAGTCAGGCATGCATCTGTAGTCACCACGGCTTGTACTTCGGGATCGTAAAAGGGTTTCCTCTTTGCGAGATTCTCTCTTGTCCACCAGTGTAGGCTCTGTACGAGTGTTGGCGAAACGACCACTAGATCGTCCCAATGACCACTTGCCTGAGACCACTGTTTCGCCAACCATTCCTGCATGGGACGCATGCGCAGACGCGCGTGGGGGACCAGGTAAATGCATGACGCCATCATGCCCAGTAACCGCATAGCTTTGCGTACTGTTATCTGTTGACCTGACTGATAATGCGGAATTTGCAGAAGTATATTCCGAATTCTCTCTTCCGAAGGGAAGGTCAATCCTTTCTGAGTATCTAGGATAGCTCCTAGAAACTGTTTTGAGGTGCTTGGCACCAGACTTGACTTTTTCTCGTTGATGGAGAAGCCTAATTCGTGGAGGAGGTCGATAGTCCTCTGAATGTTTGACCTGCAAATTCCTGGGGTTTCCCCCGTTATGAGCCAGTCGTCCAGATAAGGGTACACCGGGATTGCTTCCCTGCGTAGGTGTGCAGCCGCCACCGCCAGTACCTTGGTGAATACCCTTGGTGCTGAAGCTATCCCGAAGGGCAGTACCTTGAATTGGTAGTGGCGACTGTCCACCTTGAAGCGCAAGTACTTTTTGTGCGCTGGGAGCATGGAAATATGAAAATAAGCATCTTTCATATCCAAGGTTGCCATGTAATCCCCCTTTTTTAGGAGGGGGATTACCTCTTGTAGCGTGGTCATACGGAATTTTTGGGGCTTGACATATTTGTTGGCAGGCCGTAAGTCCAATACTGGGCGCATTGTCAAATCTTTCTTTGGCACAAGGAAGTAAGTTGAATAGATACCCTTGTTTACCTGGTGTCCTGGGACGAGTTCTATCGCGTCCTTTTCTAGCAGAATGGCGATCTCCTCGAGAAGGATCCTTTGATGCTCTAGGGAGTGCACTCTTTGTCGTGGAGGATGATTCCGGGGACGCTGCAGTAGTTCTATACAATATCCTGCGGATACTGTTGACAGCACCCATCTGTCTGAGGTGATCCCTTCCCAAGCCTGGGTGAAGGTGGAAATGCGTCCCCCTACTGGGGTTGCGTGGCAAGGGACCCTGAACTGAGCGTCACTGTTTTGGTGGAGGCGTGCCCCCGCCCTTGTTGGGGCTGCCTCTGCCTCTTCCACGACCTCTCTTGTTACCCCTGCCGTAACTCTGGGTAGACTGCTGGTTGTTATTCCATTGTGTACCTTGTCCCTGGGCATAGTTGCCTCTTTGTGAATTTTGGCCGCGTGGGCGACGAAAATTATTGTTCCCCCTCTGGTTAGGGGGTTTGTTGGTAAGCTGGCCAAGGGATTTGAGAGTCTCATATTCATCTTTGGCATTTTTAAGTGCGTCTTCGACCGCTTTCCCAAACAATAGGTCGGGTTCCACTGGCTTGTCTATTAAAGAAGCCTGGGTTTCTGTCTTGAATCCCGACTGCCGTAACCACGCATGTCTCTTGATAACAGTACCTTCTGCTATCAATCTCCCTGCGTTGTCAGCGGCGTCGAAAGTTGCTTTTAAAATGCAACCAGACACGGCTCTCCCCTCTGCCGAGATCCGAGCCAGCTGGCCCTTTAACGGTTCTGGAGCAGAGGCAATGAGCGCCGCGACTTCTTCCCATTGATGGCAATTGTAACTAGCCAACAGGGTGGTGGAATTCGCAATCCTTGCTTGGTAGGCGGACGTTGAGGCTACCTTTCTGCCAAACCCGTAAAGTTTTTTGCTCTCCTTGTCGGGAGGAGCTTCTGATGAAGATAAGGGCGTGCCAGCCCTCTTTCTAGTGTTGGTCACCACTAGGGAATCTGGTTTAAGATGTCCCTTTATATACAGAGGGTCAGACTGGGCTGCCCGGAAAATCTTTTCAATTCTGGGGTTGACAGCTCTGGTGAGGTTAGGATTCACCAGGGAAGGATCTATTCTTCGTTGGATGGATTTGAGGATAGGGATGGTCTGAGCGACCGGTCTTCTCTCTCCTACAAACTCCTCCGCGAAGTCCCTTTCCTCCTGTACACCGTGGGTGTCGATGTGGAAGTGTTCCGCTGCTCGAGCGAGAACCTCGTTAAGGAGGGGCTGGTTATCAACTGGAGAGTCAGTAACTGGGGCTTCGCTTTGTACTGGGGAATCTACTCTGTAAATTTCCTGCTCATCTTCTCCCTCCTCCAGGTCCTCATCCTCTGCATAGTAATCTGTCCCGGTTTGTTCTTCCATAAATGCAAACTCCTGGTCCTCTTCAGGGAAACCTTGTCCCTGATAACTGGGGAGTGGAGTAGAATATGGAGTGGAGTAAGGCTGAACCTTGAAGGGTTCAGGTCTTTCGACCCGGGGCTCTTTACTTAGCGGGATAGGATCGGAGGAGCCTGAGGGTGTGGCCCCTTGAGGGTTATATGAAAGAAAGTGTTCTGGGTTCTTATCATAAAAATCAGCCAAGGAAGACATCCTAGACATAACCCTGTCTATGTCTTCACTGGACCATTCCCTGGAACAGGGTATTACTTTAGCAGGTGATTTATTTTCAAGGGTAGCTTTCCGCTGTTTCCCCCCTTCTCCGTGCGTGGAAAAATGTTTTCCCTGTCCCTTGGGGGCCCCAGAGACTTTCGACGCCTGGCGTCGAGGGTCTGGAGAGGTATCTGTGTGCTTCGGGCGTGGGGCCTCACTGATGTTAACCGCGGTCTCGGTATCTTGGAGCGCGGCCTGGGGGTGGAAGTCGTCTTCGTCTCCCGACGATCGAACTTCCGTTAGTGTGTGTAGCGAGGCACTCTTGGCAAGAGTGGATGATTGCCTTGCGTCGTGAGGCGATCTCGATCGAGAGCGCCCAGAGGACACCGAGTCGGACCGTTCTTTTTGTGCCTCTTTCCGGGAAGTCGACGTCGTCGAGGTCCGGTTGGTCTTAGTGTGTTTAGTGTGTGTTAGGTGTGTAGCGCTTGCGTCGCCGGGGGTCTTCCCCATAGCCGCCTTGCCGGACAACCTTCCGAGGTCGGGGACCTGCGCTCGTCGGCTGTCTTTCGACGCCGTAATGCCCTCGCCGTCCGAAAGTACGGCGTCGCTGCCATCGCTGAAGGCGCCCTCCGCTGCCATGGCCTCCTGCCTGGCGTGGTGGGCCCAACGCTTTGTCGAACGGTCCTTAAGTGTCTTAGGTTTAAACCTACTACACGCTCTGCAGTTCGCTTCGGGGTGATCCCTCGGCAAGCGGAGATTGCACGTGGCGTGCCTGTCGACCCAAGGGTATTTGCGATTGCACTTGGGGCAGAATTGAAAAGGGGTACCCTCCATACGCACCTTAAGGCAGCGGGCTGCTAAGTGTAGGAATATATATAAATGTAACTATATATCAAGAGTGAAGAGTATGTACCACCCCCCACTCTCCCTACTTGTAAGGGCCGAGGCCAGCGGCCTACTAGGCCCGGGCCGAGGCCAGCGGCCTACCGAGGCCCAGATCCGTCGTGCAGCAGTCGACGGTCGATGACTTCTCCAGCCGTCGTCGAGGTTGAGGGTCGACGTTGGGGTGGGGAAGGGAATGAATAAGAATTAAAATTATAATAACAGCAAAAGTATGGCTAAGGCCAGGGAACTCCGCAAGATGCTTCCGACCAGTATGGCGGAAAAAAACAATCTGAGGATCCTACACGCGTGAGGGATCTTGGGTACAGTGGACGTCACACTAGGGATAGTATTACTGGCACGCCTGTGTCGACGCCCATTTTCGACTTTCGAAAAACAAACTGTAATACTCCGCAGCTTCCACTAGATGTCGGCCTATGCACAGCATGTGATCTAAGCAGATTCCACAAGCCTCAGAAATATATATATATATATATACACATATATATACACACACACACACACACACACACACACACAGTTCCCAATGGCCTAAAGGAATAGTACAAAGTAAGGGTCCACAACCTGTGAAGAAAGGGAGCATACAGTGTAAATATCGTTTGGACCATTGGAGGAGGAACTGAGAAAGTCGAGACAAAGGCAGCCACTGATGCTCGCTTCATGGGCCCAATGACTGAGAAGGAGGGTGGCAGTGCTGTTGAGGGCCTTGCCTGGGGGACAAGAAGTTACAGGTGGGAGGAGAGCAGAAAGTGGTCAGTCAAAGATAGAGAGGAGTAGTAAGAGGGTTATAGAGGGGGATGTCTGAGGAGATGAGAACAACCAAGGTGTGTCCGGCAGAGTGCGTCAGACCAGAGGGTAGAATGGAGAGGGACACAAAGGATGCAGAAGAGCCCGGAGGAGGGATTAGGAGCATCCAGGTGGATGTTGAGGTCTCGGAGGAGAAGTTGAGAGGTATAGGCAAGGAGAGAAAAGGAAGTGCCCTAGTGAAGTGCTCTAATCTTTTCCTCTTCAGAGGGGAGTTTAGGCCCCTCTGTGGAGGCTTGTAGCCTCAGTCTGGGTCCCTCTGGGCTCCCTGTCCCCTTGTGTGAAAATCTCAATCTGCAGTAGGGTGGTACCTCCATGAGGAGAGGTAATGCGTTTTTGTGAGCCTTCCCAGTCGAGCACATGGCTATAGGGACAAGTCCATTTGTATCAGATGCTCTTTCTTGATAGTTCCCTGACCACAGGGCTCATCATTCTCCTTTTCAGCAGGGTACTCCATGCCAGGTCCTGATAAAGTTGTATCGGCAACTCGTGCTATGCTAGTGATTCTTTGGCTCTCGCTGCTTGGAGGACTGCTTTCTTCTGTACATATAACATGAAAGCCACCAGCATGTCCCAGTATCTGCCGCTGCGGCCCCCTGTTTTATGAACGCGGTCCAGGCTCACTTCCTCTGGAGTAGTGTCTCCTAGTATGTCCACAAAGATCTTCTAGATGTGTTGCTTGAGATCCCGGTTCACCATGTCTTCAGGCAGGTTGTTAATGTGTATGTTGATCCTACGCGGCATTTTCTCCAGGTCCTCCATGTAGAATTCCAGGTTCCGCGTAGCTGCGTCCAGCCTCTAAATTGCCTCTTGCAGGCCCCTTTCGAGAAGATCCATCTTTTTCCCACAGCTCGCCCACCTCTGGTTACATCTCTGCCAACGCTGTGTGGAGGTCGGACCGCATCAGCTGGAATTGATCTTGAAACGCTTTTGTGAGGGAGAACTGCAGGTCCATCAAGTCATTATGCAAATCCTGTTGTGAGAAGGCCTCTCTAGACATCTTCACCACCTATCCCGATGGCCTTTCGTGGTATAGAAATTGATCTGGGCTCACCCACACTTCATATGGTGGGAAGGGTGCCCAGTGGGTCCCCTGTATTGGAGATCTGCTTATGCGACTTTAGGAGTCTCTTCAACATTCAAAGGACATATTCGGGACCCGGGCCACCCCCTATGGACACCAAGGCCTTAATTGGTCATGTCTTGGGTAGGAGACACCCTTCAACCAGGCGTCTGCGGGGATCCGCTGCTGTCTACCACTCAGGACTTCTGCGTACCCAGCAACCTGTGATCGATGGTTGTGGGGCTAAAGTTTTATCCACCCCGGTGGTGGGGCATATCTATATCTTCTCTCCTCCACGGGCCCTCAGGCTCCTTGGTGGGCCGCCTTATCCCCACAGCTGGCCAACCGAGGGGACAGAGGGCCTGCTCTCCTAGTCACTTCAGACCAGCTTCTCAGGCTACCCCCTCGGCTTAGGCAGATCAAGTCCCAAGGCCCCTCCCAGCTTTTCATGGCCCCTCTCATACTGTCCTCTGCCTCTGTGTGCTAGTTGATGCGGTCTCCACAATACAGCTCGGGGGCCATTGCCTTGCCTGCAGGTCCTGCTGCCCCGTGCCACCAGCGTGAGGTGCGATTCACAGGTTGAACTGTGGGGTGGTGGGGGTTGCGTCACTTTTCCCCTCCACTGCCGCAGCCTCTGTAGCAGCTCTCCTCAGGCGAACCGGCACGACACCCACAGATCTTACTCATTGCACCTTACTGACCCCCGATCTGGGGACGGCAAGCGGAACATGGGCTCCCTCGTTGAGCACCCCGCTGGAGGTCATCCGCACCGCCGTAGGCCAAGTTCAAATTCAAGGGTGGGGCGCTGCTTTTCACCCGCCTAGTAAGACGCGACTTACAAGACGGTACCCCGGTGAACACAGATGCCACATGCACCGCAGCCTTTCCTAGCACATCGGAAGGTATATGCACACGTGCCTGGTCTCCACAGGGGGGTTGTGGGAGCCAAACTCATGCAGAGGGTGCACCATAGCTGTGCCAGCACGTCTATGTAGTTCGTGCCGGCTGCCATCTTGTCTCCAACATTTCATCTTTTCAAGAACTTGAGACTTTACTTTGTGAACTTGAGAAACTTTTGGAACTTTGACAGATGATCAAGAACTGTCAAACCAGGGAGAATCGCTTTCTACGGATAAGCACTGGATCAAAAACCAGGAAGGATTCCCGCAAACCCAGACAGAGATCGGGGTGAATACCTCTGAAGGCAGGACACACTCCCTAGTTTTCTTTTATATTTTTTCTAAATGGTAGGACAAGTTTAGAGGATGGGTTTGGACAAGAGAACCATTTTTGTTATTTTGACTATTAACAAGCACCTTAGTGTAGTTTGTTAGGAAGGGAACTCCCCTCTTACCTATAGGGCTACAAAGTCATTTTCATTCAAGTTAAATAAAACACTTTGATAACATGTCCTTTGGTCCTCCTCCTCCTGGCTTACCACAATATGTGATGGGCCATGTACCTACAAAGTCAAAATGGTTGTGTCCTTGGTTCTGTAAGGGTGGTCGATAAAGGTCCCAATGAGAAACAGGGATTCATGTTGTGCGCCATATTGGGGGCTGGGTGAACAATGATGTTGAATCAATGTTGCAATTTAGCATGTATCTAGTGTAGTTAATTGGAAAGGGATAAGTGCTACTTTTAGTGTTACTTTGTGTTAGAGTTGATAAATTGTAGATGTGCACGCACATAGCAACACCCTGTCAAAACTGCTGATGTAAATATAACCAATTTAGGCGTGTGGGGTGCCACATAGCGCCTATAATTTGAGCAGTGAGGTGCTTCATATGCACTGGCGAGAAAGATTTGCAATGGAGAAAATCACGGTGAGAGGACACGGTAGTCTTGAACATGCATGCATAAACATACATACATACATGGGGGTCTTTAAGGACATAAGTTTGGGACAGTTGGGGTGCATAGTGAATATACAAATCTGAATGCCGCAAAGTCCTTTCCTAATTTGGGAAGACGCTGCAACCTGGGTTAGCGAGATTAACTCTGCGACTGGGAAAACTGGTTTAGCCAGGATGAAGGCTGAGGAAGGGTAGCGGGCAGCTGCGATATTGGATGGTCAGCTATGAGCAGGGGTGTACAACCTCGTAATATTGTGGAAAAGAGATGCAATCTTTTTAAGTACATGGGAGCCGGTTATTCATTGTGCTGGGAAGTCTGGCCATCTGTTTGCAACCAAGCAATACACCTGGTGCAAGAGCCGCTTACAGGCAGAGTTGACAAATGGTTTATGAGAGGTCATGTCTACTGAATTGGTAGTTGTGTAGATTAGTGTGGAACAAGGATGCTGTTAAGTCTGGGCGGATGAGGTAATTATCGCCAGTTCAAAAGGGAACTTTTTTATTCCTCGCCCTCATTTCATTGAAGTGTTCTTGCAGGGCCATGTGCATCAGGTCAGAGGTTAGAGGTCCCCGGCCCGCTGGAACATGTAATTAATTATGTTTGTTGTGTGAATGTAACTATGTGACAATGTCATGACCTACCACGGAACATCCCAAAAAGGGGTGTGCTACGAATATGAGCTGATGATGGTAGTTAAATAAATGTGACCAATGAGAGCGTGGGAACTGAAAAAGATTGCATTTCTTTTGTATAGGTTTGACCAATCAAGCGTGGGGGGGGGGGGTGATTTGTAATAACATATGTGGTAGTGTTTTACCTATTGCTAAATGTATAAAATATGTCAACTTGTGTGGTTTGAGAGACTCCGGTTAGATTTACTCTACAGCGTCATCTAGCTACTCCCGGCCGTTTGTACAATAAACTTGCTTTACGGACAAACATGCACTTGCTTCTTAAGTGGTGGGCCTACTTTGGGTTAAAGTGATCAGAGCCCATCCGATCAGTTGCAGATCTTCCCAGGTTATCCAAGTTTATGTTTCCCTTCTACATTGAAAGGCCAGTTTATAAAAAGGGACCTTTTGAGATGTATCGATCGCCTAGAGAATTATTCGTTTTCAAGTGCCCTAAGCAAGTCTTTATCTAACCATTGAATCCTATTCAGAAGATTTTGATTTAATGGTGCTATTCAGAGCAATACTTATGATGGCAGTCGAGAGATCAGACTTCTGCAAGATTTGATGGTTTTAGTTCAGAGATAAGCATTCTTCTATCAAGGTCAAATTAGATTTGTAACACTTTGTAAGTAGATTTCAATCAACAATTTGTTTTTCAGCACAATTTATCACAATCAATAGTAAAATCCTGATCTTCGAAGTGTGGAACACCATGAGGAAAAGTCTTCTGTAATATAGTAGTTCCCAATGACGGTGCATGATCACTGGAGGATTGTGGAGTGACTTTAAAATGTAAAATAAAAATTCAAATTGAAAAAAAATCATAAGTGAAGATCCTTCTGTACCTAAAAAAGTAGGTTTCCTTGGTCGATCCATGGGCAGGCTACCATTCACCATATGCAACCCTCAATCATAGGTATATTTTAATAAAACCAGGCGGTCATTATTTCTACTAATATCTAAATAGAATTAAAAAAGCAATTTCAAAAGGCATCCGGTTCATCTTGGTCCTAGGTCTGAATGGGCATGCACCCCTATTCTAGAATTAAAACTGCCACAAAATACAAATAGGGGCGATGTAATCAATCACATCATTACAGCTACAAACTGCTTTGTGTAATTTCTCAAAATATGATCCCTACACCTTCCCCACAACCCCTTTGGGAGTGTAATAATTAACACTTTTAAATACCCACTTGTGACTGGCTAATTCCAATAATTGGTAATCTAGGGTGATTATATATACAAAAAGTTAAGTAAACTATTCCAAGGAGATGATAGTGCAGAGCCCGTCTGAATAAGGGTCATGTCTATTGGCACTGGCTGCATAACAGCCAGTAGTGTAACCATCCAGATTTATGATGTCACAAGTCCAAGTTTCCGGTAACCAAATTACATGTTGCTTTAAAAAGGCCATAGTTTCTTAATTATTTTTTACTATCACTGCAACATTCTATGGGGGTGGGAGGATAATGAAGGAGACATTAACGTCAATTTTAAAATTAACTTTTTAAACAAATATTCAAATCCTCTGTAAAAGCGTTGAATAAATAGTTGCAGTAATCAATGGAATATCAAGTCATTTTTTTATTTTATATCAGCCAAGACATTGAACACTGGTCTATTGAATCTTTCTGATTCCTACAGCGGTTCAAATGGTCCCAGAGATGCATAGTTGAAGCCTCTTTGTGCTTACTTTACCTGTGCCAGATGGAACACTGAAGTTACTGGGTGAAAAAGTGATTTTGATACCGCCTCCTCTATGCCTTCATACCAAGTTGGAATGTAAAATACAATCTACTAAATGTGGATTGGCAAAAATACTACACAGTAACAATCCATCCATTTGTGGATCAGGCTCACCCGGCTGACCGTCGCCATCGGTATTAGTTGTCGGTCCACAAGTTGACCCAGTCATTTAGCATTAACCCAATGAGTATTTATTATTGAGATTCATAATAGACTTCATTTTCGGGCCACTCATTTGAGGGACCTCCGAGTACCACAACCAAAGGACGAGTATCCAAGGCGAGGTCAAGGGGCAACTGTGTTGAATGAGCTAACTTTTTCTACACAGTTTCAGAAAGTTTTTCTTTCCTTGGAAGGTTGGGCTTGTGCTTAACAATATTAGCATCCACTTCTATTAAATGGTCTTTCCCCAAACCAAGTCCACTAAATGCCTTCAATTCACAGTTCAACTAGTAATTTAAATCATTCAGAGGGGGAGTAGAAGTAGGCACTTTCTGATTTATTGGCACTAAATTGAATGGGCTAAGTCCACAGTTCATTGTTACAAGGTGGCAGACTTTTTGATATAAGCTGTTCAATCATTAACCTTTTTCTGAAAGGGACATCAGCAACAAAATCATGAGGTCCTAATATTTAACAATAGTAGATTTTATCAGCTGGCCGTCTCTTATTTTGTTTAAGGCAGAAGAACAAGTTACTTACCAACTGGTAACGTTCTTTCGACTGGATGTTCCTCCAACGTATTCCACATCTTTGGCATGTAATATCCACAGCTGTGCTGCTTCAGAAACTATTCGGCAGAGGGCGTCCTGCGTCGATGGCGTCGGGTCGATGTCCCTCGAAGGCCTCCATCGATGGTGACGTCACCGGATGTTATAAATAGGACGCACGGCGCCCGTCGCCTCAGTTTATGTTTTTTCCTCCATAACGTGTAACATGCTCGTACACAACGCCTGCTTGACTGCGTATAGTCGTGCGGGATCGCAAACTGCAATAGCATAGGAAAGTTCTTCAGAGGGGCAGGCTGGGCGGGTGATGTGGAATACATTGGAGGAACATCTAGTCGAAAGAATGTTACTAGTTGGTAAGTAACTTGTTCTTTGAATGGTTTGTGTCCTCCAAGGTATTCCACATCTTTGACAGACTCCCAAAGCAGCATCAGTAATTGGAGGAGGGAGAAGAATATACAATACCCAATCAGATGGCAGAATAAAGCACCGCTTTACCAAAGGCCATATCCTGATCATGGAGCATATCCCAGGAGTAATGTTTGACAAATGTGTGGATGGAAGACCATGTTGCTGCATCACAAATATTCTTAATAAGAACTCCCCTCTGCAGGGCTGTGGATGTAGCCACGCACCTAGTGGAGTGAGCCCTCAACCCCTGAGGAGGGTCCTTGCCCGCCAATCTGTAACATTCAGTAATGGTGAGGATAATCCACCTGGACAAGGTCTGTTTAGTAACAGCCTGGCCCAATCGGTGTCTAGCGTACCCCACAAAAAGCTTGTCGTCTCCTCTGACCCTGGACATCCTTGAGATATAAAAGCTCAAAGCTCTCAAAGGGTCAAACCTATGAAGTCTCTTCTCTTCCTTAACAGGATGAGGCGGAGGATAGAAAGCAGGAAGTACCACTTTCTGAATCAGATGAAACTCAGACACTACCTTAGGTAGGACGGAATGACATACCCTCAGTACAACCCTATCCTTGTGGAACACAGTAAAGGGTGGCTTAGATGAAAGTGCCTGCAATTCACTCACTCTGCGAGCAGATGTAACTGCAACCAAGAAAACCGTCTTGAAAGACAATAGTCTCAGAGGACAAGAGTGCAGTGGATCAAACAGAGTACCCATCAGGAATTTCAAGACCAAATTCAGATCCCAAACCGGCATCTGAAAAGGGGACGGTGGGCACACATTTGTGAGCCCTTTTAGAAATTGGGAAATCAAAGGAATCTTAAAATAAGAACATTCTTCAGCCGAGCACTTGAAAATAGACCGCACCACCAGGTAACCTTTAATGGTACCCACTTGAAGACCCCTGTAGGCCAAAGAAAGCAAGAAAGAACGAACCATCGGAATGGAACACTGAAAAGGTTTCCTCTGCACCAGTCGCGAAACTTACAGCAACGGTAAAGGGATTTGGTTGCTGGCCGCCTGGCCGAAAACAACACCACTATCACGTCATCCGAGAGGTCCCACTCCTCATATCTCAGCCTTTCAGAAACCAAGCGTGAAGGTTGAGAGTCTTGACCTTTGGATGGAGAACCCAATCCCCCTCAATCCCTCTGCAAGCGAGAGAGACGATCCTCTCTGTGGGGAAGACGGCGTGGAGGGCAGATGGATATTTCTAGAAGGTCAGGGTACCACGCTCTCCTGGCCCAATCCGGAGCAATGAGGATCATGTGAGAACCGAACTTCCGCAACCTCCTTAGCGCCTGAGGAATGACGGGGACCAGAGAAAACGCGTACAGAAGTGGGAATGACCAATCCACGATGAACACGTCCCCCCAAGACTCCTCTCGGAGGAAATTCCTTTGAGCAAAATCTCCTGCACTTCCGGTTGTGAACAGATCTACTTGAGGGGTTCCCCAAAGGGCGAAGATCTCCAGAAGGACTTCATGAGCCAACTTCCACTCGTGGGAGACCGTGCTCTGCCTGCTCAGAGCGTCCGCCGCCGCATTCTCCTCTCCGGCTAGATGAGCTGCCGAGAGTGATATTCTTTGCTGTATCGCCCAGAACCAGAGCTGCATCGCCTCTCTGCACAGCAGGAGTGACACCCCCCCTTTTTCTGTTGAGGTAATGCATGGCCACTGTGTTGTCCGTCATGATCAGGACACTCTTCCTCCGCACAGCCGACAGAAAAGCCTTCAGGGCTGACCTGATGGCCCTCAGCTCCAACAGGTTGATGTGGAGTTTGGACTCGGAGACCAACGACCGCTGGCGGTCCGATCGATGCCATGAGCGCCCCATCCTGTGAGGGAAGCGTCCGTCACCTCCGGCCACAGTTGCCAAACAGCTCTCCTTTCATTGGATTCCCTCCGCTGGCCCACCACAGTAGATCCTGCGAGACCGAGAGGGGAATCTAAACAGGATCCGACATCTTGCCTGAGAAATATGACCACTGCATCTTGAGAACCCATTGGCCCTCATTACAACCTTGGCGGAGGACCATGGTGCTATTAGCACCATGGTCCATGCCGCTAAGGTTACAATTCCGCCATGGTGGATGGCGGAATTACCGCCCCATTACAAGGTGAGTGGGGCGGTAATTCCCCATTCACCAATGGCCCCTTCCCCATTCCCATTCCCATTTTTGCCCCATAGGGCATAATGGGAATGGGGAAGGCGATAATTACGACACCGTAAATTATGGTTGCCGTAATTATCTCCAAGGTCCCTTAGCGGGTTGGTTTTTAACACCTGCAAAAAGCAGGCGTTAAAGTCACCATCCCGCTAAGGGACCTTGTAATCAGGCGGTAAGTGTTTAACGGCGCCGACGCTCTTTACGGCGCCGTTAAACACTTACCGCCTGGGTTGTAATGAGGGCCATTGAAGGGATCTCATCCTCAGTCTGGCCTGTGGCACCAGAAGAAAATGCAGGATGCCATGAGGCCGAGCAGCCTTAAGAATTCGAAAGCCGGAAGACTCTGGGCACGTTGGAATTTGTTGACCATCTGTACAATGTGATGAGCCCTCACCTTCGGAGGCGAGCACTTCCCCAAGGACATGTCCAACACATGTACTGGAGCTGTTGGGAAGGTGTCCGATTCGACTTCTTGAAATTGAAGGAGAAGCCCAGCTTGTGAAGGGAGCAGCAGGTGAGACTGAGCTGATCCAAAGCTTGTTCGGGTGAACGCGCTTGGATCAGCCAGTCATCCAGGTAGGGGTAGTCGTGAACCCCCCTCCTCTCTTGAGATATGCTACCACCACCACCATTAGCTTGGTGAAGACCCTGAGGGCGGAGGTCAATCCGAATGACAGGACCTGAAAAGTGCGAGCTGCCAGCCGCAAACCTCAGTTATTTTCTGTGCTTTGGATGAATCGGCACATGAAAATAAGCACCCTGTAGGTCCAGAGACACCAACCAATCCTGAAGTCAAAGGGCCTGAGAAATAGTGACCATCTTGAACTTGTCCTTCCGGAGGAACTTGTTCAACCAACGCAAGTCCAAGATAGGTCTCAGCCCCCCCGTCTTTCTTTGGAATAAAAAAATATGGGGAATACCATCCCTTGTTCCTCTCTGCCACAGGCACCAGTTTTATAGCACCTTTCTCCAGCAGGGTCAAGATTTCCTGCACAAGGATAGGATCCGGAACCTTCAAAGATTCCCCGGTAGATTGTCGCAAGGCCACTGTAAGAAGGGAAGGCAGTAGCCGTGGGCTATTGTATCCAGAACCCACGCATCCAAAGTAATAGCTCACCATTCTTCGAGATGCTGAGACAGTCTGCCCCCAACCGGCGAACAATGGAACATGGCCACATAGCTGTTTGAGCGGCTGTGGCAGCGCCTGAAGGCAAAGAGGCAGCTGCCTGAGCGGCTTGCTGTCCAGTCAAATGGTCGAATATATTTGATCGAATGACAAATTGGTCGAATCAATTTGGTCGAAAAAAAAAAGGTCGCATTTTTTTTAAAGTATTTTTTTTTTTTGCTCTAGTATAGGTAAAAAAAAGGTAAAAAACAGGGGTTTGGGGGGACCCCCCCCCCAAAAAATAAATAAATAATTCGACCATTTTTTCGACCAAATTGATTCGACCAAATGCATTCGACCAAATGTCTGGTAACCAGCGGCTTTGGCACCTCCATTTCCCCGTCCACCAAAGGTACCATTACGGTGACCCCTTTGATTAGTGGCTGTTCTACCAAAAGAGGAGTAGTAACAAAAGGAACCCCCCCTCCACTGTTGTCCC
This sequence comes from Ambystoma mexicanum, assembly GCF_040938575.1. Lineage (NCBI taxonomy): Eukaryota > Metazoa > Chordata > Amphibia > Caudata > Ambystomatidae > Ambystoma > Ambystoma mexicanum. The sequence continues at coordinate 812,577,122 of NC_090929.1, forward strand.
CTAAGACAAAAAGGCAGAGGTTGACGCACAGCTGCGCCCAAAGATTTAGCAGCAGCTTTGGAGGTCTGCATCCTCTCAAGGCTCTCGTCAGCCTTGCTGTCAAACAAATGGGAGTCATCAAAGGGCATGTTTCAGAAGACTGGCTTGCACATCCGGAGCAAACCCCGACTTCCGCAACCACGCAAACCTGCATATCAGGGTGTTCGCAGCCATGGATCGGCTAACACTATCAGCCGTGTCCAACCCAGACTGAAGGGATTCACACATGGCATCCTTGCCATCCTGCACAAGAGCAAGGAACCCATCTCTTTCTTCCTCCTCAGGAATATGCTCAGCCGCTAGAGGGACACAATTCCACAGTGTGTGTGAAAATCTTGCCAAGGCACAGGTGGAGTTGGCGGACTTCAGTGTCAAACTCCCTGCAGAAAATACCTTGCGTGCCCAACCATCAAAGCATTTGTCGTCCCTATCAGGCAGGATGGTAGGGTACGCCACCCGCCTCGAGGTGGCTGTAACCGCCTAAACCACCAAACTCTCCAGATTGGGGTGAATAGATAGGTAGCTGGGGTCGCTACTGGATGGGTGATATTTGTTAGTCAATGACTTGACCACCAGAAGAGATTCTTTTTTGTAATCCCAAATGAAAAGGCAATAATAGGTCAGTGGACGGACCCTGATCCAAATTATCAGTCAGGTCATCCTGATCGAATGCAATCGGAGGACCGGACCACCCAAGATACACTAACTCTAGACATCAAACTCCTATAGGAGGATTAAGCATGAGCCCCAGGCTCTGGCCTACCAAACTCCACCTCAGGAGATGTGTCAAGGCCACTGGCATCATGCAACGACTGACGCAACTCCTCCAACTGACTGTCTTCAGAAAAGACCATGTCCGGAGCCTCATGAGTTTCAACAGGCTTTAACTCCATATCTGACCTCTCCTCATCCTCCTAAATATCATGCAGAGAATGAAAGAACTCCTTCCTAGATACAGGAGCGGCCCTGGAGTCCCAAACAGGCCCCACAGTCTTGGATAAAGCCTTTCTCAGAGGATTCACAGTAACAGGGACCTCCACTGGCAAATTCCGGCCAAACGGCCCAGATGGCGCTGATGGCTTCGGCCTCGACAAAGGCACTGAAGGCTCTGAGGGCTGGATCGGAGGCAAAGCTCTGATAGCCCCACTCAATGGACACTGTGCCGACTGTCGACGCCGACCTCGAGCCCTTCCCAGATTTCTCCGGTTTCGTTGGGGACGAAGACCGAGACCTGGATCCGGCACGTCTCTGGCGATCCACCAGAGCCTTGTCCGAACGGGACCTCAAGACCGTTGCCTGCCAGCATCTACCGAAAGTGTGGGCGGAACTGTGCCCTGGGATTGAGAAATCGCCAGTATTTGCTCCCTGAATGCCTCCCATTCCTCAGGAGTTGAGGATTTAGTGGGATAAGCCACTTTCCTCGCAGAGCCATAATCTGACGAGGAAGGGGAATGCGACCTGTGACGCCGCTTCCGGGAGTGCCGAGACGAGGAGGATGAGTGGCGGGGCTTACAAGGTTTAGAAACCCGACCTTCCTGCAACTTCCCCTTACGCTCCCGCAAGGCCGCGGCAGTCAACGACTGGCACTTCCAGCAGTCGTAGGTATCATGACTTTCATGACTTTCACCCAGACAACACAATCAGATGCGGTGCGGGTCCCTAATAGACATCTTGGACTTACAGTCCCGGCATGTCTTAAACCCAGACCGCGAGGAGTAGAAGATGAAGACATTTTCTTCGAAGAAGATAACACGAAGCAAACACGTTTGTGGAAAAAACAGAACTGAGGCTACGTGTGCTGTGCGTCCTATTTATAACATCTGGGGACGTCACCCTCGACAGAGGCCTTCGAGGGACATCGACCCGACACCATCGAAGATGCCTTCTGCCGAAAAAAGTTTACGAAGCAGCACAGTTGTGGAAATTAAACGTCAAACATGTGGAATACGTTGGAGGGCACAATCCATTTGAAATTCCCGACTCCATTCTCTTTGTCTTTAGTCATTTAGGGAGGTCTTGACCTGGTGTTGTGTTTGGCATCATGAGAGTGGAAGGACATCATTGTGTCAGTCGAGTATTTACGATGGTTCTCGTCAGTTGTTACCTCAAAGTGGGTATTCAACTCTGCTCTCCGAAAGTTGTAGTGGTCTTCTGATTTGCGATCATGCTTCCTTCAGTTCACAGTTGCTTTTTCTAGTTTCGTTTTTTTTAGCATGATGCCTGGGCTTTTTATTTCTGATAGTAGAAAGCCAGCCAATTTTAACTCTCTACAAGCCTCCCGTGTCAGGTCTTGGTTTGCCGTTGACTTGATGTGCAGATAGGCTTTAGCCTTGTTATCTCTGTGATACAGCTTGATAAGCTTGAAATCTTCTATCTAACTTTTTTTAGGGCATTTGTGCTTTCTGCTATTTTCAGGACCGATTTTCAGTTCAGAACCATGTATTTGTCTTTGTTTGAGGCTTGTTCCAGTTTGAAGAGTCAAGTTTTGTTTTTCAGTGGCCACACTAGCCTCTGTTCTTTCTGACGATCTATTTCCATTTTGGTGAGGTTTGGTCGGACTAGGACGTCGCAGCCGCTTGACTGGTGCTTCAGGAAATGGCTCTGGTGGTGTTAATGGTGCTGTTAAGGGTGGAGGTTTTTTATGTTGCCAAAGATCGTGGTCAGTTTTCTTCTCGGGAATTCCATTTATAGGCTGACGGAGAGGTGTAGGCGAGGACGTTGTCCTTTGTGAGACTTTTAGGGTCCTCTGAGCTTCTTTCGTCATCCCGCTTTCCTCTGTGTGAGACTGTGGGTTTGTGTCGTCTGGCTCTCGTTCTAGATGAAGCGATAGATTTGTTATAAGACTTGACTTCAAAAAGTCGCTCGTAGTGTTGGGAGATCTGGTAAGGTCGATGGACTTGACCATTCTGCTCGTTGCTGGACTGGGTCTTGAAGAGGTTGCAATAGATTGATCATCAATGATTTTGGGGTCAAGTGCAGGCCGTGTCGGGAGTTACCTCGCATTTTCTATTTGATCTTTCTCTGACAATTTTAAGGCTTTCTTTCCTGTTCCCAGCCCGTGTTGGCCTCCAATTACCTGTGTGGATGATGAATTTTTCTTGGGTTGTGTTTGATTCGTTTTTAAGGTCATTGTTGATTGATTGTTAAATATTGGTACGATTTCCTCGCTGCCTCCGTTCAGTGTAGATTTCTGCTTGGACTGCACAGTTGCTGCATCTTTTTGTCCGAGTGGACCCATGGAGGTTCCAAGCTCCGCCTCATTCAAATCTTGTTTTCTTTGTGATATGTCGTATTTCAGGTCTATTGGTGTTATAAATCCTTCCAGGAATGTTAGCTTAGACTGAATGAGTGCTAACGTCGTCGTATTGTCTATGGAGGTGTCACTGATAGTTTCAAAGTTTGCAGAACGGAGCCATCGCAATTGTTATGGCTGACATGACTGTTGTCATGTTGTCCCGCCTATGGTTAGGTGAGTCTTTTTGCATCTCTGATGGGAGTTCACTGAGTCTTCTGTTTTTCACTGGTGTAGCTGTACGCTCTGAACAGTGTGGATTCGTAACTGAACGCCGGATTCTGTCGGAGTTGAGGCCAACCTCACCTGGCTGGTGCGACCTAGGCGAGGAGTTCCATGGGCCGGTGTCGTCATGGCCTCGGGAAAGCGAATCAGTTATAGATTCTGGAAGGCTTGGTGGGGGGTTTGATCTTGGGAGGTGGATTTTTGCCCAAGGTTGCACACTCATCACTTTCTTGCAGATAGGCTTTTGGGTGAAGTAGCTAGAGTATCCCTGGGATATCCTGTGGTTGTCTCAGAGCATCCAACACAGATGCTTGTGTAGTTTTGCCTATTGTTGTCAACTCGGGTTGAGTGGTAGCGCCTGTGGCGGTGCTGGTTGCCAGCCAATCATCCGGGAGTCGGATAGCTCCACCCACGTGAATGTCATCCCGTTTGTCTGGCATTTCTAATGTTTTCCTAAGTTTGGACAGCAAGGGTGTTGCTTCCAGAGCTTCCAAAATTTCCGCATCCGAGGGCTCAGTGTCAGTGGGTGATTTCCGTTTGCCTTGTGTTTTGAAAAAGTTCAACAGGGCATTGGAGAGCAAGGGGGACGGTAAACTATTTTTCCCCGAACCTCGTTTTTTATTGGTATTTTGATTGGAAGTGTGGGCGTTAGCTGCAATCTCTTTTGTCTTAGTTTCATCTTTTTTTTGTGCAGTTGTGTTTTCCTTACTGCCGTGTATAGGGGGCACTTGCGATCGGCCCCTGCCTCTTTTTGTATGAAATCCTCTCTCATCACAGAATGTGTGGGGTTTGAATTTGTGGTATCAGCTGAAATAGAGTCTTGAGTGGAGTCCAGTTCTGATTCAACTGATAATGTTCCGCTCTGGTTTGTTGGCCTCATGTTTGGTTCCTGGGCCAGGGGTCGCTGCGGTTTCGCCTGTGACTCTCGTGACTGTTTCGGGGTCTGCTCTGCAGGGGCAGAGGAAGCACCGCTGGGGGTCCGTAAGGCGTCTGAAGATTCTGGTGTTTCCTCTGGGTCTGCTCTGCAGGGGCAGAGGAAGCACCGCTGTGGGTCCGTAAGGCGTCTGAAGATTCTGGTGTTTCCTCTGGGTCTGCTCTGCAGGGGCAGAGGAAGCACCGCTGGGGATCCGTAAGGCGGCTGAAGATTCTGGTGTTTCCTCTGGGTCTGCTCTGCAGGGGCAGAGGAAGCACCGCTGGGGGTCCGTAAGGCGTCTGAAGATTCTGGTGTTTCCTCTGGGTCTGCTCTGCAGGGGCAGAGGAAGCACCGCTGGGGGTCCGTAAGGCGTCTGAAGATTCTGGTGTTTCCTCTGGGTCTGCTCTGCAGGGGCAGAGGAAGCACCGCTGGGGGTCCGTAAGGCGTCTGAAGGGTCTGGTGTTTCCTCTAGAGTTTGAGCCTTGCATGGCTTGTTGATTTTGAAAGGGGCGTCCTCTGGGGGTGCATGTATAGTGGCCGCTGTACTAATCCTAACAGGCAATGCCTTATGCAGTTCTTCAGAACTTCCAGACTACGAGGCTGATTACTGTATTGCTGAGCGTCAGGATCCGTCGGGGGCGGTCGTGACAAGTGGACTTGCTTGGTGGTCATAACCAACCTGCTAAGCGGTTGGTCGCTGCAAATTATAGCATCTTTGGTGTTAGGTGAATCGTGTTGGCGAGCCGAGTCGCTCGCGTCTGCCTATGCCGCTGCCCCAAGACCCCGCGCGAGAGGTCCACCGACCCACTTGCGGAAAGGGCCACTCGCTGAGGCGGTAGGTGGGCAGTCGGTATGGGCAGTCGTAGTAGGGAGCACCAGCTCCGATGAGGTTTGGACTCCTCCCACTGAGCACGGCTTGAGAGGCTGCGCTGGAGACGCCGGAGACTAACGCTGCTGTGCCTGCGGCCCGATACCTGCAGCCGGTAAGAGATTTAGGTTTTTCTCCGGGATGTGTGGGGATCCTTGAACAGTTTTGCCTGCACAACTCAGGTTTTGTGAAGCTGAGGATATAGGGGCGCCAAATGTCCTGCCCGCTGCGAGTGTAAAAGTTGGCGCATATAGGTTGCTGGTTTGTTTCGGAGTCACAGGATTTTTTTTTGACATGGCTCCTAAGGCAGCGTTGTTCTAGGTCCTCCTCCATTTTCGGCAGTCGGGGGACAGGTTGTAAGTGCCACTGTGGGCGTCTGCAAACCCCCCGCAAACCTCCCCGCCTCAACCAAACAAATCGAGGTGGTAGAAATGTGAATAGAAAATGGGAGCACTTTCCGTGTGGTTAGCACACATTTTTAAAGGGTTCAGAATGTTCACTGTGCTAGCCGGTGCTCATCGGTGTCAACACAGTCTTGAAAACCTTCTCCTACCTTGTAGTCTCTGCAACTCCCTCGGCTGCCGAGGGAAGACTGCAGGACTGCTCAACTTGGCTCTTCTCCGCGTTCCGCTCCGCGGACTGGTGCTGGGCTTAAGTGGGTCCTCCCACAAACGAGCTGAAAGGCAGACTGATGTAGTTTTATTATTTAAGCAAGGTATGACTTGATCTTGAACAGATAAGGATATATGTAGTCAAGTTTGCAGATCTGTCTTTTTGATCCACTTTGCTTTTACATGTCTCTAGTCAGATTGCTGTTTTCACACATTTACTATTCACTCATGTTATAATGCTGTTGTAACCTCTGTAGTTCCCACATAATTGTTTGTCAATTATTTCATTTATATGTAAAGGCTATCAGAGTTCTGAAATCAATCACATGATTTTGGCAAATGATTTTTTATCAGACATATTAAATAACGAATTCCATGTTTCAAAAGTACATAAGTGTATTGTGTCTAATATAAGTAACACAACTTTACTTTTAATGCTGCAATTGTTCCACCAAAAGAACACCCAAAGAATTAGATGGTACAGTACTACCACTAGCACTTGGCAGGCACCCAAATTCCTACCTACCAATCTGAAGGGGGTCCTTCACAGCTCTCATCCTGAACAGTTGCTCCCCGCGTTGGAATTCATCTGCACTGCCGTTCGCTAAGCAAGAGTACAACCTGCAGGAGAAAAGAAAAGATGTCCACATTTGACATTCTTTTTATACCCCATTTAAGACAAATATTTGCAGAGTCAATAGGTAGGACTGTATAGAGGGGAGGATGTTGGCCTAGAGGCAAGTACAATTGTCTGGCCCAGGGTGCAGCAGCCCCAACTTCAACACGCCCACCCATCTACACACTATCTAGCATTCATAGTAGAAAGTATTGGCATTACTTTCCTTTTACACACAATATCGTTCAGTTATGTTTGTTGTTTCCTAGAGACCCAGGCTCCAGGGAACTCCCCCCCCCCCCCACCTCACCCCTCCCACCACATAGCAAACATAGCAAAATTATTTCACCAGAATGATAGAACTTGGTAAAATCGGAAAACTGGGATTTGAGACTAGGATTCCATGTGTTCCAGTATGCAATTTGACAGCAGGCAACTGTGAAGGCATCATGAAGTAAGACACAGAGACTTAAAATGCAAATTAAAATACTTTATTCAAGCAAATGTCAGGATGGTACAAGGCCCAACTTGCCCTATAGTAAGGTGGGCTTTTCCTACCTGAACTAAACTAAGGAAGGTCTGAGTCAAAGAGTTCAACTTAAAAGTTTGTCTGTGTCCAAAACCTATGCGTGTCTTCTCAACTAAACAAAACCAATGTTTAGGGATATCAGAATCAACAGAAATGGTGTTCTACTCAAAATTCTGAGCCTCTTCCAGCCCACCACTTTCTCTCGGGCCCCCTTCCCCTTCCCCAAGTATGACAAAGTTAGACGAAAAAAGTCTCAAGATTACCTTTCTCCAATTCACTGTAATATAGTTCAATATAGTTCAAAACCAATCCTCTGGGTTCCCTTCTCCAAGTTTCCAGCACCACTGTTCACAGAAAACAAGAGCGCAAGACTGTGTTCCCAAGACCATGCAATGTAGCTCCTCAAGTCTCAGGGTTCCCTTCCCCAAGGCTTCATATTAATTATGGCATGGTTATGAGTTCTCAATGTGTAGGGCACACTGGTCTAGGCGCAGTTGTCAGACCAAACGGTCCGCCCATTACAGGTCACGCAACCAGGATCCCCAACTCTTGGCCTCTTATCTTTGATGTGATGACTTAATTAATCTTCCAGCTTATCCTTCTCGGCCTTTTGGCTTTGCCATTACTTGTTACACATCCTTTCAGACCTTTTGGCCTTGCCACTCTGCAGTCATTCATAAAAGTACAGTTTAAGGTGTTTTAGTCACACCCACTTTCTCATGTCTCTTGACCAACCTTATAACCTCTGCTGTAACTGCGTTCCACTTGTGCGTTTGGGTTATTCACTTTAACTGCATGGGGTTACTCCATTCTGCCCTTAGAATGCTTAATTTCAGAATTCCACCCCATTCAGTGTTCACTAAGCATTCCTGGCGCTGAATTAAAGTTCTCTTTTATGCGGTTCGCAATATGCATTCGTTTCACTGTATTTAAAGTTCCATTCGCTTCAGTATTCCCTAAGCACTTTTTTCATTAGTTTTTCAAAGTTCAACTTAGATCAGTATTCAATAAGCTGTGTTTTGCTTAAATTTCACAGTTCCATTTTGATCGGCATTTACAGAACCACGTTTCATGTAATTCCTAAAGTTCCATTTAGTTTGGTACTCAATAGCCATTATTTTGTGTAATTCCTAAAGTTCCATTTAGTTCACCATTCAATAACATAACAGGAGCGCCCCGGCATTGAAGCGTCACCCTCTGACACTAACCGGCTTGTGGCACTCTGCTTGCCACCACATGTCTTCCCCTGCACGCCAGCTCCCAGACTGACACTTTCTGGACGCAGACAGCATCTCTCCTTCATGGTACTCACCCACAGCTCCTGCTGCCGAGCATGGGTCACAGAGTCCTGCAGGCTGCACACACTTACACAGCCCCTTGGCTACAGGCTGTGTAAGCCTCCTGGGAAGGTTGCCGGGGTCCTGACTCCTCATCCGGTCCCACCACAGCTGCCTCCTCGGTAGCAGGACTCTTGATGATTTCTCCTGCATAGGTCTCCCAGCTGCTCCTCTCGTTTGCTAGACTGGTCTGATTTTAGACACCCGCAGCCCCTTGACAGGCTGCAGGTGTGGATCTCCAATGAGACTTGCCTGACTACAATTAAAGGGACATGCCTGACCCTTATAACACTCCATAGGCATCTTCCTCGTCCCAGTACTAAAGTGGTGAAAGTATGTGGTGTTCATTACTCTCAGTTGCCTCTTCTTCATCTCAGTCCTGTCAAGTGACATGTGGGGTAATGGGGGCACTGGCTTATAACAGCCTTTGAAGTTCAGGGGAGGGTTAGGTTGATCGTCAAAAGAGAAAGGGGGATACCATGTCTCGCCCGAAGGCACCCCACTCCCAATCCTCAATGACCCTCCACCCAGGTGATCCTCCCTCACTTTTCCACCCCGAGGATCAGGATCCTAGAGTGATGGCCTTTGACCGGCCACCTGCACAGAAGAGACAAGGGAAGTAGGAGTGAGAATACCCTCCGGTTTCTCACACTACATCTCCTCCCATTCCATTCCATTCCATCTTTATTTTTAGACCAATGTAAAGAGGCAGAGAAGCTAGCAATTCATTGGTAGAGTTGAGTCAGTGGGTCCATATCTGGCTTTCTGACTTCTCACTGAGCAAAACAAAAAAGACATACCTGGAATCCTGCCTGCACACCAGCATGCATTCTTTAAATGGCTATTTATGGAGTGGCACGCTAGATTATAAACCCATATGGGTATAGCTTTACCTACAGACAGTTAAGGAAAACAAGGCACTGTAATGAAAAGAAATGTGCCAAGGAACACAATGTGTCAATTGTGGAAGGCAGGCTTTTAAGACCTAGCATTCTGGTTTCAAATGTACAAAACTGAGGAGATTCCATCTTTGCCTATTCCTTCGCCAGCATTAGAACCAACAAAACACTTTCTGCAAAGTTGTAATTCAAGGGCTAAACTAGTACACTTAATAAATCTGGCATTCAAGGTACCAAGTCACATGATAAAGCAACCTGACAAAGTATGTGAGAAGTCTTGATTGAAACATGTTCATAAATCATGTATGCATCACATGGTCAGAAAAAAAGTAGAGTTGAGCCAGCCCCACAATCTTGTGCAGTGGCATGGAGGTTAGGCACAGATCTCAGCAACTGTCACAGAATTGACTGACCTTCCTTTTCAGATTTGTATCTCCATCTTATTTGCCCTATTTTTGCTTACCCATATCCCCTTCCATACAATTAACTTTCAGACTTCTGTTCCCCTTTTCCACCACCCATAAACCCAATCTTCTTTGTTTACGTCACTCACACTACATCTTCACTTGCCCACGTTGCTCAGTCACTAATTTCTTCTCACTCCCCCTTTCCATTGCCCTAGCTCACATGAAGATGTTAGACCACCTTGATGTTCTAGGAAAAAAGTGGTTGTTCCCAAAGATTAGGGAACTCCCGTCCCCTGCACACTATCTGATATCTGTAAATACAGATCAATAATTAAACCAGGTAGTAAAAAGATTTTGCTAATAATTTGCACAGTGTTTTACAAATAGTTAATAACAGCAGGTCAATATGGTTAAATGACAATCTCACAAAATAAAGTTTTATCAGAAATTCAAAAATGTATTATTGTGTATAGTACAGCCCAACGAGTTTCGAGTTTTTTCACTCTTCTCTAAAGCAGCACATTTCATCAAGTTTCTACAAAGACAAAGAAATATGTATATTTTAGCATATTCAATACAATCATCCGTTTCATATTAACACAAATAACTCAAAACATTCTTCAGCGATCAATAATTCAAATTCTAGAATCTACTGGGTCCTTTGAAGACAAGTACCTACTGACATCAGTCCAACATGTCAGTATTTCAGTAAACAGCAATTACTCATTAAACAATTTGTTCTCTAATAAAACCTTGGAAATGAGGGTTGTGGTAGTTTACATCAGAGTGTCTAAACCGAAAATGGTCCTACAATAGATACATTAGTTGAAGGATATTTCTACACTCAGTAGGGGCAATATAACACTGGGGTAGGAGGATAACTTACCATCCACGGTAGGATGATGGAAAAATAATGAAGTAGGAAGAGGTAGTAGTGAGTCACAGTGTGCGGGCTTCTAAGGCCATCATAAATCTTCCTTATCCAAGGCAAAATTAAAAATAGAAGACAAAGATGGTAAGGAAAGGTTACCGACTAAAGATGTTACTTTAGAGGTGTATCTCAATTAGAAAGAGGAAATGTACACGTAGTCATATAAAGTTATACTTCGAATCAGGAGCAATAGCAACCGCAGTTGAGGGATCCAGTTAGTTGGTGTCTGCAGAATACTATTCAGTAAAAAGGCGCATGGTTGAACAGAATTCGAGTAGAAGATTGAGAAAGGAAGAAAATAATAAATTAAATCACTTGGTAGAGAAAGTCCCATCATAAAGTTCAGAAACAGGTAGAATGACTTACTTGTAGATCTAGGTCTGAAGACACAAGGGTGTCATGGTGGGTCGCATCCGCCAAACGAGGATGTGATTCCACCATGATTACCTTCCGTTTAAGTACTGCCTACGCCGTGACGCAGAAGCGTACATGCGCGGTAGTATCTAGAAACAATGCGCATGTGTACCATTCTTAGAGAAGTCCTGAATGGTTAGCATCATAATAATGACGAAAGAAATGTTCATGCGCGGTTAACGTCAAAACAAATGACGTAGCAACGCGCATGCGCTGATTAAGAAAAATCGCGTTAACTAGTTTATAGATCTGGATCTTACGAACAAAGGATGAAATAAATTCCAAACTAACTGATAATCAAGGATTAGTTAACCAAGTTATGGCTGAAGACATAACAGACAATCTAATGTTGTTCAGACTAAGGTACAGTTAGGAACTTGTACTGAAGCTACGGTGCTTGAAGCTCGGGAAGATCCTGCACCGCCGACACAGTCAGTGCGTCCCTGGTCCTTCCCCCCCTCTCTTCCTCCTCCTCCGGGCCTCAGCCCGAGCTGCCTGCGGGTGCTGGGGGTCCAGGTGGCTGATCGGATGCCCCCGCTCCGTGAAACGTAACGAGGAGCCGCCTCAGAGAGGGGCTTGCCTGGGAGCCTCCCCCCTCACTCCAACCATTTGTTTACCACAGGGCTCCCGTGACAGAGGATCCGGACACCCTCAGGGCTACCAGGGGCCCCTCCCCCATCTCCTGGGGCGCCCCGGCCCAATCAGCTGCTCTGCTCCCCCGCCCCAACAGCTCCTGGAGAGGGCGGGAGCCCTAACATCAATCTCCCCCTTTGGGAGGACGACCCTCCCCCCTGCCTAGCCCTTGGGGGTCTGCCTTCTAACAGAAGACCTCACCTTGAGGTCTCCCCCTCCTTCCAACTTGAGGAGACGCTGCTTGGATTGCTCGAGGGTGATTCTACAGCCTATTTCTGATGGCCCCCGCACCTCTGAGGCTGCCCGGAGGCCCCTCCAACTCACTCCTGGGGCATCCCTGCCCACCAAACGGCGCATTGCTGGCACCCCCTTCAGTTTTGTCTACAAACACAGCTACAGCTCCTACTGGGCCTGCTCCTTTCATAGTGGGACACTGAATTCAGAGGTAAGCCAGCATCACCTGCCCACCTTTTTACCCTGCATAAGGACCCCTTATACACGGCTAGCAGCACTGCCCCACGTAAGTGACTCATTCCTTCCCATTTCCTGGGGCGCCCTGGCCCACTCAACTACTCGCCCCCTTGCTGCTACTCTGCCCAGGGGGTACAGGCTGCTTCCGCAATGCCTGGCTGCCGCAAGATCCGTGGTTACCCGCCTCGGTACACCCCCAAAACAGCACCGGACAAGTGCACTTTGCTTCCAACAACCTGAAGAGCTGTTGAGGGCAGGCCCAGGGGCTCCCACCTAGTTGACCCTGCGAGTCAAACACAAGCAACCTTACTCCATCCCTCCTTGCGGGAGCCCGCCATGGCAAAACAGTCGAAGGCCAATAAGAATGCGGACAGAGGGCGCTGGACGACAAAAGAATCCCTAGCAACTAAAGAGGACATCCAGGTCTTTATGGCAGACATTAAAACAGAGTTCAGATCGTGCATGACTGAACTCCCCACAAAACATGAGCATGCTAACAAAAGGGTAACAGAAGGGGAACAACGCATAGGGGAAATTGAAGATCGCTCCCAGGACCAGACCGTGTCTATGGGGAGATCCAACGCTCTATCCAATCCCTGCAAGATAGATGCGAGATCCTTGAGTTCAAACAAGAGGACTTGGAAAACGGGGCTCGGCGTAACAACCTCCGAATTCGGGGCATTCCAGCCTCCGTCCCGGACAAAGACCTCCCGGAATATGTAGGGAACTTCTTTCAGGCCCACCCCACCCCCACTCCCCCCCATCAAGACAAATCTCTGCTACTGTTGGACCGAACCCACATGCTGTGCCCTCGACGGAGTGTGGAGACAAACCCCCTCCCCCCCGACGTAATAACCAGAGTGCACTTTTTCACAACAAAAGGAGCCATCACAGCAATAAACCGTACCCGAGGCGAACTGTCCTTCCGGGGGGCTCCCCTCCAAATCTACCAGGACCTCTTGCTACTCATCTTGCAAAAAAGAAAATCCCTCCACCCTCTAACCCTCTACCACCAGAAGCACCACATTCGCTACAGGTGGCTCTTCCCAACAGCTCTTCAGTTTACCCACAATGGCTCCCTCCGGAGAATTAGCCACCTGGAAGACGCCGAGAAGATCCTACGCTCAGATTCCCCTAAAGGCACTCCAGCGCTCTCTGCAACTGACAAGGTAGGCGAAGCCCCTGCTTCCCCAATGAAACCCAAGGAGACTTCGTGGTCCAGAGTCCCGAGATATGGGAAAAGAAAATGACCATCCACAAGCTTCCTGGGGAACCTCGCCCCCCCTCAAATTCTTCAAAATCATCAACCAGTCCTCTGAAAAATGCCGACCCTTCAGCTTCTAGAAACAAGCCCATCGGCGGGCCCCCCACGGCTCATGCACGTTTCCAAGGTACAGACCACCGACGAGTCCTTGGAATTATTCTTTTTTTCAGACGCCAGCCCCCGCCACGCTGGCAGGGAGCATAGCTCCGCCCAAGTTGGCCAAGGAGGGGGTGGGGGGTTGAACAGTTTGGGGCTGTCCTGTTGGAGTCTTCGTTCAAATGTTCAGAGAAAGAGTGACCGACAGCTGCGACCCGTCTATAATGGCAGCTGATTTTGGCCCTTCCCGGCCTCCCCGCTCGATTCTTCCAACCGATGCGGTGGGCCCCCTGGGCTCCCGAACCCTCGGATTTATCTCCCTTAACATCAAGGGCCTGAACTCCCCGTCTAAGTGCAAATCGATCATCCAGCAGCTCCTGGATGAAGACGCGGGCGTGGCCCTGCTGCAAGAGACCCATCTGCTCCCGGGGGAATTCGGGTGCCTCAGATCTAAAGACTTCCCACTACAGTTTCTGGCCTCGGATGGCACTAAAAAAGGAGGGACGGCGATCCTCTTTAGAAGGGGACTGAATCTGCAGATCCTAAACTCCAAACCAGACCCGGAGGGCCGCTATGCTGCTATTAAGTGCCTCTTATTAGGCCAACTATACACTCTGGTCTCCGCATAAGCTCCTAACGTGCGCCAAACCACCTTCTACGATTCCCTGGGCACAACCCTTTCTTCCTTCTCAGAAGGCCTGAAGGTGATTAGAGGCGACTTCAACGGAGTCCCAGACCCCACGAGCGACAAATCACATCCCCGCTCCTCTAAAGATCTCAACACGGCACTGGGCATTCTGCGCTTATTCAGGACCTTGGAGATAGTTGACGCCTGGTGAGTGCTTCATCCCACAGAAAGGGACTTCTCATTTTACTCATATGTCCACAGGACCGTTTCCAGAATTGACCTTCTGACATTGCTGCAAATACTGTCCTATGTCAAGGAAATCTCGATTGGAAAACGCACCCTATCAGATCACACACCAGTAGCTCTAGAACTCCAAGCTCCACCGCGCCGCTGGGCTCCATTTGATCTGATCCTCAACGACATGCCCTTGAGAGATGCAATCGCCTCCATGATCGGAAACTTCAACGGAAATCAGAACAAAGACACCTCCCCGGAGAACACATGGGATGCCATGAAAGCGATGGTCTGGGGGGGGGGGGGGATCTGATCGCTCCGGGTGTGGCATACCATAGAGCCAGGCGCCAAACCCGCCTTTCCCTTGAAAAGGAGCTCCAAGAAGCCGAAAGAACACACAAGCTGAAGGGCTGGTCCCCGAAGATACAATGGGCAATCTGCATCGCCTGCAACAAAATTGAGGCTCATTACGCTGAACACACAGCTCATCTCCTGGCCAAAACAAAACAATTCTACTACGCCAAAAATAATGAAGCAAACAAACTACTAGTGAGCAAACTAGCCAATGCGAGGCGGAACACCACAAGTATTGGGCTACGAGACTGCCAAGGCAGGGTTCACTACGCAGAGCGAGAGATACAGCAACTGGCTGCGGACCACCTGGCTCAGGTGATGCCCTCCCCTCCTAGAGACCGAAGCAAACAAAGGGAATCTCTACAAAAGGCGGCTCTACCCCACCTGAAGGACATAGTCCAAGCAAACCTTGACACGTCCATCACAAGTGAGGAAGTCAAAGACGTTATCAAGTCCCTCAAAGCATGGGCCCTGGGGCCCAATGGGTTCTCAGCAAGATTCTACAAAATGTTCTGGCCACAACTGGTGGCTCCCATGGTGGCCCTCTAGGGACTCGGGCACTGTCACCCCCTCCATGGCGGAATCCATCACAAGCCTGTTGCCAAAGCCGGGAGAAGACCCCCAAAGACCCTGCATCGTACAGACCCATCGCCTTGCTGAACATGGATGCCAACATCTACTCAAAAATCCTGGCCAACCGCCTCTCATCCGTTCTACCCGAAATAATCCACCCGGACCAATCGGGCTTTATCACCAATAGGACTGGGCCTTTATGGGTCAAATTCTGGAAGCTTTCCACATCGGCCCCATGTTCCAGAAGATGGTTGTAGCGAACTATCAAGCCCCGAAAACCCTTCTCAGAGTCAATGGTGCTCTTTCAGATCTGATCCCGCTCTCTTGCGGGACTAGGCGGGGATGCCCGTTGTCCCCATTGCTCTTTGCCCTGGTGATGGAGCCGTTCGCCCAGAGAATCAGAGTCTGTTGCAAAAATAAACTTAAAAAAACCTTGAAAAAAAAGAAAAGAAAAATTGCTTGCAATTTGGGCTAAATTCACTGTTTAATTGTGCATTGACATCGCGCTGCCCGTTTCAGCTCCATTGCCACCAGAAGCTGCCTTGCTGCATTGATTCCATGTGTTTTCCCACTGTTGCCTGCTTATTTCCAGATCTTGCAGCCTTTCCAAGACGACGGCCGCCGCCGTTTCTTTGTGTTTGCATTGGCTACCGAGTGCATTCTTCCATCCAACTGGGGACCGGCAGGCTTTAACCGGCCCCCTCACCAAAGGCCCACACACCTAAGGCCCCTGTCTACTACCAGAACGCTACTTGGAGTCCTTTCTGCACACCAGCACCTGAACTTCCATGATGCTGCCACCTCACTCTACAATGAAATCCGGACTGCCTTGACATTCACACCTCCTGTACTATGGGTTAGTTCCCTCCTTCTGACTTCCCCTACCATGCTCGACTTCTCATTCCTTCTCTGCTTGTTCTGCCATATTGAATGTTCTTAAATGCATTGCGATCCTGCACCACTAGCATCCGAATCCAACTGTAACCTGCAAACTTGGCTGTGCTTTTGCATTTTTGCTTTAGGTTTAAACTAGTTGTGTTCTTGTGTTGACTTGTTGTGCCCTTTGCTTGAATTGAATGCTTCTCTGTAACCAGCTGGCGCAGTGACTGTTATACCCCTGTACCTGTTCTACTCTCCCTGCTGCCCCTCTCTCTAAGCACCCATGGCGCTTTCTATTTCTCCCATCTTCTCCAACTGCTTCTCCGTTAACTATCCTTCCCGTCTCACCAAGTCTGGTAGGAAGAAGTTTTAAAGGATATCTTGGCTGCCAACGCTGGTCCCCCCCATTGCCGATTCCTATTCCAGAGTTTCCTCCAGACAGACCCTCACAGAAATCCTCTTTGTCATTCCTTCGCCAGATCTATGGACACTTCATATGTTCTGTCCTCTCCCCTCCTCTCCGATTAATGGTGGCACCCGCTGGGAAGCACTTATGGGCCCCTTTGACTCCTCTAAGGTCATTATTAATGTCTACCTAAAGGGCACCGTCATGATCCAAGTCACTCAGGCCAATCTCCTCCTCTTCGATAGGCGCTTCCCTCGCCTCATCAATTTCCTTTCATCTTCTGCTGCCCCCTCCTGCCCCCCCCCCCCTTGGCTACCTTGCCCTCTCTTCCCTCCTCTCCTGCCCCACCTCAGGCTCCTTCCTCACCTCCGCAGGGCGTACCTCGGATTTGTACCCCTCCTCGGAAGGCCTTTGAGGCTGACCAACCTTCTTCATCTTGCCACTCTCAGCTCTCGCTCTGCTCTCAAACTCTCTTCTGACATCTGCCACCTCCTGGAAGAACTTGACCTCAATGTCCTCGGTCTTACCGAGAGATGGTTCATGGCAAGCTCTGTCACAAGCTTTGACACTCTCCTCCCTGATGGCGACAAGATCCTCTCTGCACCCAGATCCACCCGGTCCGTAGGGGGTGTAGCCCTGATTTTTCCTGAGTGGATTCCTGCCTCTATCATTCCCACGCAGACCTACTCCTCTTTCGAATGCTTGGTCTGCAGGTCCTCGCTCTCTTAGCCGCTCTCTTACTGTAGCTACTCTCTAACGGCCCCCTGGTCCGATCACCTCATTTCTCTGCGAGTGGGCAGACCTCTCCTCCTCCCCCCTGGCCTCTACCACTCAGCTTCTCCTTCTTGGTGACCTCAATATCCCTCTAACCTCCGCTTGTTCCTCCTCTGTACTCTTCCGTAACCTCTGTGATTCCCTCTCCCTTTCTATCCTCCCCTCTGGCCTGACTCACTCTGCAGGGCTCACACTTGATGTCTTGATCTCCTCTGACCTCCCCCTCTTGATCCCTCTGACCACTCCTCTCTCCGGGAGCTATCACTCCCTCCTCTCTTCACATCTCTCACTCTCTACTCCCCAGGCCAAGCCAACCCCAGCACTGCCACCTACCTTCTCGGACATCCGGCCCATGAAGCGTGTGTCCGTTGAGGCTTTCGCCGCCCCCTTCTCTCCCCTCTCCACCTCTGGCTGACTCACATCCTGACACAGCCCTGTCTATGCTCTACTCTTCCATTTCCGATACTCTTGATGCTCTTGCCCCTGTCATGAGGATCCGTTTGAAGCCCAAAGCCAAGTACAGTTCTTAGTATGACTCTGACCTAGCTACCCTTAAACCTAAGTTCAGTGTGGCTGAGAGGAAATAGAGGGCTTCTTTTTCATCCTCTGAAAAACTGGCCTGTCGTCTGCTCCAAAGGCAATACGGACTCTGCCCACACTAAAAAGAGAGCCCACATCCAAGTCTGTCTCTGTGGCATCTAAAAACTCGGCCAAACTTTTTAAAATCTGAAAGGAGCTGGCCAACCCTGCTGCAGTCTCTACCACTCCTGTCACCTCCCAGGCCCTTTTCACGGCCCTTGCCTCTCACTTCATCTAAAAAAACCAGGACATCCTGTCCACTCTCTCGTCCCCTTCTCTTCCCCCCCGCTCTCCTGCTGTGAACTATGGCCCTCCTACAGTCACCCCCCCACCGACTTTCTCTTCCTTTCCTCTTTTCTCCCCCAACGAGGTCTCTAGACAAGTCTGATCTATGAAAGTCTCATCAAAACAGGTTCCTCCATGTTCTTCCAAAACCATCAAGCACCACATTAACACCCTCCATCCTGCCCGGGATGATTTCTGCAACCATTCCTTTGCCTCAGGAGCCTTCCCCTCCCCTCTGAAGCACTCTCTTGTGCAGGCTCTTCTCAAGAAACCCACAGCTGACTGCACATGCGCGAGCGGTGGATGCAGACCGAGTAATCTACAGCTCCAGGCGACCGCCATAAATATCCTCAATTATCCTGAACCCCCCCGGGGGCAAACCTTCCAGGAATCACCACCTGCACGACAGAACATCCTGCAGATCTGCCCCCGCAACCCCGCCCGAAATTGGAGCAGGGGAATGCAAATACGGACTGTTGGCCTCGCGGCCCTCTGCAGACTTGGAGGGGCCGCTCGAGGCGGGATCCACTCTGTGCTCAACCTGCCACCCACCCACTGCGAGTGTCCCAGAGGCCCCCCTGAGCCCAGTCTGCCCACGCTGACCTGTGCAGCTCGATCTGGAGCGGAGGCATAGGCCGGACACAAGCGCACTGCATTGCTTTCGCGGCGTTGGCGGTCCCCCCCACCCCCCCAGGTCCCCACCACACCAGAGACTCTGGGACCATGATGACCCCGAGACAGCCTGACCAGGCCTCTGAAACCCCCCCCCCCCCCAGCAACGTTGTCCACACCCCAGCAGGCGGCCATGTAGCAGTGGAGTGGCCCAAACACCCGAGCCTCAAATATAACGCACCATACCTGGAGGCCCACAAATCCACTGCAAGCCTCCTGTGACCACCTCCACGGCCGGACCAAGCCACCGATAAACTGCTTGGCACACTGTGCCTATACTCCTATACTGGGGATCCATCTCCTGCACGCTAGACTACTGGGCCCTTGGCCTCTCCACTCTCCTCCATCTCCCCCACCTCACGCGGCAGCCGTTTGTGGGGGACTGCATTGCACCTGGGCCTGCCAGGCAGCAGGAGACAAAGCCGCATCCACACGGATGACCAGACTTGCTCCCAGGACCCCCAACAGCAGATTACACATAGGCGCCACTGCACCCCTGAGGATCAGGCCCACAAGGCAACGGTGAGTGCGGACCCCCCTTCTACACCCTCATTGTGGGCGAATACAGCAAGCGGCCGCGCAAAGGGAGGCGAGCCGTGCATGCTTGCACACGGTGACCCCGGCCAGAGCCCGGGAGGTGGGAGGATTTATCAACGAGTGAGGGCCCCGGACACCTCCAGCAATCAGCGCAAACCCTTCAGGACTCCAACAGTGCCCCGTGGCCACTAGCCCACAGACATACAGATGCCCCCTGAGGACGGCAATACCTCTGCAACCAGCCTCTGCACCACAAACTCTGCACCTCAACTCTAGCAGAATGCATTTTAGCACAACCCTATTAACATACGCCCCACTGCTGTTATTACAGTTTATACTGGCAACTATGGACCAATTTAAACATGCACCCTGCCCTACTCTTCACAGAAACTCTAGGCTTCGCGCTAGACTCTCCACCCTCTACGAACCGCAGTTACCTAGCAACGCCTATTTGAACCGGCGTACCATACCCAAAAACCAGACTAGGAGCTCAACGCAAACTAAACCACAATTACCTGCTAGCACCTTAATGAAAGAACCCATCCCGGTTACTTCTAACACCAACTGTCTACCTAAAACAACATCCATTACAGGAGCACTGATCAATGCTAGATCAGTCGTGGCCCACGACACTGAAATAGCCGAAATCCTCCTTAGCTTAGATAACCTTGACCTCCTAGCAGTCACAGTACCTGGCAACATGACGCAGCAGGTCCAGCCCTCTCCCTGGCAATACCCAAAGAGTACCAACTACTAAGAATAGACCGCCCTAACGCCAGAGATGGTGGCTTAGCCATCATCGCCAAATCCAACCTGAATGTAAGGTTAACAACACTGCCCACCTTAAAATCCTGTGAACTCCTGGCCACTAAATTACCAATATCCCCATGCCAAACCCTAACTATTTATCTCATTTACAGACCACCAGGGCTCTTAGGCCTTTTCGAAGAGGAATTATCAAGCCTCTTAGCGGGCAACACAAAAAAAGTCATCCCAGACAATGATCCTGGGCGACCTTAACCTAGGTCTTAACGACCCAAATGACAAGCGCAAGTCATCGCTACCATGCTTGAAGGGCATGGCCTCACTCAAAAAGTCCTCACCTCCACCCACGACAAAGGGAGAATACTAGACTGGGTAGCCACTTCCAACTTACCTACTACTATCACTAAAATTACACCCCAGCCTTGTACTGACCACTTCCTCATCAATTTCTACTCAACACTTAACAAGATGCCCAGAATTGAAAAAACAATGGCACCATCTGTTCCTAATAGATCCAGAAAAAACATCACTCCAGACAATATCCTACCCCTGCCACCTCCCAACCATCAATGCCTTGCCATTTGATTCTGACCCAGACACCATGGTTAAAATATACGACGACACCATGGCCATAGCCATGGACACCATCACCCCACTGAAAAACTGTAAAAGTAAACAATCCCACCTTAATACTTGGTTCACCCCCCCATCTAAAAGAACTGAGACTGGAAAAAAGGAAGCTTGAAACTGTATGGCAACACTCCCCTACAGCTGAAAATAAACTCAAACTGTGCGCTACAAATTATAAGAAAGCAATCATCCAAGCTAAAAAAGAAGTCTATAACGACCGAATTTCCAAAGCATGCTCCAATACAAAGGAACTATTCGCAATCTTGCGAGAACTCGAATCCCCCATATCACCCCCTGATAACGTACCCAAAGACAAGCAATGGTGTACCAATATCCAAAATGTCCTCGCAAATAAAGTAAAAACACAACAATCAAAAATTGCTATAAAAAAAAGTCTCACTCCCTCTTAGTGAAATTCCCAGCCCGCCCGCGCCCAAACCTAGCCTAACACCCTTCAAATTCTCTAAAGTTTCCACTCATGAAACTGAAAAAATCATTGCCACACTAAAACCATCCAACTGCAAAGGCGATTACTACCGGGCCCAGATAATCAAGAATGCCGCCAGAGACCTTGCCCCCTTCATCAGTAAACTCATCAATGCCTCCTTCTCATGTAGCACCGTCCCAAGTAGCTTAAAAGAGTCCTGGGTTCTCCCCCCTGCTTAAAAAACAAACCGTAGACCCCTCCATCCCCAACAACTATAGGCCCATCACTACTCTCCCTTTCCTCCTGAAGATAATTGACAGAGTGGCCTATCTACAAATCCAAAAATACCTGGAGACCAACCAACTCCTCAGCACTCGTCAATCGGGCTTCAGACCGCAACACGGCACTGAGACCGCCCTTATAGATCTCAAAGCCCAAATTGACGAGCTCAAAGATAAAGGAAGCACAGCTATGCTGCTCCTCCTTGTAGTGTCGGCGGCTTTTGACCAAACCCCTAGCGTCAGCTGCCCACTTCTCAAGTGAAGCCATAGCCTGGATCCAATCCTTTCTCGATAACAAAAGCATGCGCGTCTTCTCCACTTTAGACTCCGCAGACCCTATCCAGACAAGATGTGGAGTCCCACAGGGCTCTTGTGTCTTGCCAACAATGTATAATATCTTTACTAAACCTCTATTCAACAAATTGGAAAGACTGGGTGTCAGCTACACAAATTATGCAGACGACACCCACATCCTCATCCCCCTTTCGGGCAATTTCACTACGGATACAGCTTTAGTAAACAAAATGTACGCACTCATTCAGGCATGGATGGCAACCCATGGCCTCTGCCTGAATGACGAAAAAACAGAGAACCTCATTCTAGGCTCACCCAACAACTTAAAAAAACTTGATTCCAACTACAGCTCCTTCAATATCGATGGCAATATAATCGCCGTCGCCAAAGAGGTGAAAACCCTCGGTTTCTATTTGGACTCCACTTTGTCCCTAAGGAAACAAGTGAACTCCCTGGCCTCATCCACAGCCTATACCGGTAAACTTATTAAAGCATGCAGACCCTTCCTCTCACCAGCTAGCTGCAATATCCTAGCCAATGCACTAATCCTCTCAAAACTGGATTACTGCAATGCACTTTATGCAGGCACAAATAAATACATCATCAATAAACTTCAAACCCTACAAAACAACGTGCTCAGAACAGCCCTGAACCTCCCAGCTAGAGAGCATATCTTGAATGTGCGGAGAAAATACAACTGGCTAAAAATTAGCGATAGGATCACCTTCAAAATTGTCACACTAACATTCAAATGTCTGAACAATGCAGCCCCCCCCATACCTTAGGGATAGAATAATAAGAAAAACCACTGCATGACCAACCAACTCTTTCTGCCTCCAAACCCCTAGATTCCAACAAAAAAAAAGAAAAACAAGAGGTAATAGCTTCGCTGTGCAAGCAGCCCAGTACTGGAACGCCCTACCAGTTGAACTAAGAAGGGACCAGCCCTACAATAGGTTCAGGCACCATACCCGCACCTGGCTTCGACGCAACGACCTCTGAAACCGGTGACCCTGAGCATTGTGATCCGATGACACACGTACCCCTCCACTCTTACATGTAAAATGTACATAATGTATTTACTGTATATAATTTGTTACCTTTCCACCCTTACATGTTATAGAATGTACATAATGTAATTACTGTATTCAATTTATGTTACCAACAACCTGTAATATGCAACATGTACCCAGGTTCTAAGCATTCTTGTTATTCTGTGCGCCCAGCTACCTAAGGGTTTTCTGGCGCCCTATAAAAAAAATCAACAAACAAAAAAACATGCTAAATCTCAATGTGAACGCCGCCCTCACGTCAGGGTGCGGACAGACTAGGGGAGTCCCATCTGCCCTGGTGCTACCCAGGGGACAACCCTCTGAAACCCTACTGACCATCCAGAGCCGCCCTACGCAAGCCTACGGCCGAAAAGGGGAAGAGGCACAAACAACAAAGACTCTGCAACCTAGACCCAACACTACGACCCCGACCACAACGAGATCCCGGGACACTGTGGGATCCACCAAAGAGTGAGGGGCCCGCGCACCACCTGCAACCAGTGTAAAAAAACCTGCAACACTATCCGTACCGCTGCGGCTACCAGCTCACAGATACACGCGCGCCCACTGTGAACAGTAGTACCTCCGCAACCACCCCCTGGCATCGCACACTGCACCTACTAACAAGAACCCAATTTACAAACCACTCCATCATCTGTGACGCAATCTCCGGTCACCATATGGTGCCCCCGACATTGGACTCCTGCACGGTCTGACCTGGATCAATAGAAAAGGCCAGCTCTACATCCTACCGCTGACCCGGCACCAACTCAGAGACCATAGATATCCTGCCCGACACCGCAACACGCACGATGGGTAAGGACTAGAGTAAAAGACAGACCCTACAGAGCAAAATTGACCTTTTCACGGTCGGCATCCACGCAAGCTCCACACCACAGCCCCAGGGCAGCGACGACCAAGGAGAGGGAGTTCAGGACGCTGCCATCTCTTACCAAAGTAATGAGGGCGATCAGCGACTCCCAAGCATCTCTGGAGCTAAAGATAGAGGGCCTGTCAGCAGAAGTCTCCTTCCTCTGCCAGGACGTCCACAAATTAGCATCTAGAGTTGGGGAATCGTAGCAAAGGATATCAGACACAGAAGACTCACTCGGACAAATGGAAAAGCAGCTCGCCGTGATCTCCAAGAAGGTGGAGCAGCTCGAATATCGTGCAGAAGACAACGAGGGCAGGGCTCGACAAAAAAAACCTAAAGATCCTCGGGATCCCTGGAAAAGAAGACGGCCCTAGTGTAGGACTCTTCCTTGAGGTCTGGCTCGCCCATATCTTTGCTCCCAAAAAGCTTTCTAAGTTCTTTTCGATTGAACGGGCGCACAGGGTCCCCACTGGGCAGCCTGTCCCTGGTGCCCACCACGAACAATCATCGCACGCCTACTAAACTTTAGGGACAGAGACGCCATTCTCCAGATGGGCCGTACCATGGGGCTCGTTATGTACAACGGATACCGCATTGGGTTTTACCCGGACTACACCAAAGAGGACCAAAAGGCCCGTCAGTCCTTTGACTCTGAAGAAAAAGCTGCATTCAATGTCCATCAAATATGCTCTTCTTCCCCGCATTACTGAAACTTCACCACGACGGGACCACCCACCTGTTCTATTCCCAGAAAGAGGCATGGGATTGGTTGGAAACTCAACTCCTCAATAACAATGGACCCCGCAGATCACCACAGGGAAGAACCGGACGGATTCCAAGTACAGAGCAGCCTTCACCCCGCCCTCCCACTCTGGAGGATGAACCTGTGACTGCACCACAACAGGCCGAAGGGACTACTGACAATGGATGATTGCCGCCGCACCCCGACCTTTGGATGTGTCCGTACTTACTAAAAGGGAGTGTTACCAGCTGCCGCCGCCTCTCCGAGGTGCTCTTGCCGCTCCAGTCTGGGCTACTGCCCCACGATGGTTCACGTTAATGTTTTTATTGTGCGCCCTGTTGGTGCTAAGTTCGGGCTACAGGTGCTTCAGGTTGGAGGGGTGGGGAGGGGGGGCGGGCGGGGGAGTACAAGGGGGGGTGCAGCAAGTTGTTTCTTGGAAGCGGTCGAGGCAAACACACTCACCACTTAAGGTTGGGTACGGGTCAGGACCACTGGCGGGTGGGTCAGGATGCTACGTGGGGTGAGGGGGCACGGGACGGACGGGGGCCTCTGCTGGGGCGCCAGGGCCGTGGAACGGCCCTAGGCCAGGAATCCAACTCCCCCGGCAAATTCCACCTCTGTATACTCATCAATGGCACCTGACAGTCACCTTACCCAGCTCACCTGGAATGTGAACGGGCTGGGGTCTGGGGTTAAAAGACGGCTCTTCCTCCAACAATTAAACAGGCACTCACAAGATATTGCCCTCCTCACAGAGACACACTTGATGGGCACAGAATGTAGATTTTTTCAGGAAATCCAATTACGCAACCACCTTCCATGCCGGTTTCTCCAGTGGCTCCATGATTCTGCTGCACAAAAGAGTCTCGTTCCAATTGAGGGAACTGCATGCAGACCGGAGGGGCCGCTTTGTGGTGGTCACTGGCGATATTGGGAAGACCTCATGGGGCATTGTGGCAGCCTAGTCCCCTCCCCCTCTGACACACAAATTCCTCAGCGACCTCCAGGAGGTAATGTTGGGAGCATGGGCAGATAAATGGGTACTGGGCGGGGATTTTAATGAGGTCATGGACATCCATAATGACAGAATGCACGTGGGCAATAGAAACCCCGACACTCAAACCAAACTCCACACTTTCACGTCTGTGCTGGGATGGGTGGACGCATGGCGCACTCTCCACCCCACCGACAGATGCTACTCCTTCTTTAGTGCCCATAACTCCATGTCCCGCATAGACCACCTTTTTGTTCCCCAGGATATGTCACACTCGCTGAAAACCACCACTTACCTCGCCAGAGGTATCTCGGACCACTCCCCCCCCCTGCTCACTATAAAAGTGCCCCAGGCCAATCGTCCATCCTCCTGGCGACTTAACGCATACTACCTGGGTGTCCCTGAGGTGTGTCAGGGCCTCGTCCAAAAGACGACCGACTATTTTGCCCTTAACGACGGATCCGTAGCCAGCCCTGTCACACTGTGGGACAAGGAGCCCCTACACTACCTAGATGCCTTTGTTCTCCCCAGGCTCACCGAAGCCCAGACCAATGCACTGGAGGCAGAAATCACAGGAGGAGGTGGCCGGGGCACTGTCTCAGCTCCAGCCTGGTAAAACCCCCGGCCCTAACGGCTTCCCTGCCGAAGCCTGGCGCTGAATGGGCGACACGGTCGCAGGCCACATGCACCGTATGCTGCAGCATTCCCGTAGCAATGGCATGCTCCTGGAGGACCTTAAGCAGGCCACCATCGTTGTGATCCCCAAACCTGGAAAACTCCCGGACCTCTGTGCCTCATATAGACCCATCTCTCTCATCAATGGGAAGGCCAAAGTGCTTGCTCGGGTCCTAGCCGACAGAATGGGATCTCCTCAAAGCCCTTCCAGTTGGGAAGAGGAACCAGGCAGGGATGTTAGTGAGAATTCTCTTATAAGGCTAATTTCCCAAACCTAGCGAGTCCCCCAGCAGCTTTGCTGGATTTTTGGGGTTTGTTTTTTTCTCCTGCTAAGAGCGAGACTCTTTTCCTTCCACTCTTAGGCATGATTTGGGGTATGTCTGACTTTTTGTGGGCTTATGGGCTATGGGTTTTTTTATTTTTTACTCCATAGGGTATCATCTGGTTTTAGTGTATGTGTTACACAGCACCCTCAGCGCAGTAACACAGGGGTGTCATAGTGACCCCCAAACATAGACTCCATACCCTGGGACGGACTACTGTCTCCCAGGGCATGAAAAGTCACCATTGATTTTACTAGTCCAAAATTGTGAACAGAACCAGTACAAACCATTATATTGTGGAAGTACTGGAAAGGGTTAATTCGGTTGCCCCCGGGTCTGTTTTCAAGGGGGAACTGTCCAGTCCCCCCTGGTCGAGTTTCTGGCTGGTGGCAGTGGTTACCACGCCAAATATTCCACCGGAATATTTCCTATGGGATTTTCCCATTGATTTTAAAAGCACCACTTTTTGGTGCAATGTTAAAGATACCGCCAGTTTATTTATTTGATATTAAATCAACGGTTGGGTCTTTTTGCCAGAACTCTTTTCTAAAATGGTGTTCGTGTCGATCTCTAACTCCAATCAAGGTCTGGCCCTTTGTTCCACTTTTTGGCGGGCTTCTCCACAGAAGCCCTCCAAATGGTGCCACTCTGTCTGGGTTCCATAGGATGTGTGGGGAGGGGAATTGGCACCCTTGACTGCATTGCCTTAGCAACCCAAGTCGCACTCTATTCTGATTGACCCCAGTGGTGAGCCACCCGGCTCACCACTTAGCATGTGTGAGTGACAGCTAGGCTGTTGAATGGGGGTTTTTCTGCATAAAAGCAGGGCTTTTGGGACTGGAACTAGTCGCCACAGGACCTAAGAATCCGAAGAGGAAAGAAGCTGAGCCATCTGCAACGACGACCCCACCGGTGGAGCCCTGCTGCAACAAACTCACCACTTTCCCAACAACAAGAGAAGATCTTCTGCTGGATGAGTCTTCTTCCTTTGAGCTGGTGGGATCAACCAGTTCGCCCCTTCCGCCTTCCAAAGACGTCTCTTGGTCGAATCGCCCGTGCCAAGCACCCCGGCGGCCAGATAGCCAAGCTTCACGACTTTGACCACAAATAAAAGGAACGCACCTTTTAACCGACGAACTCCGCGGCTGGTTTCATCCCTGTGCAGTGCATCGACTCCAAGTTTCCTCCTCGATGAGATCCTCTCTTCCACTGGTCGAAACAACAAACTGCAACCACTGCCAGGAACAACTGCCACCGCTGGAGCTTCCTCTCTCTTTAAGGTACTGTGTTCTGCCTGGCCTCCCTTTCCACGGATTGCTAAAGGGGACCCTTAAATCCTTAGCTTTCCAACTGGGTTGGCCCCAGACCTTCTAACTTTACCTCTTGAATCACCCCAACCTCTCTTGAACATTCTGCAAAGACTTTCAGTGCATTTTAAACTGTGTGATCTTGGGCACATTTCGCTTTGCTCCATTTAAAGTGGGCCTGGCTTATGAACTTTGGCTCTACAGTGTATACTGCCTTTACACCCTTGCTTTGAACTTCTAAAAGTGTTGGGAACGGTTTTATTTTTATGCCCCGCCTTTTTCTCTCCCTTTAACTTAACTATTGGAGTGCCATCTAGGTTACACGCTCACATCTGTTTTAACAAATAGTGGTGTTTTCACTCTGACTTATCTAATAGTTATCAAGGGAGGTGTTTATACTTTACCCGACTGTGTTTTAACTTGCTTTTGATTTAGAGTGCTAGTGTAATGCCTAAAGTGTGTTTTAAATAATTATATACTTTTGATACAAAGCTCTGGTCAGTGTTTGTTTGCTCTACTGTGTTTTTAGCCCTATTGTGTATACTCTATATACTGCCCTACTCTTCTTGAGATAAGTCTGACTGCTCAGCCACAGCTATCAGGTAAATCTGGGTGGTGCAGGCTGCTACCAATTGGGTTTACTGCTCACTCCTGTAGTCTTAATCTTTTTGCAGTGTTCCCCAATGGAACTGCACAGGATTCTGCCTAACAAGGGATGTCGCTTCTCTCCCCTCTTATTCATATTAGCCATTGAGCCCCTCACAATCCGACTTAGGACATCCCCTGCATGGTTCGGGTTCACGTGGCCCTGGGGAGGCGAGTATCGGGTTTGGCTCTACGCTGACGATTTGCTTATCTACATGAGCCGCCACAGGGTCTCATTCCCCCGAGATCACCAAAATCCTCACAGAATTCCACGAGTTCTGTGGGCTTAAAGTCAACAGGCAGAAAACTATCATCTTTCAGCTCCAGGGCAGGGGGGGGACGCGATCCCGCCACAATGTCCCTACTCTGTGTCCGTCCAGAGTTGTTTACCTAGGTATCAGAGTGACCCCCAATCCCGAAGACTTTCCCAGACTTAACCTCCAACCCATGGTGAGGAGGCTGGAAGCGGACGTTGTTCACTGGCAATCTCTACCTCTGGGCTTGCTCGGCAGAGCCACCCTATTTAAAATGCTTTCCCTCCCAAGGTTCCTTGATGTCCTCCAAAACGCCCCCATCCACATCCACCCCACGACCTTCTCTAATGTTGACTCCATCCTTCGGACACTTCTTTGGGGTGGGAAACAACCCCACATCGCCTTGACCACGCTGCAGCGATCGGTGTGGGAGGGGGGCCCGAGTATACCTTGCCTTCGGGCCTATTACTGGGCCACACAACTAGGCGTCTTGAACGAATGGCTCCACGCGGATCCTGCTCTCCCACATGTCGGTAACGAGATTAGATGCATGGGGGAATGTACGGCCCTCCGGATCCTATATGGAATGGATTTTGCCACGCCCAACCTCCCAGGAATGATACGCCAGATAAGGCTGGTGTGGAGGGAGGCACTTCAACACATTGGGTGGGAGGGGCGACCAACGCTGTACCAACCATTGTGGGGCAATGTGTACATCCCGGAGGTGGTCACTATGGGCCGATTCCCTGGCTGGGAGGACCGGGGCATACTGACCCTCACGAAGGTCTTACGGGACAGAATCCTCAAACCGTTCGCAACATTACAAGAGGAGTTTGAGGTTCCCCCGGGGACATATACCGACGCATGCAACTGTCACACGCCCTACGCACACAGTACCCCACCTTCTTGGACATCCCTAATAGCTCACCCCTCGAGGTCAATGTACTACACGCAAGGATCCTAGCCAAATCCACTTCGACAATATCAGGTGATCACTGCATTCGGGGCTCAGGACCTAACCTGCCTGCGAGTGAAATGGGAGAACCTGGTGGGCCCCCTGGAGCCGGAGGAGTGGGAGGAGGCCCTGATGTTCCCCTGCGAAATCGGCATAGATGCCAAGCTAAGGTTAAGACAGTACAAAATACTCCATCAGGCCTACCATTCCTGGGCTGTGCTCGCCAGGTGGGGACAAAGAGGACGCCCACTGCCCAAAGTGCCATAGGGTAACCAGCACTTTTTACCACATGCTCTGGGAATGTGATGTCATTCATAAATTCTGGCGGGAATGCATGAATGAAATCAACGAGGTCTTGAATAATCCGGCCCCATTGGAACCTAAGGCTGCACTATTGGGCATCTGGGGGGAAACAGACCACACAACTGGTGAAAAAAAACGTTTTGGCCATAGCATTGGGCCCTACTAAAAGACTGGTGGTCACCACGTGGGGGGTGCCCGACGGGCCTACCATTAACAGATGGACCAATGAAATGGACAGATGCGCGTTCATGGGAAAATGCATATACGCCTGGGGTTGCCCTGGCAAATAGCTGAAAATATGGGGCAGATGGACCGGCACTATATGACTCAGGATGACTCAAAGCCTGCCTTGAAACTATTCTTTGTGATTCTCGCCCCATCCCCTGCGGGGGCCGCCACCCCACCCAGTCGGCCCACCTCTCCCCTCGAACTGGCTCACGCCCACCCAATTCACGATGACCCGGCCAATTTGACCACTGTCGATACATGAGTAATGTTTTTGCTGGACGACTGGTATGCCCGCCTTGTTGTTGTA
This sequence comes from Ambystoma mexicanum, assembly GCF_040938575.1. NCBI lineage: Eukaryota > Metazoa > Chordata > Amphibia > Caudata > Ambystomatidae > Ambystoma > Ambystoma mexicanum. Next base: position 812,607,644 of record NC_090929.1, read on the forward strand.
AACCAATAAAAATAATGTATCCAAAAAAAAAAGAAACCCACAGCTGACCCTTCTTGCCCTAACTATCGCCCAATCTCCATCACTCCTTTTATGGGCAAACTCCTGGAAAAGCTGGCCATCTTGCAGCTCAACCTTCACTCTGATTCTGTTGGGTGGCTTTAGAGCGGCCAGCAGCACGGAAACTGCTCTCCTGAACATCCGTAAAGATCTGCTCTCCAACCTTGACTCTAAAATCCCCTCTGTCCTCATCCTACTCGATCGCTCTTCTGCCTTCGACATGGTCAACCATACCATCCTGCTCAACCGTCTCATTGACAACCTGGGTATCATCGATCAGGCTCTGGCCTGGCTGACCTCTTTCCGCTCTGATCAACCCTCCCAAGTCCAACTGGGGTCCTACCTCTAACTTATCTCCCTCTCTACCTGCGTTGTTCCTCAGGGGTCTAACCTCTCACCCTGGCTTTTCAACCAATACCAGGGAACTCTCGACCACTGCATTGCAATTTTTTCTCCAATTTTCAGTGCTATGCTGATGGCAACTCATTTTCAGGCTTTCCTCTGCCACCTTATCTTCTCTCATCGGATTGGTGTACCGCTGTAAGGGAGAATTCTCATTCTATGGCTAATTTCCCTTACCTAGTCCCCAGCAGCTTTGCTGGATTTGAAGGGTTTGTTTTTTTCTCCTGCTAAGAGTGAGACTCTTTTCCCCACTCTTAAGCATTTGTGCTACGTGTGTTCTAGGCTATTTTTGTGTTTAATGTCTATGGGGTTTTTCTCACCCCATAGGAACCATCTTTATTCACATGTGTTACACAGCATCCTCCGTGCAGTGACACAGGGGTGTCGTAGCGACCCCCAAACAAACTCCATACCCTGGGACTAACTACTGTCTCCCAGGGCATGTAAAGTCCCCATTGACTTTACTAGTCAATTTTTATGAACTAAACCAGTACAACCCATCCTACTATGGAGGAACTGGGAAGGGTTAATAGTTTTTCCCTTATATTCATTTTCGAGAGGGTACCGTACAGTCCCTCTCTCAAAAGTTTCTGGCTGGTGGCAGTGGTTACTACTGTAAATATTCGACCGCAAATATTTTCCTATGGGATTTTCCCATTGTTCGAGGCTACCACTTTTTCTGACAGCCTCTAACATACCGCCGGTTTATTTTAATATTAACTTTTCTCCGGTAGGTTTTATTTGCCAGAACTTTAATATAACTTCTTTCTCGTGTCTTTCTCTAAACTCCTAACCCAGGTCAGGGATCCTTTGTTCGTCCTTTTGGCAGGCTTCTGCCAAGAAGCCCTCCTTTCGGCGCCACCAAGTCTGGGGTGGGTCCATTGTATGGCAGGGGGAGGAGGACTCCTGGACAGGGTTGCCTCAGCAACCCATGTCGCACTCTATCCTGATAGGCTGGAGGGTCTCCCGCCAAGATGACCACTCCACTGTGAGTGACAGCTAGGCTGTATGAATGGGGATCTTTTTGCATAAAAGCAGGGTCCTGAGCACTGGAAGAGCAAGACGTCGCCACTGGAACTAAGAAGCCGAAGAGGAGAGAAGCCAAAGACATCGGCAACGGCTGAACCACTGGTGAAGCCCTGCTGCAGCGTCTCGCCACTTTTCTCCACACGACAAGAGAAGATCTTCATCTGCAAGATCCTTCTTCCCTTGAGCTGGTGGGTCCAACCAGTTTGCCAATCGCCTTCCCGGACCTGCCCTGGTCGAATCGCCAGTACCCTGTACTCGGAGACCGGATAGCCAGGCACCAGTCCACCCGGACCACGATTTAAAGGAGCGTACCTTTTATTTGTCGGGCAGCACCGAGGCTGGTTTCATCCCAGGGTAGTGCAGTAACTCGAACCTTCCTCCACGACTAGAGCCTCTCTTCCTCTGCTGGATCCCCCGAACTGCAGGAACAACCGCCACCGCAGGAGCCACTTCTTCATTTTAAAGATACATTGTTCCGCCAGGCTTCCCTTTCTGCGTGGTAGAGCTAAAGGTGTTTTAAATCCTTTACCTACCTGTTGGGTTGGCCGCCCCTCTCTTTTAACATGGTCTTTCACCTTCTGCATCCACCTTTTTGAATCGTTAACCAAACACTTGACTGCAGCTACAAGAACATTTTCTCCTGGGCCCTTGCCCTGTACCACTGACTCTGGCACAGGCCTATTGACTCTTGCTAAATTTGTTAGAACTGCCTTCTCTAGATTGCTTCTCAACTAGAACTGTGTTGGTGCACCTACTTCTTACAACCATCTTTTCCTTCCCACTTTTATAACCTGTGAAGTGCCATTTTGCTCGGTTTTCATTTAAGTACTCTTTATGCTAAAGTACTGCCTTGCCTAGACTGGTTCACAAACTTATGGGAAGTGTTGCTAGGGTGTGTAAGATGATATTTCTGTATAACTTGTGCTTTCCCTCCCTTGTCAGAAATTGCTAGAGTGCTATTTGTGTGTGGTTTTCACCGAGCCGTTTTGCTCAGTTTTCACTCTGGTTCACTTGGTCTACAATTTAACTAGGGAGTTGTGTATACTTTCTTTGACTGGATTTAACTTGCTTAATACCTGTGATAAATGTGTGTAAAATAAATATATATATTATTTTTAATACAAAGCTTTGGTCAGTGTTTCCTTGTGCCATAGTACTGAAGGCCTATTGTGTAAACCCTGAATACTGCTCATCTCCCCCTTGAGATAAGTCTGACTACTCAGCCACAGCTACCAACTAAATCTTTGTGGTATGGACTGATACCAAAGGGGATTTATTGCTCTCACCTGTAGTCCTAATCTTCTGTAGTGCTCCCTAAGGGAACTGCACAGGATTCTGCCTAACAGCCGCCAATGATCTCTGCATGAATGCCAGCAAGACTGAGATCCTCCTCAAAGGCACACCTTCATCCTCCTTTCCTGTCACTCTTTGGCCGACCTCCCTTGGTCCTCCTCCTACCACCACCTGCAAGGCTAAGAACTTTGGGGTCTTCTTTGACACCACGCTTTCCTTCTCTGCCCACATCTCTGATGTCTCTAAAAAGTCAAACTTCCTACTGCACTTCCTCAGAGGTATTCAGCCTTTCCCCTCCTCCCCCCAGAAGCTCACTGTCTCTCGAGCCCTGGTTCTCTATGTTGGACTATTGCAACAGCATTTTTCTAAATCTACCTGCTTCTACTCTCAGACCTTTGCAATTTATCCAGAACAGGACTGCGAGACTTGTCCTTGGCCTCAAGATCTGGGATCGTATCTCTCCAAACCTGAAATCTCTCCACTGGCACACAGTGATTGCAAGGATAAAATGCAATACCCTTTGCATTGTCCACAAGGCTTTCTGGGGCCTGGGCCCAAAATACCTTCATCTCTGCCTCCGTAAATACCTTCCCTCCCGAGCACTTCGCTCCTCCACCTCTAACTGTTCATATCCCCGTAAAAATATCGCAACCCCCGCATTATTTTTAAAGGAGCGGGGGACACCCCTGCAACCCCAGCTTCCAAAAACCCCCAGAATTATCCCCCCCAAAATGATTGCCTATGGCCGTTCCAGACGATCATATATACGGCGATATTTTTGGTGGGAATAATATGTAGTGATACCCTTTAGATTCCATGTGTTAATACCCCGCAAAAATATCGCCATAACTCCCTCAGGATCAGTTGTTTTTCAAAGAAACAAGCTGGGGGTAGATCTCAGTCTTCGGCTGGGGCCTCCCTCTGGCACAGCCTCCCTGCCATTCTGAAACTTGGAGAACCATCTCCGGTTCCGGAAGCATCTCCTGACCTTCCTCTTTGCTTCTGCCTTCTCTCCTCCTCTCCCCTGCTGATCTGCTCTGTCTCAGCATTGTGCACCTGGTCACCCTCTAACTTTCAGGCCCAGGTACCTGTCTCACCCTGCCACCCACCAGCACTGCATCCTGGCAATCCCTTGCACTGGGGTCTGTATCTGTAACCCTACAGTTCCCTCCCCCGTTTTCTGTTTTCTGCACTTATCAGACACACCCTGTCTGCTGCCTTAAACCTAGGACTTGCCACTTGCTGGCTGCACTACCACTGTTTGTTGCTTTTATTATTTATTTATGTTTTATTTATCTATCATTTTTATTCCATTTTCTCAGCACTTTCCACCTCTTCCCCCGCTCCCATGCACTTTCCCCTTTTCCCGCTCCCATGCACTTGCTCGTTCTCAATGTCACTGGGCCTAGTAAGATTGTGGTTTTGTTCCCCTCCCTTGCCTCGTCACGCTCTGAAACACTTGTCTACGAGGGCGATACAAATAAAATATCAAATATCAAATGGAAGCAGAGAGAACTGCGAGGGTAGTCGTCAGGGTTCTGGTAATGGGGAAGTACTAAGAGCAATCGATCATAAAAATTTGTGATTTCAATGAAGGTGGAGTGGGTGTGAGCGTGCCTGGTTGTGTGACTGTTGTGATGTGTTTGAGTATATGTGACTGCGTAAAGTATATGTGGAAGGATGAATTTGAGTTCATGCAACAATTTTGTGGATTAACATGTGTGCCTTTAGTTGGTCAGATAACGGTTGTCTGAATAAGACAAAACATTAAAAACTTCGGGACATTTAGAATTGGGTGGAAATGGTCAAATCAGTAAGTAGTATAAATACTGCAGATTTTACTGTCCGCCCAATTCAGGGTTTCATCAAATGCAACTGTCTGAATTTCATGGGAATACTGGAGACAGCATTTCAGGGGGACCTTCTGCCAAAAAGCTGCCTACGTTTACCTCCACCTAAATAAGGTGGACTTAAAGCAAAATTGGCCCCAATTTTGTGAAAGGTTTAACTGTACAGAACGGAATTGTACGTGCTGCCTTCACAAAGGGCCAAGGTAAGGGGGTGAAAAGGTGGGCATCTCTGATGACCCCTCACCACTATGCCAATTCATAGCATAAAATGGTCAGAATGGAACTATTTATACATTAAAAAATAAATGCACAGTATTGGCATGAGCTACTACTGTACATAAAGTCCACCTTCTCATCAAACGTGGAAATGGCTGAAAAAACTTTTAAAAACACCTTTTTTACGTTACCACTGGTGGAGGTTGAATTTCTAAAATACCTCTGGGGATATTCCAAACATACCACCTCTGCCGGTGGTAAACTCTGAATTGGATGGATTTTCATAAATAGCATTGATGAAGTGGCAACTTTCTCCAGTGGCATTTCATTAATAAAAATCCTGCCCAACTCTGAATAACCCCTTTAGTTTGTAGTCTACTAATAATTTATATCGGGATGTACCATCTTTCTTGCGTCTTCTTCAACTGTCCCCAAACGTGAGTACCACAAACTAGCCAACAGTCGTTTCTATAAGCACCAAATAGTACATCCATAGCAGCTAGCCAGAGTGCTATTAAAATAACCATTGATCAAGAAATTCACCAGAGAATAGGGGGAAGCATTCCTAAGGAATGAAACCGGGGGACAAACTCGAATAAGACATGAACCCTTACTTCCTTGGCAAGTAGAATTCAATGCCGGATTATCCATTAATTGGATAAATTGTTAGTATTTAATTAGCGGCCTCCGCCGCGCTAGCATTTATTTAAGTGAAAATGATTGGTCTCATCTTCCTGCATCCGCGTGTGGGCCCTGCCTGCTGAGTCCGCATTTTCATTTTTTTTCAGTTTCACTTTCTACTTGCGTGCCCGTGCGTGCCTGCCAGGGCCCAAGCACAGACTCAGTGAGTCTATGACGCACCATAGCTGGTGCGCATGGGCAGGCAGGCAGGACCTCCGCCACCAGCAAGTCATCCGTGGCCTACAGAGGACAAGCAAAAGTGATGCGAGAAACAAAGGACCGACTGGGTGAAAAGGCCACAGTGGAGACAACGCAGCAGAAACTGTGTATTAGTAGAAGGTAAAACAATAAGTGTAGGACATCTGCTTAGTGGTTGAGGACCAAGATGGAAATAAAGCTGTCGGCCCCTTCAGCTAAAACCTGCAAGTGTCCACAGGACTTTGTAGTCTTGGCGTCTCCCACGGGCTGCAAGTCAGTGCTATGGTCTTGGCATCCACATCAGGAAGGATGTCCATGGCCCGCCTCACAGGATGCAAGCATCGTGACGGGGTGGTAGTGTACCCTAAAATGATAGGTCACCAGTCTCGTACTGTGGGCTCCCGTGCATAGCACTGATGCTGTGAATGCTCCAGTGCGTTAGGGACTGACAATTTGTCCCATGGCTCTCGTAGGGTGCTGTAATTGCAATTATTTATAACGCACATCCTACCCAGAGGTTTCAAAGCACGGACCGGGGATTGAACCGGTGTTGCTCCACGTCGTCTTGCTTCCAAGGCGAGGGCGTTGGCATTGAGCTATCCTCCCGGCCCTGTAGTCATCGATCTCAGGTCCTGTGGTACGCTGCAGGGAGCACTGGTCTTTGCTGGGACCCTGCCCCCCGGAAGGTTGCTTGGGGCAAGCTCCCAGTAATTCCCTGCAGGTGCACGGTCCTGTGATGGTATTCTGGGCCTGCTGCAGGAAGAATGGGTCTGTGACTGGCTCCACAGGGTTTAATCAGGGACTGGTAGAATTTATGATAAGTTTCTGAGGATTGCAACAAACCAATGGTGTATGAGTTGCATCAGTGCCAACATTACCATAGAGGATCACAGACTCATTTAAATGCATACATTGGTGCTGGACGGTATGAATTTGCCCCTGTGCTTAGGCGCTTTCCCTTCTCACCTCACCCAACCACGGTGGAGGCCCACGTGTGGGTGCCACCCAGACACATCTGCAACATTGCTGAAATCAAGATGCTTGTCTGTCCTCATCTAAACAGATGCCGACCTGGCCATGCATTGCTCCATTGCCTTCAGGGAGTCTAGATTCAAAAGGATTTGAACTTTTTTCAGTAATATTTTTTTTAGATTTTGCAGCTCTGTCCCTGGCAGCAACAGCCCAGCCAACCTGGGGAGATATTGGCCCAGTTTCCCTGGTCCCAGCCTACAGATTTTGTTATTCCCAGGAGGTGTGGGGGCAGGTTTTCCAATAGCTATTTTTTATTCAGTGCTTCTTCCAAGGTCAATCAAAACAGTTTTGTTGATATATTTGTCTCCTCTTCACAAATATAAAAATGCTAAACTACCATTTGGTAATAGTTTAGTGGGATAATATGACAGTTTCAGGCAGGGACGTCATTTGGAGGTCACCAGGGGTCGCACATGTGACCCCTGGGACTCCCTTGCGACCTCAACTTAAAAAAACAAAAAAATGTAGCCAAGAAAAATTAAATGAATTAAAACTCCTGGTGTAGTGCGTCTCTGGTGGGTTTCCAGCCCAGTCCTCACCCATCAGGGTGAAGGCTGGGCCAGGGAGGCACTCAGCAGGGGCTGGAGCTGCCCGTGACATGTGGCACATGTCACAACCAGCTCCAACACCTTCTCCCTCAGCTTCCTTGCAGCTCACATACACAAACCAGGAAGCTCTTGCAGCTTCCTGGTTCCTGTTGGTGAGCAGCACGGAGGAGCCGAGGGGGCCTGGAAGGACGGAGCAAAGCCACAAGAAAAAGGTAACCAGGCTTTTTTTGTTGTAATATAATGTTTATTTTGCATGTGTGAAGTGTGTATTAGATGTATGTATGTAAATGGTGGGTGAATGTGAAGTGATGTGAGATTTTGAATGTTCGTGGTAGGTGGGTGTGTGCCTGTGTACAAAATGCAATAAGTGGATGGGTGCGTGCCTGTTGTAAGGAAGGCATGTTATTAAACAGTGAAGACAGACACAAGTGATCTCAGTTCAAGGGTGTTGATCGAACTTCAATGGGTTGGTTGAACAGCTATCTAACCTATATCCAAGGATAGGAGCAAGCTATGATCATCAAATAATAATAAGGGAGTCCTAGTCCAGTCTGTCAAAATAAAAGGGCCCATACTAATAAACCTATTGCCAATCCTTACTTCTAAAATCAAAACGGCGTGGGACAATAATGTATGCAGCAAAGAAAAGTGTTAAAGAAATATTATGTCAGGACAGTTGAGCAGTTGGCTTCGCTTCCACACGTTTTCAGCACGGGACAAGGCTGCATGTTCGAGCTTCGCACACACTCTGGCTTCTCTGCCACAAGGACACAGTTCAAAGCAGACACATCAGGGCTTTCTGCCAAAGTCTCTTTTCCAATTATAGTCTCTTACTGCAGAGGGGCCGTCGTAACAAATATCAAAGCTCCATTTCTATTAGGATCTTCACATGCACAAGTTCTCGCTTCCAGTATTTATCATGGGTCTTCCTCCTTCAGGCCTGAACACCATTGTATCACAATGTTTACTCTTGGTCTCCCTCATTCGGGTTCGGACCATGGATCTCCCTCGTTCAGGCTCTGATCCGCTTGATATCGAAATCAAAGACTTTCAAATGTGCAATGGATTTTGCTTAAATTGTTGCAGGACCACTTTGATTCACTTCATACAATATTCTCATCAATCTTTTGGCTTTCATTTCTCTTGGCGGGATACCTTACAGACACCTTCGATTGAGCACACTCGCGGTGCCGGACCACTTTATTTATTTATTTATTTATTCATTCAAATTTGTTGAGCGCACATCAGCCCAGAAGCATCGTGGCGCTTGTTACAGACATCTTAGTTGCAAAGGAAACCGTAGTTACAAGTAGTACATAAATTACAGAGGACATATATACAATAGCAAGGCAGTATATTTACATGGCTTCTTGAGAGTTTGCTAGTTATTTTGCAAGGAACGAGGTTTTCAGTTTCCTGCGAAAGATGGGAAGTGAGTTTTCCGTTCGGATGTCTGAAGGGAGAGCGTTCCATGTCTGTGCTGCAATGTAGGGAAAACCTAGACCTCCGGCTTTGGCTTTTTTGATGCGTGGGATGCAGAGTAGGTTAGCGTGTTGCGTCCTAGTGGGACGTGTGGAGGAAGGTTTGAGGATGGTATCTGAAAGATAGGACGGGGCGGAGAAGGAGAGGCATTTGTGAGTGAGGGTGAGGATTTTGAGGGTGATCCGTTCTTTGACTGGGAGCCATTGGGCTGAGAGCCTGGCCTGGGTGATATGCTCTCTTCTTGGGATACTAAGAGCGGCCCGGAGAGCGTTGTTCTGCGTGATTTGTAGTCTATTTATGTTTTTGGCTGATGTGCCTGCTAGGAGAGCATTGCAGTAGTCCAATTTGGCTCCAATGGTTGCCCTCGCTATGGAGAGGCAGTTAGGTTTAGAGAGGTAGGGCTTGATGGCGTTTATAAGTTTGGTGGTGTGTGCGGATGCGGAAGTGATTGCGCTGACTTGTCTAGTCATTGATAGCGAAGAGTCAAGGTATACTCCCAGTGTCTTGACGGCTGTGGACACGGGGATGATGGAGTTGTCAATGGAGAAGTTAGTGTACAGTTCGTCCAGTTTGTCTAAGGTGTTCTGTTGACCTAATATCAAGATTTCAGTCTTGTCACCATTGAGGCAGAGGCCATTAATTGCCATCCATGCCTTGATGATGGAGTAGATAGTGTGGAGAGCCTTTGCGTCTTCGTTGTATGAGCCTGAGAGAGGTAGAAGTACTTGTGTGTCGTCCGCGTAGTTCGTGTAGGTGATGCCGTATGAGTCAAGTTTGTCAAAGAGGGGCTTGGTGAACAAGTTATAGAGTGTAGGTGCAGTGCAGGAATCTTGAGGGACCCCGCAGTGGATTGTCGTGGGAGTGGCGTTGGCAAGCCCGAGAAGACTTTCATGGCCCTACCTTCGAGGAAGGAAGTGATCCAGGCGGCTGCTTCTTTGGAGAAGTTGGCTGAGTGCGTGAGGTGGGAAGTGAGAATCTTGTGATCAACCAGATCAAACGCGGCTGAGAGATCTAGAAGAAGCAGAAGAGCCGGCTTGCCTTTGTCCATGATTTGGGTGATCTGGCTCTTCAGATCTACCAGGGCTGTTTCTGTGCCATGTCCTTTCCGGAAGCCCGATTGCCTCGTCCCGAGGATGGAGTGGGTTCCCAGAAAGTGTTGGATTTGGCACTTTGTTAACAGTATTGCATCTTTCCTTCTCAAGTTCAAACATTCATCAGCAGTATAGCTTTACTTGCATCTTTCATCAAACGGGTTTAACAATGTTCGTTCCAGCGCTCATTAAAGAATGTTGCTGCTTGCAGCCTTGACTTCAGCACAGACCGGTCTTGCATCGGTCTCCCCAATTTACCAGCTGTGTTGATCTCTCAAATTCTTCTTTGTTCTTGGGGCCAAGGACAATACTCCGGCGGCTGCCGCTCCTCCCCACCTTGGTTGGTTACGGCGGAGGGCCTTTGGTATCTCTGACACACAATGCAGGAGTCTTAGATCTGGTTTCCTGGCCTTATGCTTTCTGCTTTGAAGGTTTCTGGAAAGTAACAGTTTCTTGCCGAAAAGGTCAACGGTATTTCCCTCCTTGCAAACTCTTCTTGGGTTCCAGTCTTTCTCCCTTCGTTCAGCTGCTGACTCGAAACTGCTGTTTCTTCGTGTGCTTTGCCTCGCTCAGAGTATGCTCCCGCACTACACCATATATCTGTGTGAGGAAGTCAGGTGTGCATGATTGTCAGTAATTGCCTGACTTTGCCAGCCCATAGTAGGAGGAGATGTCAGGTAAACTGCTTGGGTGTGAGTGTTTTCTCCCAGAGCGGGCGGTTTGTGTGAAAGTGTTGTAGAAGGGAAATTAGAGGGGCTGGGGAGGGGCGGGGGGGATAGTTTGGCTGGGGTGAAGTTCCCACGTATCGTACCTAATAGGATGGGTTAAAGATGTTACTAGGGAGGGATACTGCATCTCGCCATTCGGTGTCCCACTCCCCAAAGACCCCTCACCCAGGTGATCCTCCCGCAATGGTCCACTGACAGGGTCTGGATCCAAAGGTGGACGTTGTGAGAAACTCATGGTGACAACAAGTAAGGCCGACACAAGTGATCACAGTTCAAGGGTATTTATTGAACAATAAATGCTGAAGGCAGGTTGGAAAAACACTTAATCTAAACCTAAGATGGAAGCAAGCGTCAACAATACAATGAATATAATAAGCTGATGTTATATAGAAAAACAATGAACAACTTGATGCCACCTCAATTTGAAATATTCTGTGATAACAACTTCACAGAAGAGGTAGTTGAAGAATGGAAAAGAAAAAATGACCGAATTTTAAAGGAGTCAAGCCTAGAGAAAGAAACCTTGGCAGAAAACCAAAAAGCCGTCAAAAGAATGCTATGGGCAGAGGACTGGACCAACACTGAAATAAAAAGAGCATCGTCAAAAACTCATACACTCCTAAAAATAAATTGTGGTGTGATGTCTATTATGCCGGATAATTCGAGAAAATTCCAAATTGTACGCAAAGAGAACTATTATTACATTTTAGACTGAATGTTCTCCAAAACAAAACAACAAAGGCAAGATGTACCAAAGAAAAGATATGTACAAGGTGCAGATTATGTAAAGGAAGTGAATAGTCTCTTAGCCACGTGGTACTATTCTGCCCAATGCTAAGAGAACTCAGAAATCTGTACTTAAAACAGCAACATCGTAGATCTATGTGTTCTAGACTCTGAGAAATGGTGGAGTTTAATATTTGACTGTCGAACACCAAGAATAAACTTTGTAACAGTCAAATTTCTAGAACAAACCCTTAAAATGCTAGACCAACTCGGCAAAAAAGCAAAAAAGTTAAATTGGTATAGCTAAAAAGGTGTAATGTTTTTATGCGCCTCCTTGTTTCAAAACTTGTTTCAATACCCATTAAGTAATGTTTGCCTCATTTGGAGACTTTTTTAAGTTAGAATTTTGGTAGAGGTTGTTGTTTTGTCTTGGTTTTTCCCGTTTTTATGCTTCATTTCATTTTTATGCATGATCTCTGTTGAAATTTGTGAAAGGTTTGTAATAAACCAAATACACTGAATTAAAAAAAAAATAAAAAAAAATAAGGCAGTCCTAGTGGTGTTGTGTAAAATCAAACAGGCCTTGGCCAACCTCACAACTAATACAAAAAAGGGGTGTTTTTTTATTTTTTTTTATTGTATTTGATTCTTCATAGAAACTTTACAGTTTACAGATTTACACAAATAAGAATACAAAATTCAAAGTTCTTTTTTCTTTTCAAAACTTGCCAAATTATACACACATTTTCAGAACAAAGAATACATTTTGTTTAAAACAGATCTAGCACAATACTAAAATCATAAATTCAGTTCATTAAGTGCTGCAATGTGTTGAGCTAATACTTTGAGAAGGTTCGTTACACTGATAGGCAAATTCATACTATTCCCCCACATACACCTATTCCATAATGTAAGCCTCGAAAGTTCAGTACCGGACAGCCAGTGCCTTCCAAAATGCATCGTTCTATGCTCCTCAAAATATATACAATACATTACCAAATGTTTCAGAGATTCAACAGTACCGGGACATTTACAGAAACGACATTCCATACCTCGGTTCCTAAACTTTTCCTTATTACCAGTCCAACTACCAATACGATCAAATGTACTAAAATGAGTCGAAATCGCATATATAAATTTCTTGCAACCAAACACGGAAATTGGAGTATGTATCTGGGCAAATCACCCATCTTCCTTCTAAATGCTGCATATTCTTTATAGGATTTGAAGGTACCTATGCGATCGGATTGCAAGCACCAAATCAGCAATTGGAATTTGCGTTTGTTAGCTGGTAAACATAGTATAAAATCTTCCTTAGTAATATTTGTGTCTTCGAGAATCCCATCCATTTTCTTTACAAATTTTGATAGGTCAGGTAGAGATCTTAGTTCAATCATTATATTTAGATCCAAATAAAGAGAGTTCTTGGGGGGGGACTCAGCATTTTCCTATAATTATTTAATTGCCTCCAATTTTGTTTGGCAGAAAGAGGCAGTAGTCCAAGTTCATGCCGAATGTCGTCATTGGGGGTTGATTTTGCTAGGCCCAATACCTTTTTTCATAATTTACCTTACGATGGGTCTAATATTTCATCCATCACTACCGTGCATAAGTCAAGTGTATATATAGTATACATGGTTCGATTTTTAATAGGTAAAATTGAATAATAGGCATTAAGGAAAAGGTACAATATTTTCTGTACAAGATACACATTTGTGATGTCAAAGGTTGCATTTTTTCCCTGAGAAGTTTAGTCCACCATATTTTGGAATTCTGGTCAGTGAGTGTGTATCCAAAATAACGTATATCCCTAACCACTTCAAGCTCTTCCATCCCAATTGGCCAATTACATTTCTTAATTTTTTTCTTTCCATCAGCAAAGATCAAGATCTTAGATTTAGCCCAATTAATCTTTAGATTAGGATCCTCTGCAAAAAAATGGAATGCATCCAACTTATTTTGTAACCCAAAAGGGGTTCTATCGAGTAACAATAAATCATCCGCAAAACTGATACAGTTCAATTTGAGATGACCGAGGCCTGCTGGATAGGTAGTTAGATCCTTCCATAACATATCAGTGTGGGAAAGATCTAAATTAAATAGGACCGCCGCCATAGAACAACCCTGTTTCAGCCCAATTTTGGTCGGAATCTCTTGAGTTAGAGTTCCTATTTTATTAACACGTACCCTGTAGTTCGTATTTGAATGCAGTAATGCTATCAGAGCCACTAAGTGTCCAGGGATCCCTCTCTGAATCTTAATCTGCCAGAGTTTAGATCTTATAACAGTGTCAAAGGCAGAAGTAAGGTCAAGAGCGGCCATATAGACCAAAAAAAGGGGTGTGGGATAATTCTTAAGAAAAGACAGAAGTGTTCTCAAATATGTCAGGATGCGGGAGCCTGGGTCTCCATTGCCCAAGTTTTGGGCACAGGGTAAGATGGGAGCTTGGAGCAAAATACAGTCTCCAGCCTCTCCAGCACGAGACGTGGGGCCCAGTACAGTCTCGGGCCACTGCAGCACGAGACAACAGTTCTGAAGGATGTTCTCAGGACCGTCAATGGCCAAGTCTCATTTCCTTAGAAAGTCTCTCACCTGCAGCCCTTATATCTTCAATCAACAAAAACAAAAGTTCCTTTTACAAATGAAAATTCTTTTCCAATGTTCGCTGGGTGCTGGGTTCACCCCTGGTCTCCCTCTTCTCTGCGCTGAACCTTCTCACTTGTTTATCAAAGTTTCATCCATGGTGACGACTTCACCCCTGGGTCGCCCTCTTCTGGGCATTGACCCTCTATGTATCGGATTTCACAATAAATCACAGTTCCTTTATCAATCAACTTTGAGTGACAGCTTCACCCTTGGATCTCCCTCAGCCGGGCCCGCACCCCTCTTGACTTTAGCAGGATTCAATTCCCTTGGTTTCTTAATGTTTTCTCTCACTGTGGGATTCACTTTCTCTCACAATGCTTGTAGATCAAAGTTTTTCGATTGTACAGGGATTTTGCTTGACCCTCTGTTGGACCATTTTGACCCATTTCTCGGGCCTTCTGGTACTTGTAGTTTATCTCATATGGGGCTCGGCCAGAGTCTCTCGAGTTAGCACCCATGTGGTGCCGGTTTCTCCCTGCAGCTGGTCTCCCTTCAATATTTGTTCTTGTTATAGTTCATTAGCTTCGGTTCAAAAACTTGCCACTTTGCGATTCCTACTCAACACAGCCCGGTTCTTATCGATTCTCCTCTGAACTCACCGGCTGTGATGAACCGCTTGGCTGTTGCCTCTCTGGAGTCAATGCCGGTACCATAGGCGCGGGAGCTTCCCTCGCTCCTGCTTATCGGCATAGGCTTGCCCTGTGTACTGTTGACATCTGCTGCAGGACACTTGTGCTGTTGTTCGTGGTCTTGGGCTCTTTTCCACAAAGGCTCGGCATGTCTGGGACGAAAAGGGCAAGGTCACTTCTCTCCTCGACACCCTCTCAATTTCTGCTGCCTTATTCCTTCTCGTGAACTGCCGCTTGGTAGCCGTCTCGTCGTGCTGTCTGCCATGCTTGCCTTGCTCGTACTTTGCTCTTTGGGTCCAGCTTTTATCCCTATGGGGAAAGGAAAGGGCCTCAGGTGTGTCTGATTCAGGTTAATTGCCTGACTTTGTTTCACGTTGGGGTTGGGATGTGTTAAGTAAACGGTGCTGGTATTAGTTTGTTGTCTATTGTGTTGTGAAAGAATGTTCGTGTCGGAAAAAGGGAGCGGTAGAATTTCCAGATGTCTTACCGGGGCAGAGGGGAAAAGAAGTGTTACATGGAATAAAGACGTTCGTATTAGGGCTTGTGGGGATCTCGGAAGGGTAGGTTACATTTGACCGGCAGTTTAGAAATTGATATTCAGAGGAACGGGATTGTTGGGGTTTGTGCAGTACAGGAATAACTGGGATTGTGAAATGAACACCAGAGATTCTGGGACCGGTAGTGTGTTGTCAGGGCAGATGGAGTGTTCGTAAAAGAATAATCAAAAGTATGTGGAGAAGAAAGGTTGAGAGTTTTCGGGTAGGAAGTGCGAAAGCAGGGTTTCTGAGATGTAATTTTCCAATTTAATAGGGTTCGTGCTCCTAGAGGATTTACCAGACGGGGAGTTGGGGGGAGGGGTTGGTAGATTCTGATACAGGAGACTTTATGGGATAAAGGGGGCCAGATGTAGTACAGTCCACATAGTTAGCCGGGACCTCACCCTCTTCGTTTGTAACATACTGCATCTGGGGCATGCTCCCGAGGACAACCTTGGATTACCTTACCCAGATGATCCTCCCCCACTGGTTCACCCCCAGGAACTGGATCCAACAGCGATGGCTGTGTACTGGCCACCTGAATAAGGGGTTATCGAGGTTTTACAGGGAGAATACCCTCAGGTTTCTCACACCGTGCCATGGCCACCTGAGCGAGAGAGATCCCCGGGGACTAGCGGGTGAGACAACTTCTGGATTCTCACACTGTGTAGAGCATGTAATAAGTGGATGTAAGAGAAGGATTGAGTGACTGGTGGGTGAATGAGTATGAATGTGGTGTGTTTTTGAATGTTCGGGGTGGGCAGGTGTGTGCCTGTGTAGAGAATACAATGGGCGGAGGTAAGAAAAGGTGTATGAGTGAGTGAATGGTGGGTGAATGAGTATACATGTGGTAGTGTGTGTCTGAATGTTCTGGGTAAGGTTTGGTGTGTGGCTGTGTGGTGTATACAATTTGAGTGAATGCGAGAGGGGATATATGGATGAGTGACCGGTGGGTGAAAGAGGATGCATGTGAGTGTAAGGCCTTGGTAGACTAGGGATAACTGGAACATTTTTGCCACATCCTATATTGACGTTGCATGTTTTACTAGTATTTTTGGGCAGAGCGAAGTTAATGGGTGTCATTCCCTGTCTATGCTGGCATTTTGGTGCAGTCAGTGTAGCCATTGCTCACAGTGGCATGACATTTATTACTCTGCATCTTTAAAAAAGCAAACATGAGAAGTAGTGTTAGCTCGCTAGACTGATGTTTTGGTGTAGCGGCCGGTACATATATTTTTTTTATTGCCATTCCCAAATTTTACATTCCAAGCACCAAACAAAAGAAACAAAAAAGAACACAATATCCATGCCCACCCCTGCCCCCGACTTGCCTGGACATCTTTCTTCACTTGCTTAGTTATGCCCATTCGACTGAGTAACGTCCCGTCCTCTACATTATGTCCAAAATTCTCAAGTTCTGAGGGCACCATTGTAGCATGCAGCCACCTTTAAGATACTCATCATCATTCCCCAATATGTCCAGAATCTACCGGCCTCCCCCAAGTAACCCATTCCCATTGCCATTATTCCCCACACGTTATGCAACAATTCTATGTTCGTGGGTGGTGATTTCTATTTCCAATTTTTTGCTATTACTAGCCAAGCTGCTATTATCAATATCATAAAGGCTTTACAGGGGCATGCGGGGGCAAAAGCTGGCAGCCATGGTGTAGGGGTTCATTGAGAAGAGCTCCTGCCTGATCCATCAATATCCGAAGAACTAAAGGAATACAAGCTGTAGCATACAGACCCAAATGGCTACTAAAGTTGGGGGAGTGCCTGCAAAACAGATGCCCGGCTCTGGGAGGCGTCATCTATACCGGATCATCAAGTGAAAGCTGTGCGAAATTTGAAGCCGAATGACCAACAAAGAAACAAAATGGCGACCGGAGCGGTGTTGCAGCAATCATTGTACAGAGAACAGCTGGGTGAGGCCAGGACCGCTCACCATGCTGCAATCAGCCTCGCACCAGAGGCGGAATCCAAGAGGAAAGATCTGAGGGACAGCGCCGGTCGAGAACTGCAGCGGAGCGGAATCATGATGGTGGAGGCGACGGGGCTGCGATCCACTCGAGGACACAAGGAGCTTTTGCCCTTCTGAAGCTCTGGTGGTGCTGAGGACACACCAAAGGAGAGGGGGACCGTGAGGATGTGCCGACGGAGGGGGAGACAGACAACACAAGGGTGAGCCTGCCGCCCAAGCTCGCTAACATAGCAAGCGTGTTGTGCAAAGGGATAAACCACAAGCGGGTGAAAATAACTACACTGGCATCCCCACTTGCAACCCTTAGGCCTCAGACTACTGAGTAAAAAGCAGCAAGCTCCCAGGAGGCAAACCATACACCCAGAGCTCGGATCAGCGTAAGCAACATTAACGCAAGGGCTGCAAATCCACGGAAGAAGCTGATTACAGCAGCCTCGTAGTGACGTACATTGGACTCCTGTATCTATACTGAGCAGTCACTGCGAGGCGGGGTTGAGGGGGGTCAGAGCCTCCTCAAACCGCCATAAGGATAAGGCACGGCCTGAAAGGAGCACTAGACTCACTCCTGTAAGCAGCGATCAACTGGGACCAGGGGTGTTTGTCCCCTGAGAGCGCAGACCCACTGAGCGGATCGAACAACCTAACTTTCCCACAGTACTTGACACCACTGCACAACCAGTGACCTTACACAGGCTGATGGTACCGGCAGGCAAGTGGGGAGTAGAACGGCCAAGAGTGTGGCTGCTGCATGAACATTAGGGGCCTCCTGCTGGATAGTCACACCCCCTTCAACTACAGTGGCGCAGAGTGCCGCCCATTGGAGCACAGATGCACTAGCACTGACTCGCATTACAAGGAATTACAGGTGCTAATCCCCCCCTTGCCGCCCCGTTCGGAGGGTACCCGACCCTGCTCGAGGAATCCACACTGGTAGGAACCA
Organism: Ambystoma mexicanum; assembly: GCF_040938575.1. Classification (NCBI taxonomy): domain Eukaryota; kingdom Metazoa; phylum Chordata; class Amphibia; order Caudata; family Ambystomatidae; genus Ambystoma; species Ambystoma mexicanum. The sequence goes on from NC_090929.1 coordinate 812,625,712, forward strand.
GGGCGTGCAACTCCCGCCTACTTCACCACTGGGAGCGCATCTAACCCTAACTGAGGAGGGCATGGACGTTCCCCTGGATTTTCCAAGCTAGCATTATTATCTCCTGGTCCCACAACAAAGACAAAGCAGTGGAGGTACGGCCATAAAGAAGCACTCCTTGAACGCGTTGACTAGCTTGCCACTGAAGGAGTAGTACCTTCTTGCACTGAATAAGCTGAATGCATCCCAAGAAGGCGAAAGCAAAGAGCAAACAGTCGACGCTCGACAGCTACACTGCAATTCAGCCACAATTGCATATGGACAACATGGCAACGGCACAGGATAAGCCCAAGGAGGCGGGAGACAGCCAGATCTTATTGGCCATCACAGAGCTAAAATCCTCTCTAGGCGCCAGGCTAGACGCAGTCATAGTTAATGTGGGACTGCTGCGGCAGGACGTTAGGAAATTATGAGAGGAGTACTACGGTACTAAACGCTACTGAAGGAAAACACTACTATGACACAGGAGCACGTCACCCAGGTCCACATCTTGCAGCAAAAGGTTAACCTACTAGAGAACAGAGCAGAGGCTGCCAAAGGGAGAGCTCGACAAAACAATGTTAGCATAGTCGGCCTACCTGAAGGTGAGGAAGGAACCAATCCTACGACATGTTGAGAAGAACAAGTTACTTACCAACTGGTAACGTTCTTTCGACTAGATGTTCCTCCCATGTATTCCTCATCTTTGATATATTCGTATCATCAGCTTTGTTGCTTTGGAAAAAAACATTACACACCACAGGGCGCTGTGCTCGATGGCGTGGCGCCGATGACCCTCGAAGGTTGCCGTAGAGCGTCGACGTCATCCATAGTACAAATAGCTCGAGCCGCGCCCGTTGGCTTCAGTTCTGTTGACCAGGCATACCCCTAGACCATATGCTCTCAAGGAACACTACGTGTGATTCACGTAATTTGTACAGTGTGGTAGGCTGGGAGGGTCGATGACGAATACGTGGGAGGAACAGCCAGTCGAAAGAACGTTAGCAGTTGGTAAGTAACTTGTTCTTCAAATGGATTGTGTCCTCCAACTTATTCCCCATCTTTGATAGACTCCCAAAGCAGTGAGAATTTGGAGGAGGGAGGACCAATTAACTCTAATCATGGACCGTATGAAGAACAGCCTTGGCAAAGAGACCTCCTTGGGACGAGGTCGAATCCAAACAATGTTTCACAAATGTATGCTTAAGACGACCAAGTGGCCGCTGCACAGATATCCCGCAGCAGGAGACCACTTTGAAGAGCTGTCGAAGTTGCCATCCCCCTGGTGGAATGAGCTCTTAACCCATCTGCAGGCTCTTTACCCCGTCAGCCTGTAGCATTCTCGAGCTGCCAAAATTATCCACCTGGATAAGGTTTGTTTTGTTACTGCTAGGCCCAATTTGTGGCCGGTATATCCAATAAAAACTTGGTCACTTTGCCTAAATTTTGCCAATCTAGAAATATAAAAGCAGAGAGCCCTCTTTGGGTCCAGCCTATGAAGTCTTTCTTCCTCTTTACTTACATGAGGGGGAGGATAAAAATATGGCAAAATGATCTTTTGAGACAAGTGAAAATAAGAGACTACTTTGGGTAGAAATGAAGGTTTGACCTCGATTATCTTTATGGAAAATAATGTGAAGAGGCTTACAAGAGAGCCTGTAACTCACTCACCCTGCGGGCTGATGCGATAGCCACTCGTAGGACTGTTTTCAGTGTAAGGAGCCTTAAAGGACAAGAATGCAAAGGCTCAAAAGGAATGCATGTAAGGAATTTTAATACTAGATTTAAATCCCAAACCGGGACATGAAATGGGACTGGTGGGGTACATGTCAGTGAGACCCTTCAAGAATTGTACAATTAGGAGGTATCTTGAAATAAGACACTTCTTCAGACGAGCGCTTAAAGATAGAAAGTGCCACTAGGTATCCTTTTATTGTACCAATCTGGAGCCCCAGATTGGCTAAATGTAACAGGAAAGAAAACACCATAGATGTGCCACATAGGAATAGATCCACATTTTTATCCTTGCACCAGTTACTGAACTTATTCCAATGACACTGGTACAATGATTTTGTTGCTGGCCTTCTGGCCGAAAGCAAAATCTCCATTCCGTCGTCCGGGTGGTCCCAATCCTTACATCTCAGCCTCTCGGAAACCATGCAAAAAGGCTGAGTGTCTTGACCTCTGGATGGAGAACCCATCCTTCCTCTTGCGAGAGAAGATCCTCTCTTTGTGGAAGACATATTGGAGGGCAGATGGAAATACGTGGGAGGCAACAATCTCAGGTGCATTAATAAATGCGAGTAAGTAGATAGACACCCCAACGTCCAGAGGAACCACAACGACAATACGGAGCTGGAGCATATACGCGAGAAAGGCGGTACTATGTCGGTGAAAGCATTAAGAGCCAAGACCAAACAATCCACAATGGAGGTCTTTGCGAAAACGCAGAGGACCCCCTACAACATCGGCGCAGGGCATGGTCGCGACTCCTGCGGAAGAAGCCCAAGAAGGAGACAAACATCAGATCCAGGAGGCCATAGCGGAGTTGAGTACTAAATGGGGCTTGGCAATGGCAGACCTACGAACAGCCCTAGAGAACAAAACTGATACGGTAGGAACTGAACTTACCTTGTTACGATAAGATGTCAGGGCGCTGGCAGATAGAACGAGTGGGCTGGAAGGCGCAGTCAAGACCAATACGAATAATGCAAAGGAAGTTCATGTGCTAAAACAGCAGGTGGCCAATCTTGAAAACCGGGTAGAAGAAGCGGAAGGAAGGGCGAGAAGAAATAACATATGGGTGGTCGGCCTGCCGGAGGGAGAAGAGGGCCAGGACCCCACAAACTACATGGAGAACATGATCCTCCAGGAGATAGGAGCAGACAAGGTTTCGCAAGGGTTCACGGTGGAGCGGGCGCATCGCGCCTTAATGAGGAAACCACGACCTGGGGCTCCACCGAGACCGATCATCGCAAGGATCTTGAACTATAGAGATAGGGAGAAGATCCTGGAATACTTTCCCAAAGGTGGAACAATAGAGAGAGCATCCACCAATGCCACAGCATACCCGGATTACACGATGTTGGTGCAGAGGCAAAGATACACCTACGTGACCGTCAAGAGGAGGTTGCGTGCAGCGGGCATCAAGTACATGTTTCTGTACCCGGCAAAGATGAAGGTGCTACATAAGAGCAAAGCGCTTTTTTTTTATACCCCGGAGGAGGTGGTGATATGGCTGGACCTGCAAGGTTGCCCGAAACAAGAGGCGGACCACGACCGGCATGGACATGACAACTAAGATCGTGTGCCACAGACATTGAGGAGGTAAGTGGGAAGGTGATCCCGGTACACTGGGGAAGTGAGTTTGGTTGAACAATGATTGACACTCGGGCCTGGTACTAGGAATGGACTGGAATATAGCGGGTGTAATGCAAGTGGTAGCTGCATAGCATTAATAATAAGCGGATTATAATGCAAGTGGTAGCTGCATAGCATTAACAATAAGCAGATGTAGTGCAAGTGGTAGCTGCAAAGCATTAACAGTAAGCGTAAGATTCTTTGAGAAATAGGAGCGACAGGAGGGATGCAACTCACCCCGAGTCATTAGTAGTTAAGTGGCCATTAGGGCGGCTTCACCCTACTGAGCCCTTAGCACAGGTTTGTGCTAGATAGGACTAGATGTGGGGATGCCTGAGATCCATGAATGGAGCTGGGCAACCGTTGGGGAGGGTGTTGTTGGGAAAGGGGTGGTGGGGGGGAGGGGAGGGAGGCGGGGAGTTTGGGGTGTACATAGTTATGGGGAGTTTAAGTTCAACAGGAGCCTATGCGGAAGAGCTAGAGTGTGGTGTCTGTGTTGTGTGGGTGGGAGGAACTGGTTGGAAGGAAGAGAGGAGAGTACTAACGAGCCATGGGAGACCTTAAGATAATAACGTGGAATGTCAGAGGACTTAACAGTTATTTGAAGAGGAATAAGGCCATGCTGTATTTAAGAAGGCAAAAGATAGATATTGCACTGCTGCAGGAGACGCATCTGATGCGGGAGAAATTGGAGCTGGTTGGGAAAAAATGGAAAGGGCTGGTGGTGGGTTCGTCATAATATGCCTACGCTAGGGGGGTGCTTGTCTGGGTGGCGCTGCACGTCCCGTTTCAACAAATACGGGAAGTGGTGGAGACAGACGGGAGAATGGTTATATTGAAATGGCTGTTAGAGAATAAAGAAGTATGCATTGTAAATACTTATGCCTCGAATCAAAACACAGCAGAGTACTTCTGAACTCTGTGCACCAACCTTAGCAAGTGTGTGGGGAGTGCGGTGATTTGGGCCGGAGATTTCAATTGTGTGATGAACCCCAAGGTGGACAGGTCAGATGGGAAGATTAATAAACCCACCCCAACGGCTAAAGCATTGCAGATGCGGTTAGATGATTTTGGCTTGGCAGACGTGTGGAGAATAAAACATCCTAATGAGAGACAATACTCGCACTACTCGGCCCCGCAGCAGCTGCATACAAGACTTGATTATGTTTTCGCCACTCCAGATGTATTGACAGAGAGTACCCATGTAGAATATAAGGCGAGGGTCCTCTCGGATCACTCGCCCCTGGTCCTCGGGTGGCAATATTGCCCCCCCCCCCCCCCCCCCCCCGAGGGCACGGATTCAGACATGGCGCCTCTGAGCAGAGGCGCTCAAAGATCCAGTCTTTAGAGAGGATATAAGAGACGAGATAATTAAGTATTTTGAGGTGAATACTGGTAGTGTTGACTTGGCGGGTACACTATGGGAAGCTTTTAAGGTGGTGATACGAGGGGTTGCCATAGCTAAGTCAAGGGGCCTGCATGGTGGGGTCCTGGCTGACCTACAAAGAGCAGAGGATGAACTAGAAAGAGCATTGGGAGGAGGCAGAGTGGATACAGAGTTAGTACTCAAATTACAGCAGCAGTGTGCGGAACACTGGGATAGGCTCTGCAACCTCAACTATAAAAAATACATAGAGAAACAGCATGCAGGAGGAGATAAAACAGGCCGGCTCCTAGAGTGGCTGTATAAGAAGGAAACCCCTAGACCCCCGATTAGGAGTATAACTAGAGAAGATGGTGAGGTAGCAGATACCCAAGAGGGAGTCAACAAGGAATTTGCAGAGTATTACAGGGTACTATACAAGGATAAGGAGAGGGACGGCCATGAGGAGATAATCGAAACACTAGAAGATATTGGACTACCCAAGATAAGTGAAGAGCAAAGGGAAGAGCTGGATGCACCAATTACCTTGGAGGAGCTGGAGGAGGTTGTTAAGCAGTTGCCCACTAGCAAGACTCCAGGAGCAGATGGGTTTCCTAGTGAATTTTATAAAGTATATGGGGTGGAAGTGCTCCCCCCCAATGCTAGACATGCTTAATGAAGCGTTTGAGGTGGGACGGCTGCCGGAGTCGCTCAGAGAAGCGATCATAGTACCGCTCCCCAAGCCCAATAAACCAGGGCATAGCTGTAGCTCTTACAGGCCCTTGTCGACGCTGAACCAGGATAGTAAGATATTGACAGCTGTCCTGGCAAACAGATTGCGGAGAGTAATTGGCAAATTAATTCACCCAGACCAAACGGGCTATGTCCCGAATAGGAACATAACTCACAACCATAGTTGACTCCACCGTGTGGTCGAATGGGGGGGTAGGAATGAAGGCGAAATGGCGATAGCGTCATTAGACGCAGTAAAAGCTTTCAACTCGGTTAAGTGGCCATGGTTTTTGGCGGCCCTGGGAGGATACGGAATCGGACCAGGTTATATCAAATGGGCGAAGATGCTATACAGTGAGCCGCTAGCCAGAGTTCGAACAGGATCAGTGATATCTGAGAGATGGCAACTTAGCAAAAGCATTAGGCAGGGATGCCCCTGGTCCCCGATGCTTTACATTCTAGCCCTAGAGCCCCTAGCCATGTACCTCAGGCAACAGTATGATACGATAGGTATCGTGGTGGGGGCGGGGGGGGACGACACCTAATATCCTTATATGCAGACGATATGTTATTATACCTGAAATACCCTGAAGAAAATCTCCAATATATTTTAGAAGTGATGGAGAGGTATGCCAGGCTATCCGGCATAGCGGTGAATCCCCAAAAATGGAACAAGTTACTTACCTGTAACTGTTGTTCTCCAGCATGGGTCTGGCATGGTTTCACATGCTCATGAATATTCCCTGTCGTCAGGCTGGGAATCCTCGGTAAAGAAAAATCAGTATCAGTTTCGTTTCTGATATGTCTTTTGCAGTAGTAACCAATCACTGATCTCTGCGTCATACTGACCACAGCCAATGACTGCCCTCTACCTAAGCCCCGCCTCTGGCAGCCATCTTCAGATTTGGAAGCACGTGAAGTGGCAGTATGACCAAGTGAAGAGCCGCAGAGGGGTAGGCGGGAGGGTTTGCATGTGAATCCATGCCAGACCCATGCTGGAGAACAACAGTTACAGGTAAGTAACTTGTTCCTTCTCCAGCATGGGGTCTGGCATGGATTCACATGCTCATGAATATAAGAATACATAGCAGTACACACATGCCCAACCACGGGAGGTGGCAAAGGCTCAACATTAAGCAATACAACAACTCAACATTAAGCATCTCTTACCTCCTCACCAGGCTCACCTTAGGCGAACAGGTTGCGCAGCACTGCTTGGCCGACCCTGGACTACTCCCTGGAATGCTGATCGACGCAGTAGAATCTCGTGAAGGTGTGCGTCGACCTCCACGTAGCAGCCCTGCAGATGTCCAGCAGGGGCACACCAGATAAGAACGCTGTAGTAGCAGCGATCGCTCTGGTCGAATGGGCTCTCGGATGGCCTGGCAGCGGTCGGTTAGCAACCGGTGGCAGTGCAAAGGTCCAAAGTTCATGAACAGCTGTGATGTCCTCCGGAAACTCTTTGTGCGGTCCACGTAGAACTTCAGCGCTCTAGCCACATCCAGCGAGTGCAAAGTCCTCTCGGCCGGCGACGAAGGAGACGGTAAGAAAACAGGTAACACTAGGGGCTCGTTAAGATGGAAGTCCGACGGCACCTTGGGCATAAAGGAGGGGTGCATCCTGAGCACCACCCTCGAGGCATGGAAAGTCAAGTACGGTGCTTTGCAGGATAGGGCCTGGATCTCTCCCACTCATCGTGCGGAGGTAGTGGCCACCAGGAATGCAGTCTTCCACGACACAAACTTCATCGGTGCGGAGTGCATCGGCTCGAATGGGGCCCCCATGAGCCTGGTCAGCACCACGTTAAGTTCCCACGCCGGGGCCGGGGGCCTTCACCGGCGGGAACGACCGGAACAGTCCTTTCATAAACTCTTTTACCAGTCGATGGGACCACAGTGACGTCCGTCCTGTGGTTCTGGTATATCTGGAGATCGCCGCCAGATGAATCTTAATGGAGGCATGGGCTAGCCCAGCCTTTGCCAGCGATAGCAGGTACGGCAGCACTTGAGGGGCCGTAATCCGTAGGGGGTTGATCTTCTGTGCTCGGCACCAGATAGAGAACCTCTTCCACTTATGACCGTAGCATTTGAGAGTCGAGGACGCCCTGGCCTTTGCAAGAATCTCTCTGCAATCGGCCGGTATATCGTAGCCTCCAAACTCTAGCGCTGCAGGAGCCAAGCCTGCAGGTTCAGCGACGCCGGGTCGTGGTGGAAGATGGCGCCTCCTTCTCTGGAGAGAAGGTCCGCGTCCGCCGACAGCTTGATGGGAGGGGACGTTGACAAGTCCAGAAGGTCCGGGAACCAGATCTGCCTCGGCCACGCCGGTGCGACGAGGATCATCCTGCACCGGGACCTCTTGAGCTGGTTGATGATTCGAAGCAGCAACAGCAATGGAGGGAACGCATACAGGTATAGGCCGTCCCAGGGGAACGAGAACGCATCGCCCATGCTTCTCGGCTGGGGAAACCTGCTGGCGAACCTCTTGCACTTCGAGTTCGTCGCTGTTGCGAACAGGTCGATTTCGGGCTTGCCCCATCGTCGGAAGAGTTGATCCACCTGATCCTGGCGCAGTTCCTACTCGTGACACGCGCACAGCTCCCTGCTGAGCGAGTCGGCGATGGCGTTTCTTTCTCCTGCCAGGTGGAAGGGAACCAGGAACATCCCCTGGGCGACCGCCCAGTGCCACAGATCCTGTGCCTCCTTGGATAGGGCTGGGGATCTGGTGCCTCCCTGCTTCCGTATGTAAAACATTGTCGTGGTGTTGTCCGTGAAGATCCGCACCACCTTGCCCTTGAGCGACGGGAGGAACGATTTGAGAGCCCAGAACAAGGCTCGGAGTTCCAGGACGTTGATGTGCAGGAGCCTCTCCTCCGGGAGCCAGAGGCCTCTTGCGTGGAGATCTCCGGTGTGGGCGCCCCAACCTTCCAGGGAGGCGTCCGTCGTCACCGTCTCCTGGTACGCCGGCGTCTGAAAGTCCTTGCCCGCCGTGAGGTGCGCTCGAACGCCCCACCACTGAATCACCCGCCAGAACACCTCGTTGAGGGGGACCCTGTCTTCGAAGGTGCCCGTCGCCTGCATCCAACGGGCGTCGAGAAATTCTTGAAGAGGGCGCATCCGTAGTCTGCAGAGGCGCACCAGGTAGATGCAAGAGGACATCATCCCCAGGAGGGACTTGATGGACCTCACCCTGGCCACGTCCGTGGCTAGCAGGCGCTGCACTTTGCCTAGAATGGTCTTCGTCCGTTCTTCCGACGGGGCCGCCAGGCGCCTCACTGTATCGAGCTTCGCTCCCAGAAACAGGGCCACCTGCGACGGCACCAGGTGGGACTTTGGGTAGTTTATGGCGAATCCCAGGTCTGTGAGTAGCTGGACGGTCCTCGCAGTGTGTTCGACGGCGAGTTCCATCGTCCTTGAGCGGATGAGCCAGTCGTCCAGGTAGGGGTAGACGTGAACCCCCTGCAGGCGCTTGGTAAAGACCCTGGGGGCCGACTTCAATCCGAACGGCAGTGCTCTGAATTGGTAGTGGCGTCCCTGGACGACAAACCTGAGGAACTTTCGGTGACTTTTGAGGATGGGAACGTGGAAGTATGCATCCTCCAGGTCCAACGACGATAGAAAGTCGCCTTCCTCCAGCTGTCCCAGTACGTGCTGGAGGGTGACCATCCTGAACTTTTGTGACCTGATGTATTTGTTCAAACGACGAAGGTCCAGGATGGGGCGCCAGCCGCCCGTCTTCTTCCTGACGAGGAAGTACCTGGAGTACACCCCGGAGCCTCTTCGGGACAAGCTCGATGGCGCCTTTCCTGAGCATCGCCCGTACTTCCAACAGCAGTTGCGGGACGTGATTTTCCTTCCTGGCCACAGGTGGAACGTGAGGGCACTTCTTCAGGAATTCGATAGAGTGTCCTCTTGCCAGGGTATCCAGCACCCAACGGTCGGTGGAGATGGACTTCCACACGCCGACGAAATTCGTCAGCCGGCCTCCCACCGGGGTGCTTCGGTGGGGGCCCGAGACCACGGCCGGTTCAGTCCTGCTTGGAGGTGGTGGCCTTGCCGCCCTGGCCACCTTGCCGACGGCGGCGAGGCGCTCCCTGCTTGCCGCGACCCCTGTAGGCCTCCTGAGACGAGGAGCGTGCCGCCTGGCGGTAGGACGACGAGCCACCTCTGGATCCCTTGGAGGCAACCTGTCTGCCTCCGGAGCTCCGAAAGAGCCGTCGTTGCTGAAGGGCTCCTAGGGCGCGGGCCGTCTCCGTCTCTATGGCTTGGAGGGATTCATCCACCGCCTTCCCGAACAAGTTGCTGCCGTCGAACGGCATGTCCAACACCCTGGTCTGGACGTCCTGACGGAAGTCGGTCGCCCGGAGCCAATCCCGTCGTCGTAGGCAAACACCGTTGCTCAGCTGGCGGAACCCGGTATCGGCAATATCGGTTGCCACCGTTATGGCGTGGTCCGACGCCACCTCGCCTTCTTGAAGTATTTCCAGGGCCTCGGACCTCTTCTCGTCCGGTAGGAAGTCCAATATGGGGCCCAGCTTAAACCAGAGCTCCCTGTCATAGCGGGCCACGATCTACAGGGCGTTGGCCGCTTTGATCGTCGTCGACGAAATGACCCGCCGCCCCATGGCGTCCAACTTCTTTCCCTCGCCGTCCGGCGGGGAATTAGACGTCGAGGCTCCTGACCCTGCCGCTTTCTTCTTCGCCGCCGCCGAGACGACCGAGTCTGGCGTTGGCTGGGCCCTGAGGCACAGGGGAGCGGTTTCGGGGACCCGGTACTTCTTCTCGTACCGGTCCCGTTTGGCTGGTGCTGTGGAGGGGTTCTTGAGAACAGACAGGCCCTCCATCCAGATGTCATCGATTAGAGGCACCGCGATGACAGTCTTCCTCTTGGCCTCCTGGCGCTGATAGAGGAAACCTTCCTTTTTCTGCTCCTCCGGGCAGAGCTGGAACAATTCGGACGCCCTGGCGATCATGGCGTGGAATGAGCCAATCTCGTCGGGCGGCGAGGCCCGGGAGACGGGAGACCTGTTCCGTCGTCGTCGCCCATCGCACCGTCATCTCCCGACTCGTGGGAGGATGAGGAGGGAACTGTAGGCCTTACGGGGGGCGAGTGGAGGAGAGGGTTGGGTCCTCCGTCGTTTGTTCTGAGGACTTCCCGACGGGCCAAGTTGCGGGTCCTCCGGCCTGGGCTGTGGGAATCTCGTCCTCATCTCAGAGCAAAAGGACTGGATCGCAGACAAAATGGCCGCTGAGCCATCCTGAGGCCTAGGTTCCGGCTGCGTCGGAAGGGAAGGCTGCTCTTCCTCGCCATCGTCGTCTTCCTCAGTTATCTCCCGAGGATCTTCCTTACGGGATCGAACCTTCTCGAATTGGACTTCGAGGTTCCTCATGGCCTCGGTCAGTTCCTCCTCCGAGGCCGACTCCGAGCTCGAGGAGGCTACCGTGCCCCCCCTCGCTTCTTCCATCATGGTGGCCGTGACGATGGGCTGAAAAGAGGATTCCCTCCTTCGCGGCAGGGAAACTCTTGTCCCGGAGGCAGTCTCCGCTGGCGGGGTCTCTGCCGGCTTGGCCAGAGTCGCTGCGATCGCCTCGATAGAGGCCTTAGCCTGCTGGGTAGGGGCCTTCACCACCTTAGGTGCGTCCCGGGCCTTCTCCTTAGGGGGAGGGGCGATGCCTCGCTCCCCTTCTTCCGAGATCGGACGGGGCTTCTCCCGAAGCTTACCCGGTATCTCGGACTTCCTCTTCCCCGAACCGGAGCGCTGGCTCGTGGTTGACAGTGCCGGGGAAGACGCGCCCTGCCTGGCGACCGAAGAGCCCGACCTTTCGGCGCTCCCGGAGCCAGCGGACTCGCGGCGCTTGGCCTGGTGTTGGGCCCCCGTCGCCGGGGCGCCCGCACAGGACTTAGAAGCCCGCTCGGACCCTTTCTTCTTTTCACCCGTTGAGCCCTTCTCCAACCAGCTAGCTAGACGGGATCGACGGTCCCTCATGGTCTGCTCCGACAAGTTCTTGCAGAACTGGCAGTCCTTCTCTACATGAGTCTTGTCCCCATGAAGACAGTAGAGGCATTGCGAATGTTCGTCTTCCTTAAACACATTCTGCAGCCCGCATCCAGGGCAGCTGCGAAACAGCTTGGGTCCGGGTGACAAACTCGCATCCTGGGCCATCTCGAAGTAGGCCGCAAATCTTCTGGAATCCTCCAAGAAGTTGATTCGACGAAATCGTCACCCTTGAGGGGCGTAGGAAAATCCCGTAACGGGTAGCCGTTAACGGGAGTAGAAACGGTGGAGCTTGAGGCTCGATTAACCGAAAAAATGTGAAAATTCACCTGAAAAAGCGCGAAACACGCAGTAAAAGCTCGAGAGCTAAGCACGAGGACTCCCAACACTTGAACGTGCGGTAAAAATCTGAAGATAGCTGCCAGAGGCGGGGCTTAGGTAGAGGGCAGTCATTGGCTTTGGTCAGTATGACGCAGAGATCAGTGATTGGTTACTACTACGAAAGACAGATCAGAAACGAAACTGATACTGATACTGATTTTTCTTTACCGAGGATTCCCAGCATGACGACGGGGAATATTCATGAGCATGTGAATCCATGCCAGACCCCATGCTGGAGAACTAGCATATTCCCGCTGGGTGGCTATATGGGAACCCCTGCAGAAAGGTTGCCGGTGCTACAAATACCATGGGCGGCGAGTTCTTTCTGTTACCTCGGGATAGATGTGTACCACACAGCAAAAGAGGAACACAAGTGTAACACTGAGATAGCCGTCGAGAAAATCAAGAAATGCATGAAGTTTTGGGAGAAATTGCCCCTAGCAATGATGGGACGAGGGGCAATGCTCAAGATGGTGGTCCTACGTTGGCTTCTAGATTACTTTAGTAACATTCCACATATGATACCTAAGAAGTTCTTTGTCAAGCTGGACAGCATGTGTAGGAACTTCCTGTGGCATGGCACCCGGAATAGAGTGGCGCTATGGAAGTTACAGAACTTCTATGAAAAGGGGGTATCAAACTGCCTAATTTTGAGGCCTATTATATAGCGGGTCAACTGCAATATGTGGCTAAGTGCCTCTCTGATGAAGAGACCCCTGAACTTAGGTTGTTTGGGCAGAACTGTACCTCATTTTACTTAAGGGAAATGATCTGGTTGCCCGAGTCAGAAATGAAGGAGCACCCTGGGATGATGAAGCATGGGTGGAAAATGTGGCGTCGAGCTTGCCGGATGATGGAGGACCCATTTCCATGTTCCCTGCAGATACTGTTGGTTGCTCTGGCAGGGGGAGATGAGCAGCTGAGGGTGATCATCAGGACCTACTGGGAATTGGTGGGGCTGGTTACGTTGGGGGACATTTGGCAAGAGGGGACCATTAGGGATTTTGAAGGACTTGGGGAAGAGGCGGGATTACACACAGGTCAATATGTTATGCATCACCGAGTGGTGCAGAAAATCCAGAAAATGTGGCCTGAAACAATATTGACAAAGGAACCAGATGCTATTATTGGGGCAATATATGACATATCAGAGGGGGGCATGAGATCTCTAGATTGTACGAGATGGTGATCACTAAGGTTGGGAAGGAATTGGTACACTTGAGACTGGATTGGGAAGCGGAGGTGGGAACCCCGATAGAAGATGGGATGTGGGAGCGTGCCTTGGGATATCACAAGAAGGTGTCAAGAAATGCCAGATTAAAACAAATACAGCTGTATATAACGCACAGGGCATACATGACCCCTCTGAGGATATCAAAGTTAAAAAACGCTGGGCGCCAGGCGTGTCCTAAGTGCGACAAAGAAAACGCTGACATGACATGTTTTGGTCATGCCCAGTAATTCAGTGTTTCTGGGGCGAAGTGGCACAAAAACCTGCAGAGAAGGGGGTCACGCTCGTCATAGACACGGCCTGGGCCTGCTTGCTGGGAGGGTTCCCCAGATCACGGAAATTTAAATATGTTGAGAAGCTGAAGGATTTGGCCTATGTGCTTGCAAAACGAAGGATTGCTATGGGATGGAAGAAGTGTGACGAGCCACGGGTGGAGGTGTGGTGGAAAGAGTTGCAGAAATGGGCGGAGGCTGAAATGATGGTATGGCAAGAGACGAGCAGCATGGGTGGGGAGGAAGAAGTGGGCTCCCTGATGGCATGCAAAGTATTGATAGCGGAAATGTTTGTAGTAATATCGGATCCAACAGAACCCGAGGGCAGTGAAACTCTGACACATGAAGCAGATACTGAAGGCGAAGAACAAATAGGCTCATAAAGGGGGGTGGGATTGGGGGAGCAATGACAAAAAATTAAATGCGTTTAATGGATCTGTTATAAATCGCACTGCGCGTTTGGTTTGTATTGTTGTTTGGTGTGAATAAAATAAAAATGTTTTTTTTAATAATTGGAGGGCAGATGGACATGTCCAGAAGATTCCGGGTACCACATCCTGCTTGCCCAATCCGGGGCAGTTAGGATCATGGTTTTCCTGAACTTTCTCAACCTCCCGATTACATGAGGAATCACGGGACTGGAGGAAACACGCACAGGAGTGGAAACTCCCAGCCCACTACAAATGCGTCCCCTAGAACTCCTTTTGGAGGAAATTCCCGTGAGCAGTACTGATCGCACTTCCGATTGGCCTCAGTCGTGAACATATCCACTTGAGGGGTTCCCCAAAGGGTGAAGATCTGTTGAAGGACTTCCTGAGCTAGTTCCCACTCGTGGGATACTGTGCTCTGCCTGCTCAGAGCGTCTGCCGCCGTGTTCTGCTCTCCGGCTAGGTGAACTGCAGACCTAGGGATTCCTTCTTGTATTTCCCAGAACCAGAGCTGCATTGCCTCTCTGCACAGTGGTAGTGACCCTACGCCTCCTCTCTTGTTGAGGTAGTACATGGCAACTGTGTTGTCCCTCATTATCAGGACATTGTTTACCTGAACAGAGGGCAGAAAGGCCTTCAACCCTAGTCTGATTGCCCTCAGCTCCAAAAGGTGGATGTGTAGTTTGGACTCCGATAGAGACCAACGACCACTGATTGTCAGATCGTTGGTGTGGGCTCCGCACCCCCTAAGTGAGGTGTCTGTCACTACCATTATATCTCTGGCCATGGTTGCCAAAAAGACTCTCCCCTGAGAATATTGTATTTGCAAGCCCACCAAACTAGGTCTTGAGCAACTGTGCTCGGAACTTGCAGGTGATGCAACATTTTCCCTAAAAATTGGGACCATTGAGTCCTGAGAGCCCATTGAAGAGATCTCATTCTCAATCGGGCTTCTGGTACCAGGAAAATGCAGGATGCCATGAGGCCGAGCAACCTCAAGAAATCGAAGGCCGGAAGATGTTGGGCATTCCGGAATTTTGTAACCATCTAATGAATGTGTTGCGGTCTCATCTTGGGAGGCGAGGCTTTCCCTGAGGAAGTGTCCAAGACTGCTCCGATGAATTGGGAGTCTTTGGAATGGTATCATATGAGACTTCTTGTAATTGAAGGAGAAGCCCAATCTGTGTAGGGAGTGGCAGGTGATTCTGAGATGTTCCTGGACTTGTTCGGATGAACGATCCCCGATTAACCAATCGTCCAGGTAGGGGTAGACGTGAATCCCCCTTCTCCCGAGACTCACTGCCACTACCGCCATAAGATTGGTGAAAACCCTCGGGGCAGAGGTCAGCCCGAATGGCAGAACTTGAAACTGATAGTGAGAACCGCCAACTTCAGGTACTTTCTGTGCTCGAGATGTATTGGCATATGAAAGTAAGCATCCTGAAGATTCAATGATATCAGCCAGTCTTTGAGTTGAGAGCCTGAAGGATCTGAGAAAGGGTAACCAGGTTGAACTTGTCCTTGCTGAGGAATTTGGTCAAATTTCTTAAGTTCAAGATGGGTCTCAATCCTCTGTCCTTCTTGGGAATGAGAAAGTAGGGGGTATACCAACCCTTGTTCCTCTCCGCTACAGGTACATGTTCTATTGCACCTTTCTCTAGCAGGGTTAAAATCTCCTGCAGCAGGACGTATCCAGAATTTTGACTGAGTTGTATCCCGATGGATGGTCCTGAGGTCTTTTCTGAAACGGAAGGCAGTAACCTTGGGCTAAAGATTCTGCCTCCCACCGGGGTCTTGTGGGTAAAGACCTAAGAGTGGCTTTGAGGCAGCTGCAGTAGAGGCTGAGGGGACAGTTGCTGCTGCTGGGGCTGATCTAGCACATCTTCCTCGTCCACCACAAGGAAATATCTTTTGTCCCATTTGACTAGCCTGTCCTCTTCCAAATGATGAATAAAAACGAAAAGGACGACCCCTCCAGGAAGATGAGACTGAGTAGGAGTGTTGTTGAGGTTGATGTATGGAGGCGCTAAGTGTTTTAGCCGCCGCCTTAGAGGTCTGCAGCTTCTCCAGACTCATCTGACTTGCTGCCGAAAAACCTCAAGCCGTCAAAGGGCATATGGAGTAGTCTGGCCTGCACATCCAGTGCAAAGCCCGACTTTCTCAGCCACGCAAATCTGCATAGCATGGTGCTAGTAGCTATGGACCTGCTTATGCTGTCAGCAGTGTCCAATCCTGACTGGAGACATTCCCCCACTGCCTCCTTTCCGTCTTTCACAATAGCCAGGAAGCTGTTGCTTTCCTCGCCATCCGGAATGTGCTAAGCCTCCATATTAATACAGTCCCACAGGGTGTAGGTGAATCTGGAAAGGGTTGGTTGACTTTAAAGCCATACTGCTTGAAGAAATAAATGTGCGTGACCATGCATCAGTTCTTTTATCATCCCTATCGGGGGAATTGATGGGTAAGCAGATTGCCTTGTGGATGTAGCTGCTTGGAACACTAAGCTTTCAGGTGTTGGGTGCTTAGTTAAATCTTCTGGATCAGATGATGATGGGCTGTGTGAAAAGGTAGTATTGGATCTTTCTGAGGACCCTGGCTTAGAATATCTGTCATTTCATCTTGTTCGTATATGGGTACATTTCTGTTGCAGCCCATAAATACTACAACCCTATTCATAAGGTTTATGTATGCTGAATCAGCATGATCAGTTGTGTAAGGTCTGTCGAATTCCAATACAGGCAAAGTGTCTATGCCACTAGCTGATTGGAGACAGTCAGAGATCAGACATTTTTTAATCTGGATCAATTAGCTCTTCATGAGCGTGTTTTGTTCCATACTTCAAACCAAATGGGGAAGAATCCTCTTCAGAGGATTGTTCCTCTTCATAAATGGAAGTCATAGACTTGAAAAAGTATTTTCTTGGTAAATGGGTATAGACCTTACCAGAGGGTTGTTGCCATGAAGGCGTTAGCATAGATTTCACTAATGGCGTCGATGACGCTATAGGAATCGATTTTGTACTTTACAAAGTCGCCGATGGCGTCGATATTGTCGACGCTGGCTTCGATAAACTCTAAGGTGCCTTCGAAAAAAGCCTCGAGAATGGTGTTGACAGAACCTTCAATCCAGGTGTCGAACAATCCTTTGACAGTGGTGTCGATGAAGTTTTGGTACCTGATGCCATTTTGTCTGGCACTGCCTTCGATTTATGCACAGATCGGCTCGACTTGCTCTTTTTCTTAGGTACCGGAGAAGGTTCTCTAGATGGTATCCTGAATGTCTTCTTGCCGAATTTTGAGCGTTTAGTAGTCTCTGACCTTCCTCTGTCATCCGAGGGATGAGCTGGGGCATGGTCTTCGCACAACTTCTTTGAGGAGGGGATGGATTGATTGGGGGTGGTGCATTCTCTAAGATTTGCATCATTGAGGCTCTGAAGGCCTCCCATTTCTTAGGGGAGTTAGGGGTGTCATGTTTAGTTGGACAAGTAATAAACCCTGTGGAGTCAGAAGACGAAGAAGAAGGAAGTTCGGTGACGTCTCTTCGAAGAATAAGACGAAGATTTTATCAACAGACTCCTCGATCGAGACTTCTTTGACTTACGTCGGGACGCGTCCTTAGAGTCCCCGGAGTCTCTAATTCTCTTCCAAGAGGTCTTTGTAGTTTCCTTCCCCACCACCAATTAACCTTGCGGTTCCTTGAGAGCTTTAGGCGTCATGGCACCGCAGGGCCAGCATTCATCGATCCAAAGGTTGGGACTCAGGCACCATAGACAAACTCGATGGGGATCAGTGATCGACATCTTCATGCAATTGGTTTTTTAAGCCAGTTCTTGGGGTAGAAGGATTCGAAGATGAAGACAAATTGACGAAAGACTGAAGTGCCGTTTTCAAACACACGAAACAAAAGATTTTGAAAAAGGGAACTGAAGCCAACTGGTGCAGCTCGAGCTATTTGTACTACAGATGTCGTTGCGCTCTACGGCAACCTTCGAGGGACATCAATGCCACGCCATCGAGCACAGCACCCTCTGGTGTCGAATTTCCAAAGAAGCAAAGCTGATGATACGAATATATCAAAGATGAGGAATATGTGGTAGGACACAATCCATTCGAATATACGTTTTTGCAAGATATTGGACCAGGGAACCTCTCAAGTTTTCACGATACAAAGGGTGCACAGGGCCCTCACCAGAAAATCACCGCCTGGAGCTCCTCCGCGACCTATAATTGCAAAAGTCCTGAATTATAGAGATGTGTTCAAACGGATTTCTGAACTCTGACTTGGTGGGCAGAGGTTCAGAAGGCCAGCCTAGTTTTTTTTAACAGAGTAACCTTCTGGACAAGCCAGACCAATCAAGGTAGCATTGGTGGCGGTCAAGACTAGGTCTCAGCAGGGTGAGGGTGACTGAAAGATCTCAATGAGCACAGAGTAAAGGAAACTTACAAATCACCCCATCAGGTATATATATATACTTATAAATACAAATAGATTTAGTTCAAGGCCTTTGAATTCTCTCTCTCTCTCTGTATATATATATATATATATATATATATATATATATATATATATATATATATATATATATATATATATATATATATATATATATATATATATATATATATATATATATATATATATATATATATATATATATATATATATATACACACACACATACACACACAAGACCAAGTGGCGTAAAGGATTAATGCACGAAATGGGTCCACAACCTAAAAAGGGCAGGTACTGCAAATGGTCTTTAGGCAATTCTGCATAAATCACAGTCCTAACTGAGAGGCAGTCCAATCACTTCGATGAGGAGCCTATTGCTCAAATGCACTTGCAATGCTGGCGCACGCAGTTGTGCAGATGGCCAAAACAGGGTCTTTTGTAGGGTCTGTAGCAGCTCAGGAAGGCAGGTGAGGTGATGCAGAATAAGTTCCCACTATTCGAGGAGGGTCTCCCCAACAGGGCAGAGCAGGTTCCAAGACTTGGGAATAGCTTGATAGCTCAAGGTATCTGTGGAAAGGAGAGGGGCCCTCAGGGGCCACTTGTGTGTAAAAAGGGTTAGATGCACTAGGGGCCACCGGTAAGGGTTGCTAGTACTCACCGACCCGTGGCGCACTCCGGTCCAAACTTCAGCGGTCGAGTCCAATTCGGTAGCAGGTTCAAATGCGGCAATTCTGCGGCTCTGCGGCTTTCAGCAGCAAAGTTACAGCATTGCTTCCCAAACGGACAGTGGCGCTTTCTCCGCTCCTGGTGGATGGATCAGGCCAGTTTCACTGCTACAGGTTTTGTCGCAAGAGGGGCACAAAAGCAGCATACCTGCAAAATTCGTCACCACGGCTGGGCGACATGGGAATCCGTGTTCACTGCGGATCAGGCTCTCTCTCTTTACTCCAGACCTGGGAACGCCAAATGTATGAAATTTGGAGTGAGAGTGCCATGAACACAAAGCTAGCGACGTACCAAGTTTCAAGGATCTCAAAATGGCGGCAGTATCAGGGCAAAGGTCCTGCGCAAACTGGTCAGCTCACTGGTTGGTCCAGGGACACTTCCGAGAAGGCTTACTTGCAGAGTTTGATGAAGGTGCTGAGAATAGTTGGTCCCACTATTCTAATGGGTCGAAGCGTCTTCGCTGACCTTCTACTTTGATCAGATTCAGAGGGGTCCAGCAGGACGAAAGCGGGCTCAGGGTGCCAAACCTTCCAGAGGGTCACCAGCGGTTCCTTGTCTCTGCTTCTTAGTTTCAGGATGCTTGGATCCTATCCTTTGTTCAGTGAGAACTCCAGAGATCGACATGGTATGGGTGTTTGGAGCCCTCTCTTATCCCAAATCTCATTTGCGCCAAAACGAAGAGGACCCAATGGGAGATCTGCTCTCAGACAGGCATACCATGCGTGGACCAATCATGGACCACGGTGGTCCCAGGCATTCACAGCACACCAGACTCTCTGGCACCCAAGATGTGTATAGGAACCAGACAGTCCAGCCCACATCCTGGAAGCACACACACAAAGCATGCAGAAGCCAGCGAAAGCTTGGCGTTTTGCGGGAGAATGCATGTCCAAATAAGGACTGACCCGGGTCGACTCGACCTGGGAAAGGTGAAGGTGCAAGATGGCCAAAAGGACAGGACAAAGAACCTTGTGGCATGGCCATTTTGTAGCCAGGCCACCTATTCACGGTAAATGCGGTTTACCTGGCAGGAAAGGGTTAAAATTACATGAAAAGATAAGCTGCCACCAGCCCTGTCCAAGGTACAGCTGCACTTCTCCCAAAAAATCCTTCAAGAGTATCCAGGGCCTTTGGAAATGACTATTAGACCCAAGTGCACTGTACTGTAAAGTACATTGTGCACTTGCTACATGTTGCAGAAAAGTTGCAACATGGATAAAGACCAAAGGAAACACACTCTCCCAGTACTGACTGCCTTTACGGGCATGTCAGTTTCCCCATAACAAAGTGAGCAAAAAGCCCAGATGAGTGCAGCTGAAGGCTGTGCTCCACTGGCAAAGTCAGACTATGGTGTTTAACAGCAGCAATAAGTTGGGGGGGGAGGGGTACACAACTGGAGGGAAAATTACACATAAATGGAAATCTTTCCTAACAATAGGGAGAAGATTCGATGCTTCTCAGGGCAAGGAGACATGATACGGAGAGTGTCTGCAAACTTAGTGTACCAGGACTACATGTTTCAGGTCCAGAAAAACAGGGCACAATTAGCAACGGCCAAAACAAGACTCCGCTCTGCAGGCTTGAAGTACTTGCTAATGTATCCTGCCCGACTCAAGGTCCTATACAAAAACCGTGCCCTATTTTTTTATTACCCCGAAGAGGCTCAAGAATGGATGGGCAGAGAGGGGATCAACCCACGGACGGGTGACAGTGTCCCCCCTACTACTACACACAAAGATACCTTGAACACAGATGCAAGCACGACAGAATCACTGTTGTGGATGAACATACATTGATCATAGGCATACATCAGGAGGTCCCCCCAGCCCAGCGCCCCCCGGTCCAAGAACGGAACTTGCAAGGGCCGATATCTGAGCTCATGGTTTTTGCCTAGATTGCCATGGTGGCAGGATCTACACCCTAATTCCATTCTGTAATCTTGAACGAGGAGACCTCACCTACAGCTGCCGAAAAACCACCCACAAAGTTTTTCTTCTTCCTTGTTCTTTTATGGAGCGCTCATTTCTGAGCCCGACCGCTGCACACGACTCTTGGAACATCTTCCTGGAGGCAGTAGCGAAGAGCGTATATGCCCGAGCAACTCCACTGGGTGATTGTTGTTTGTTAGTAAAGTTGGGGGGGGGGGGGTTTAGAAGGGAATTGGGGTTGCCTGTACTATACACTCTATTACAAAACATTTCCATGGAGCTAGAGCTCTCCTTACGGACTAATGGGGGAAGGTGGCTGACTAATGGGGGAAGGTGGCAGGAGGAGCTCTGTGACATATTACTTTTTATGAAAGTCTTTGATGGTGGCTAAAGGGATAAATCTGTAGACCTGGAACGTTCGGGGCCTGAACAATTACGTGAAAAGGAAGAGTGTACTCTTATCTTCGTAGACACCATATCGATATAGCCTTTCTGCAGGAGACGCGCCTCACGGCAGATAAGCAGGCATTGCTGGCCAGAAAAAGGGGTGGACAGATCATTAGGTTCCATGTGCTCTCTATATGCCCGTGGGATACTGACCTGGATCGCACCTACGGTGCCCCTCAAAGCAACAGTATAAAACAGATAACGAGGGCAGATTGGTGCTATACAGGGGCTGTTGGAGAACGTGAACATCTGCCTGGTAAATACATAAACACCCAATCATAGCACGGCAACATTCTTCCAGACTTTATATCCAAGGCTGAGCCCGTTCAGAAGCGGCAATGTGATTGGGGCGGGGGGGGGGGGGGGTGTTTAATTGTATTATGAATCCTTGCATGGACAGGTCAGACTCTAAAATACTGAGACCAGCTCCACCAGCTAGATCACTACAGACTTTGCAGTCATTCGAGCTGGTAGATGTTTGGAGGACGCTCCACCCGGACACGAGACATTATTCCCACAGCACCTCCTCACACGCTGTCCAAACTAGACTCGACTATTTCTTTGCTGGGAGGAACTTGATGGACGGATCAATGACAGTTCACTGTAAGAGTACGGTTCTGTCTGACCACGTCTCCTTACTGCTGCAGTGGAAGTACACGCCCGAGGCCCCCTATCTCAACATGGAAACTGAGAGGTGAGGCCCTACATGACATAGTTTTCTGAGACCACATTAAAGAGGGTATTGGGGAATACTTCCAAAATGAAGGCAGTGTGAACAGCGCAGGGACTCTATGGTAGGCTCTAAGGAACAAGTTACTTTCCTGTAACTGTTGTTCTCCAGCATCAGACTGGGAATCCTCGGTAAAGAAAAAAACAGTATCAGTTTCGTTTCTGATCTGTCTTTCGTAGTAGTAAACAATCACTGGTCTCTGCGTCATACTGACCACAGCCAATGACTGCCCTCTACCTAAGCACCGCCTCTGGCAGCCATCTTCAGATTTGGAAGCACGTGAAGTGGCAGTATGACCAAGTGAAGAGCCGCAGAGGGGTAGGCGGGAGGGTTCGCATGTGAATCCATGCCAGACCCATGCTGGAGAACAACAGTTACAGGTAAGTAACTTGTTCCTTCTCCAGCATGGGGTCTGGCATGGATTCACATGCTCATGAATAAAGAATACATAGCAGTACACACATGCACAACCACGGGAGGTGGCAAAGGCTCAACATTAAGCATCACATCAAACTCAACATTAAGCATCTTACCTCCTCACCAGGCTCACCTTAGGCGAACAGGTTGCGCAGCACTGCTTGGCCGACCCTGGACTCCTCCCTGGAATCCCGATCGACGCAGTAGAATTTCGTGAAGGTGTGCGTCGACCTCCACGTAGCAGCCCTACATATGTCCAGCAGGGGCACACCAGAAAGGAACGCCGTGGTAGCTGCGATCGCTCTGGTGGAATGGGCTCTCGGACGGCCAGGCAGCGGTCGGTTTGCCAACCGATGACAGTACATGATACTGTAACGCTCACCTGATTCCCGTAGAGGCACCGGTCTTGACTGGGCGTATACCGTATCTTCAAAGGTGATGTGTAACACACGGCTGGCTCTTTGGGCTGGACCTCTGTGCACTGTATGTTTGACTCGAAGGGTAAGATGTCTGCAAATAGAAAATATGGGATTAATGAACTGGGTTATTGAATGTCTCTCTCTTCTTCCCTTTCTCTTCTCCTGTAGAACCCCGAAGGTTAACGCTCTCACCTTAGGTAAGTGAACGCCGTGCTCTCCATCTGCCTCGGGGCAGGGTGCTGTAACCAGTTTCTTCACTGGATAAGGGGAGCAGGCCTCTTGACTTCAAAGGACTGCTGTCCGTCGTTTACTGCACGAACGGTAAGTTTCGAGTAATTCTAATGTCTTTAAAGTCTTTAGTAATGATGTCTCTTGTTTTGCAGGGTTCCGGCGATGGTGGATGATGGGCTGAAGTGAGTTGAAGATGGAGCCCGTGTGATGAATAGAAGCGCCTGGAAGCACGTAAGTAAGCGCTTTTTGCCTGCTTCACGATGCGCTCTAACTGTCTTTTTATTTTGCAGGTACAAGTTCCGAGCGGCTGCAGGGTGCCGGAATACCCACTGGGTTAGATGTGGAAAGGAGTAATGGCACGTGAGTATTAAAGTCCCCCAATGTCTTTAAACGCACCTTGTTTTGTCTTTCAGATGCAGGATGCAGCGCCGAAGCCTCCGGAGTGTGCGAAGAGTTGGTAAGCTTTTGTCTTTCAGATGCTGGAATGCAGTGTGAAGACCTCCGGAGCGCACGAAGAGTAGGTAAGCCTTTGTCTTTCAGAATGCAGCGCGAGGCGTTGGTGACAGCCGATGGCCCAGGTAAGTGAAGAGCTGTCACTGAAGACCGTAATGCTAACCTGTTCTTTCTTGTCTTTATAGGTGTTGTTGAAGACTGGATTCAGGATGGTAAGCCTTTTTCCTTAGGCCCAGGATCAGATGCAGAAGACACGATGAGCGTTCTGCTGCAGAGGATGCAGAATAACGCAAAGCAAGATTCATCCATCGGGTGTGGTTTAAATAGCCTCCTGTAGTGCTTAGGTGTCTCCTTCCACAGCCACGCCTAGGTAAGAAAAGAGTTCCTGCTTTCCAGAAGAGTTCCAGTGTTCTGAACCTAGGGAGTGGCTCCTGCCCCACCCAACAGGAAAAGTAGTTCCAAACAGAAGAGGATCAGAGGCTCAACTGGCAGGCAAGTAAGCAGCATGGTCTGCTGCAGGCAAGTCCACCCAAGCATTATGAGCCCGGCGCTTCCAGCGCTGGGACTGGGCATATTTATGAGCCTGGTGCCACTGGCGCCAGGACTGGGTCCAAAAGGTCCCAATTGGAACTGGTTGGCACTCGGAACCTGGGTTATGGATCTGCTTCCAAGGGAGTTGGGAAAACCCTGACCTTTTGGAAGCAGAGATCATGACAGATACAGCCGGAGAGCCAACTGGAAATGGAAGCCTTCGAGAGAGCCTTCCCCTGATTGACAGGTCCAAAGTTCACAAAGAGTTGTGACGTCTTCCGAAAACACTTCGTGCGGTCCACGTAGAACTTCAGCGCTCTAGCCACATCCAGCGAGTGCAAAGTCCTCTCAGCCGGCGACGAAGGTGACGGGAAGAACACAGGCAACACCAAGGGTTCGTTGAGATGGAAGTCCGACGGCACCTTGGGCATGAAGGAGGGGTGCGTCCTGAGCACTACCCTCGTGTCGTGAAAAGTCAAGTACGGGGCCTTGCAGGAAAGGGCCTGGATCTCTCCCACCCGTCGTGCGGAGGTGATGGCCACAAGAAACGCTGTTTTCCACGACAGAAACTTCAACGGGGCCGAGTGCAGAGGCTCGAACGGAGGTCCCATGAGCTTGGTCAGCACCACGTTGAGCTCCCACGCCGGGGCCGGAGCCTTCACCGGCGGGAACGATCTGAACAGTCCCTTCATGAACTCTTTCACCAGACGATGAGACCACAAGGACGTCCGCCCCGTGGTTCTGGTGTATCGGGAGATCGCAGCAAGATTAATCTTGATGGACGCGTGTGCCAGACCAGCTTTGGCCAGCGTCAGCAGGTACGGCAGTACCTGAGGAGCCGTAATCCGTAGAGGGTTAATCTTCTGTGCGTGGCACCAGACAGAGAACCTCTTCCATTTGTGTCCATAGCATTTAAGAGTCGAGGAAGCCCTGGCCTTTGCAAGAACCTCTCTGCAGTCGGACGGTATGTCGTATCCTCCAAACTCTAGCGCTGCAGGAGCCAGGCGTGCAAGTTCAGCGATTTCGGGTCGTGGTGGAGGATGCACCTCCTTCCCTGGAGAGTAGATCCGCGTCCACCGGCAGCTTGATTGGCGGGGACGCTGACAAGTCCAGAAGGTCCGGGAACCATATCTGCCTCGGCCACGCAGGTGCGACGAGGATCATCCTGCACCGTGACCTCTTGAGCTGGTTGACGAGCCGGATTAGCAGTGGCAAAGGAGGGAACGCGTAGAGGAACAGGCCCTCCCAGGGAAACGAGAAAGCATCGCCCATGCTCCTCGCCTGTGGAAACCTGCTGGCGAACCTCCGGCACTTGGAGTTCGTCGCTGTCACGAACAGGTCGATCTGGGGTGTGCCCCACCATCGGAAGAGGCGATCCACTAGATCCTGCCGTAGTTCCCACTCGTGGCACCAGCGCAGCTCCCTGCTGAGTGAGTCGGCGATGTTGTTTTTTATCCCTGCCAGATGAAACGGCACCAGAAACATCCTTTGGGCGACAGCCCAATGCCACAGGTCCTGCGCCTCCTTGGACAGTGCTGGGGACCTGGTTCCGCCCCGTTTCCTGATGTAAAACATGGTGGTGGTGTTGTCGGTGAAGATCCTCACCACCTTGCCCTTGAGGGACGGAAGGAAGGACCTGAGGGCCCAGAACACTGCACGGAGCTCCAGGACGTTGATATGGAGGGACTTCTCCATCGGGAGCCAAAGGCCTCTCGCGTGCAGATTTTCGGTGTGCGCTCCCCACCCTTCCAGGGAGGCATCCGTGGTCACTGTCTCCTGGTGGTCTGGGGTCTGGAAGTCCATGCCCGCCGTCAGAGGCGCGCGGGTGCCCCACCACCGGACCGCTCGGCGGAAACTCTCGTCGAGTGTGATCCTCTCCTCGAAGCCGCCTGTCGTTTGGATCCAGCGCGCGTCCAGGAACTCCTGCAACGGGCGCATCCGGAGCCTGCACATGGGAATGAGGTAGATGCAAGAAGACATCATCCCGAGGAGGGACTTGATGGACCTCACCTTGGCCGCGTCGGAAGCCAACATCCGCTGTACCTTGCCCAGGATGGACCTGGTCCTTTCCTCCGACGGGGAGGCCAGAAGGGACACTGTGTCGAGCTTCGCTCCCAGAAACAGTGCGTTTTGCGCGGGTACCAGGTGGGACTTGGCGTAGTTCACGGAGAATCCCAGGTCCTTGAGAAGTTGGACGGTCCTTGCCGTGTGCTCCACTGTGAGCTCCCTCGTCTTGGCTCGGATGAGCTAGTCGTCCAGGTAGGGGTAGACGTGGATCCCCTAGCGGCGCAGCTGCGCCGCCACCAGTGCAAGGCACTTGGTGAATACCCTGGGTGCCGACCGTAGTCCGAAGGGGAGGGCTTTGAACTGGTAGTGACGCCCTTGGACCACAAACCTGAGGAATTTTCGGTGCCCCTTTAGGATGGGAATATGGAAGTAGGCATCCTCCAAATCCAACGACGACAGGAAGTCTCCTTCCTCCAGCTGACCCAGGACGTGCTGGAGGGTGACCATCCGGAACTTCTGCGCCTTGATGAAGTTGTTCAGGCGTCGCAGGTCTAGGATGGGGCGCCATCCTCCCGTCGTCTTCTTCACGAGGAAGTATCTCGAGTAAACTCCGGAGCCCCGAAGCCTCTTTGGGACGAGTTCGATGGCACCCTTCCTGAGCATCGCCCTTACCTCCAGGAGAAGCTGAGGGACGTGAAGCTCTTTCCTGGCCACGGGGGGGGACGCGCAGGCACCTTCTTTGAAACTCGAGCGCGTGGCCCCGGGCTAAGGCGTCCAGCACCCAACTGTCGGTGGAGATGGACTCCCACACGCTGACGAAGCTCGCCAGCCGGCCTCCCACCGGGGTGCATCGGTGGGGGCCCGACCCCACGGTCGGTTCAATCCTGTTTCGACGAGGCTTTGCCGCCTTGACCTCCTTGGCGACGACGGAGGGGTCCGCCAGACTTGCCTCGTCCTCTGTAGGCCTCCTGAGACGACGAGCGGGCCGCTTGACGGTAGGTGGAGAAACCGCCGCCGGAACCTTTGGAGGCGCCCTTGCCTCCGCTGCTCCGAAAGGGCGTCCGTCGTTGCTGCAGAACCCCAAGGGCCCGGGCCGTCTCAGTGTCCGCTTTAATGGCCTGAAGGGAATCGTCCACTGTTTTCCCAAACAGGTTGTTCCCATCGAACGGCGTGTCCAGGACTCTGGTCTGTACGTCTTGACGGAAGTCCGTAGCCTTGAGCCATCCACGCCGCCTAAGGCACACGCCGTTGCCCAACTGGCAAAACCCAGTGTCGGCGATGTCCGTCGCAATAGTGATGGCGTGGTCCGACGCCACCTCACCTTCCTGTAGGATCTCCAGGGCATCCGCCCTCTTGTCGTCCGGTAGGAAGTCCAGCAGGGGAGCCAGTTTGTACCATAGCTCCCTGTCGTAGCGGGCCACGATAGCCAAGGCGTTGGCCGCTTTAATCGTCGTCGCTGCAGACGAGATGACCCTGCGTCCCATAGAGTCCAATTTCTTTCCCTCGCCGTCCGGTGGGGAAGTCGATGTGGAGGCCGCACCCCCCCCGCTTTCTTCCTGGCCGCCGCAGAGACGACAGAGTCCGGGGTAGGCTGCGCCCGGAGGCACAGGGGGGCCGCGTCCGGGACCCGGTACTTCTTCTCGTACCGGTCTCTTCTAGCTGGCGTAGTGGAAGGGTTCTTGAGGAGGGCGAGGCCCTCATCCCAAATGTCGTCCAGTAGAGGCACCGCGAGGACCGTCTTCCTCTTGGCCTCGCGCCGTTGATAAAGGAATCCTTCCTTTTTCTTCTCCTCAGGGCAGAGTTGGAAAAGCTCGGATGCCCTGGCGATCATGGAGTGGAACGAACCAATCTCGTCGGGCGGAGAAGCCCTGGTGGGAGGTGACGACGGTAGATCCTCGTTGTATACCTCGTCGTCCGTACCCGTCGCTGCCGTGTCAGTCCCTGTATCATCCCCTCGGGTGGACGGGGAGGAGGGCTGGACGGTGCGCGACAGCTGAAAAGGAGGTGGAGGGTGAATCCTTCTTTTCTTGGGCGGGGGAACACCAGAAGGTCCCGGCTCAGGATCCCCCGACGGGAGAGGTTCTTCCGTCGGCAACGGCAGTCTCGTCCTTATCTCTGAGCATAAGGACTGTATAGCCAACAAAATGGCCACCGAGTTGTCTTGCGGCGCTGGCAGAGGGGAATCCGACGGGCGATCAGGGGCCCCGTCGGCACCCTCGACGGGATCCATCCCGACGGGCCGGTCTTCTTCCACGCCAAGGCCGTGGCTTAAGACCTCGGTCAGCTCTTCCTCCGAGGTTGAAGCCGAATCTACGACGACGCCCTGCCCCCCCTTTTTCTTCCCCGCCGGGGATTTCACGGGGGTCCTATCGATGGGCACAAAAGAGGACTCCCTCCGAGGTGGCAGGGAGACTCTGAGCCCCGAGGTCACCACCACTGGTGTAGCCTCCACAGGCTGAGCCAGGGTGGCCGCGACAGTATCGATAGAGGGCTTGGCCGGATGGATTAAGGCCTTCACCACCTTAGGTGCGCTCACCGCCTTATCCTTGAGGGGGGGGGGGAACACTGCCTCGCTCCCCCTCCCATGGGGCCTTCGAGCTCGACCGGTCCGGGCGTCGAGCTTCCCTTCTCCTGGGCCATGTCCGGGCCTGAGAAGCTTCTGGAGTCTTCCAAAAGCGTAGCTCGACGAAATCTTCACCCTTGAGGGGCGCAGCCGAATCCGACACGGGTCCCCGTTGATCGGATGGAGAGTCGGTGGAGCTTGAGGCTCTTTTGACCGAAAAACAAAGTTTTTGAGCAAAAAACATGAAAAAATAGCACTAACGCTCGAGAGCAATAGCACGAGGATCCCAACACATGAACGTGCGGTAAAAATCTGAAGATGGCTGCCAGAGGCGGTGCTTAGGTAGAGGGCAGTCATTGGCTGTGGTCAGTATGACGCAGAGACCAGTGATTGGTTACTACTACGAAAGAGATCAGAAACGAAACTGATACTGGTTTTTTCTTTACCGAGGATTCCCAGCCTGACGACGGGGAATATTCATGAGCATGTGAATCCATGCCAGACCCCATGCTGGAGAAAGGTGGTTATTATAGACATCGCAATTGCCAAGACAGGGGGCAACTGAGCTGCGCTCTGTAGTGAAATGTCCTCCACTGAAGATGCACTGCAAGCACTGACGCACTCCCATACAGATCAGGGGGATAGGGAAGCAAAGGAGACGGCTCAGCTGCAACAATGCCTGAACTGTTGGGAACGCTTGGGCAAGCATAGCTATATAGTTGTCCTGGGAGGATATTTTAGGGGCAACATGCTCGCCTTGGAAGCAAGACGACATGGAGCAACACAGGTTTGATCCCCGGGTCAGCGCTTAGAAACCTCTGGGTATTAAGCGCATTATAAATAACCTATCATATCATATACTAAATAAAGAGAGAGACAACACATGGAGCGGGACAAGCTGGGTAGACTGCTAGCATGGCTATGCAAACAAGAAGAACAGCGCACACCCATCTACTCAATATAAACATGGCACCACATACAACACACAGGACGGTAATTAACACAGCTTTCGATGACTTTTACCACAGCCTATATCAGGACACACGCAAGCACACTTCTACAACTGCAGAAGAGGTCTTAAGTGAGATAGTCCTTCCTAGACTGAGCAAGGAAGCAGTACACAAACTATATGCACCGATCACGGCAGAGGAATTGATAAACACAATAAGGTTGCTACGGACCGGGAAAACTCCAGGCTCTGATGGCCTGCCGGGCGAATTCTATAAGGAATTGGTCAGACTTGGCTCCTCAGCTCCTGAATGCTCTAACAGAGGCATATGATTCCGGCATCCTTCCACCTAGCCTCAGAGAATCAATAATAGTACCCCTGCTGAAACCCAACAAGCCGCCACATGATTGCAGCTCATACAGACCATTGTCTATGCTTAACCAGGATAGCAAAATTCTAATGGCAACGTTAGCCAAAAGACTAAAAAAGGTAATACATACGATAGTGCACCCCGATCAAACGAGATGTGTGCTGGGCAGACATATGTCCTGGAATGTGAGACGATTGCATCACATTATGTATAGCACGGCCTCCTGGGATACACTGTGTGCCATAGCAGCTCTAGATGCTGTAAAAGCTTTCGATTCCATCATGTGGGACTGGCTGCATGCCACCTTGCGTAGGCTGGGCTTCGGCCCGCCCTATTTACGGTGGATGGAAATAATATACAAAGACCCGGTGGCGAGAGTCAGTGCAGGCAGCCACTTCTCGAAACCTTGGGTGCTGGAAAAGGGCACCAGACAAGGCTGCCCACTATCCCCAATGTTGTAAATTTTGCCGATGGAACCTGTGGCTACATATTTGCAGAAAGGAATGCTTGACAGCAGGCATACAGGTTCTGGGGACATACCACCTGATTTCTATGTAGGCATACAACACCCTCATATGTGCAGAACCCAGAAGACAACCTAGAACTCATAATAGAGTCAGTAGCATGCTTCTCCCAGATCTCGGGCATTAAAGTTAGAATGGAGAAGTCGGCCCTGTTCTCACTGGCTGGACTGGCTAGGACACAACCTAACAAACTCCTAGGGTTGGCCTTAAACTGGAGTAACACCACATTTCGGTATTTCGGGGTCGATATATACCACGATCCGGCCAGGGAACATGACAATACCGTGAAAAAAAGGTTTGTTGGGGGTTAAGAATAGGATGGCATTCTGGACCAAACTGCCCCGCTCATTGATGGGTAGAGTGGGACTGCTAAAAATGGACATCCTCCCGCGACTTCTGCATTACTTTGTGAATGTCTCGTACAATATACCCAAGTCTTTCTTTAAAACTATGGATTCATTGTGCAGGTGATTCTTGTGGCATAATGGTAGAAGCAAGATGGCACTGGCTACATTACAGAGACCCTACGAAGGAGGCATTAGGGTGCCTCACTTCGAGATGTATTACATAGCTGGACAACTGCAGTTTGTGGAGGGATGGATGGTGGACGAACCCACCTTAGATACTGGGTTACTTCAACACGCAGAACCACAAATTCTTCTGAAAGAAGTGTTGTGGATCAAACGGCCGCGAGCCGGTAGCCACCCTTCTTTAGTAAAACTAGGCACACAGTTGTGGGACAGGGCAAGTGGCATTTCAAGTGGACTGGCTGTTTGGCTGCCGTGCTGTGTCTCCGTTCCCTTCACTTTGCTGTCAGCCACTAGTCGGCAAGAGGAAGTATCCATATTCAAAACGCAGACTTGCCGCAACTTTGGACTCCCACTGCTGTGCTCCACCCACCACCCCTACCAGCCTGACCACGCCTGTAGTCACGCCCCAACAGGAAAAGCATTGAAAACCACTGTGACCGCGCATGGCAAGTGGCATTTCAAGTGGACTGGCTGTTTGGCTGCCGTGCTGTGTCTCAGTTTCCTTCACTTTCGACCTTGGACTTAAGTAATTATCTCCTTTTGCCTTGTCTATATATGTTACTCCAGCACTTGTGCATAAGGTATTACTTACTTACGTACTCCTTGCCGTGGAGGTACTCACGTCAGGTTCTTTTCCGTTTGAATTTCAGTGTGCACTCCCACTGCTGTGCTCCACCCACCACCCCTACCAGCCTGACCATGCCTGTAGTCACGCCCCAACAGGAACAGGAAAAGCATTGAAAACCACTGTGACCACGCATCGCGCGTGCATCGCAAGTGGCATTTCAAGTGGACTGGCTGTTTGGCTGTTAGGGTGGTGGGTGAGTGGGGAGGACTGTGTTCAAGACTGACCGACTGGGATAAGTATCCTCCCCTCCACCCCCGTATGATTTCAGTCCCTCTGGTGCCCTTTCCTCACCTTGTGGTAGAATTAGGCGTGCTCTCCGTCCTGCCTTCTTTGCAGGGGTGCATTGTCTTTCACGGGCGAGTGCGGTCCAGTTATTTCACTGACGCTGGACCGTTTGATATTGTTCAGGTAGGTCTTATTGCTGTTCTTTAGTTTTGTTGCTATCCTGCATGCCTTTCTTTGTTTAAAATGTCTTTCTCCCTAGGTATGCGGAGCTTCAGCGCGGTGAACTGGCTTGGTTGAGCCCCGCTGGTAAATGATGGCGCATTAGGAGCACTATGATGCGGTAAGTAAGCGCTATGCGCAGCGCTGAGAAGTCTTGCCTTTGCTAACCTGTGTTTTCCTTCCTTGTAGGTCACGGTGTTCTTCAGCGTGAGTAGAATGTCCGGAGTGGTGCCATCCGAGAGGCGACCATCCAGGTAAGCCTTTTGAACAGTTCGTAATTTGTAAAGGTCTCTACTGCTTTCTTAAATGTTGCCTCCATCTTCCTCTTTCCGGTCGTTCTGTCCGGGAGGCATGCAGATTCGAGGAAGCTGTTCTCAGTAGCTGCAACTGTTTAAAGATGAAGACGGCAGGTAACATGCTGCTGCTAATGATGTTCCTTTTGTCTCCTTGCAGGTTCTGCTTCTCCAAGGTTCGAGGGAATAGCTGGACACGGTGAGCGTCACGTTGCAAGCTGCAAAGTAACGCGAAGCGTGTTGTCTTGCTCGGGTGTGGTTTAAATAGCCCCAACAAAATAGTCCAGGTAAAGTAGTCCCTAGGCTACCACACCCAAAACATTAGACTGCATAGCTTGGTTCTTAGGAACCAAGCTACGTGGATGCCTCCATGTTGGCTGACAATACAATAAAGTAGTTCCCAAGCACATTGTTTTTCATGGTGTATAAGCCTGGTGCCAGGACTGGCCCCATGAGGGCTTTTGAAGAGGATGCCAGGCTCTAGAGGCCCGAGTCCTGACTCCACCTGGCCAATGGGTTTGCCAGAGGGGGTTTTGGGCGAGGGTCGTGACAGTGAGTGGGCACTTTATCTTATTCTGATAGTCTGCTGATACAGGTTTGTGTAATGGCATCTGGCCTCAATAGCGGCCGTCTAAAGGACATGCCTGAAGCTAAAATCATTAATGTGGATGCTTTGGAATGCAGCGGGAACGCGGCATACCGATTATCAGCATCAATTGTAGAGCTTCGCCCGCCGATCGAGGCAAACATAACACCCAATATGCCAATAATCACTCAATCTTGTGCAACAGAGTCATGCTGAGCTACCCATTGATGTTAAGGCAGCGAGATTTACCGGCCCATGTAACATGGCTGGAATCAGCTGCACTGCCGCAGAGCAAAATCTTGCATCTAACTTAGCAGAAGTTAGTTAGTGTTACATGTGGTAGGAATCTAGCTTCTAACAGCATAAATGAGGCTATGGACAGTTCCTTTTTTGATGACAACCGTACCATAGGTAACCCGTGTAATGTCCTAGTCCCATTCTATGAACTGAATAAACACATTGAGGCATCTATTGGTGCCTTAACTGCGTTAATAGATGAGAAACTCTCATATGACCAAACCATCAGTCCTACTTCCCCAACACTACCGCGATTATCTGCTAACCAATCTAAAGACTCCTCGCCAGATGTTAATCAGCAACCATTCCCTAATTATGAGAAAAATGCAGAGGAGGGCAATGATTTACCGCATATTTCTTCTCCATCCAGCCCATATTCTTTTCCGGTCATTATAAGGATACTTGACCTTCTGGACAAAGGTCATGATTTTACACACATGGAATTGCGCGAAATGAAGACCACCTTAAATGAGATGCTTATGAAATTTAACCGTCTCAAAGGTTTTATATTAGCCAAAGAGACATTTTTCCCGGTGCTCTGCCCTTGTGCGGTTAGCTCTCATAAACCCCCTGACATTTCTGGAAGGCTGCCTTTAGAAGACAAAGAAACTCAGTGTCATTTTCTAAATGATGATGTGCAGCCTCATGGAGTTAACGATGAACAATTAAGATATTAGAGAGATAAAACTTGCATTATATATAAAACCAACCTCCCCCCAGCCCGATTGCATGCCTGACCCTCCTGATAGCCCATCTGACCTGCTAAAAATTATTGAAGAACAGACTGCAGATGAGGAGAATAACGCCAAAAGTGACAAATCCCTGTTTATCTTAAGGGGTATTAGAAAAATCCATTTGAAGGCTAAAAAACGAGCTGAGAAACGCAGAAAAGATAAACAAATGACAAAAATAAGTCAAGTGTCGAAGGAAAAAAGATTGACCTAGGAATGAAGCATGAACCTCCTTCCCACCAAGATGATGACATCATAGATGTAGATCAGCTTTCGTAAGAAAGCTGTGCACTTCTACTGCATCCACTATCCCCAAAAAGCATTATAAAAAAATATTATAATAATAATAATAATAATAATAATAATAATGTCAAAGATACAACATGCACTTCTGATGGGGGCAAGCAATCCACCCTTCTGGGAACATCTAATATGGCACCTAAAAGTAAATCTAAGAAAATGATAACCTTAACTGGGACCCAGGACAGGGATATTGTCGCCTAATCAAGAACCCATAAAAATCCAAAATGAATTGGGGAATTACTTCCCGTCAAAGGGTATAAAATCTACCTCTAAGGCAGGGAAGCAAACAACTAACCAAGACATCGTAGAGAAGAAAACCATTCCAACTGCCCCGTTGATTCCAAAACCATCGGGGCACCCAACTGTTCCATCATATGCGGACATATGTTGCTCTGATCCACCCTCCACAAAATCAACTCATCCCCTTACTAGGAATGATTATGTGATTATCTGCGGTCCAGGAAAGCAGACAGATCTTAGTCTGTCTGCAAAAATAGACGTAGATCCTATTATTGCAGTACATAAGAATGAGCAGGTGGTGAAGAGTGATGATCGAACCAATGCTGCTAACTTAAGTCATGAGTTAGGATCCATAATGACACTATCCAAATCACTTGGCCCTTTGAGTAATGACCAAACTCAAGTAAAGACATCAGACACAATATTGATTACCGGTATGATCCAGATTCTAAACTCAGCAGTCGAATGAGGTGTCCTCTCTTCGAAAGTACTAGCAAGAGAACTCAATTTATCGGAGATGAAAAATCCGGAGTCATGTATATTGAATGAACACCAGTTAGGGGCCCGAGTTGGAGACCATAACTCAAATCACACTACCGCCTGTAATAATCAAAACTTAACTCCAGCTATATTAGCAAATCCTGCAGTAGCAATCCCTAATTTAAGCTTGGTAGTCGGTAAATCGTCTTCTGACGAACAAAGGTCAAACGAGGATTTAACTCCCAGGGAAGCTCTTAATATCATAGGATTAGAGGGAAAGCCCGAAGTCCTTAGGGACAAACGGATCAATAGAACTTTCCTTCTAGAGATACTAGCGAAGATACCATCATTGCGCATGCTAACTACCACCGATTTTGAAGTAATTGCTTTGCCATTAGAGAATAACTACAGACTGTTGGGATACGTAGGCAACTCAATGGTGTTGAAACTGATTTGGAGTTATAGAACCGAATTGAAGAACATGGGTATAGTCTGTACACCTTCAATTGCGAATCTGATGCTCAAGAGTTCCTTCAGAAACCTATTCCTAAACCAATAGTGATCCCTTCTGCATCATCCGCAACGTCCACAGAACAAACCTGTATATCCCAGATCATTGCCATGACGGCTGGAAATCAAAATTTAGCATGGATAGAGCCACTAATGCGATCCATCTCTTCTTTTAAAAACATCCCATCTTCAGCCTAGCAAAAAAGGCAATTAAGTCTAATCTTGATATCATGGAATTCATGTGGCTACCATGTACTTCAAAGTTGGCTCTCCGCTTTTCCCAACGACGATCAACCAGACATTATTTTTTTTACAGGAGACAATGTGTACTCATGACTTGATTCTGAAAGACTATCATACGATTTGTAGCCATGCTAACAAGGGCGCTTTGGGTCGTCCAATGGGAAGGATTGCAATAAGCAACAGGCTTAAATGCAAATCGTCTTAGATACACCTCTCTTCTCAAGTGGTGGCAATTGAAATAGATATGGGAAATGATGCCCAAGATCGCCTATATCTGTTATCCTTATATTGAAATCCATTGAAAGTATCGTTAGAAGAAATGTTCGACAATGTAGACCTATGTTTGGAACATATATATATAATCTGGCAACAATACCCAAGATTATCATTGCAGGAGATTTTAACTCCTTATGCTGTGTGAATAAGGCGGAGAAGAACTGCAATGGCAACTTGGAGAAGTTGGAATCTAGGAACAGAGGTGAAAAATGGATTGCCTACCTTGAAACATGGGAGATATCGTACATGAATAGTCAGGCAGATGATCCTGAGCACACATGGAGTCGTGGTAATTTCACCTCTAAGAGAAGATTACTTAGCAACTTCGAATGAGCGGTCACATTTAGTTTCACCAGTGTTGATTCATCCAATTAACCCGAGTGATCACGCTCCCATTCAATTAAATTCAACGTATGTACATGCTTTCCATAGAATTAATCACTTGTTGCCACTATATGAAATCAATCGTCTCCAACTATCGGTGAGATGGAACCCGGCGTTACGTAAGCGTATTTCAGAGAGAGGGAGTACTGCCTTTATTAGGACATCATTGTGTTGGGACCTGTGTGTTTCACTGTTCGTCAAAGAAGCAGCAATGGTTAAAATAATTACTGACGTTATACAAACTGTCCAAGGCAAACCAACCCAAACAGGTTCATATCATACAAATACGTTTTACCATGAAATACAGCTCTTAAAAAGGAAAAAAAACAAAGATCTGCCCATCGCTAGAAAACATGCATCTAACTATGCGCAGGCTAAATATGTAAAAAAATCGAATCTTACTACAGTTCAAAAATGAAATGAGAATTGTGAGAAAAAAAAATCAAACTATCTTAATTGTGAAATTGTGCGCAAATTATGCATGCATGACTCCAGGTACATCTGGTCGATTATGCGTAACACCACTTGCTCCAAGGTTGCCACCAATGTGAATATAATACCGGCCCACACATGAGTTGCATACTTAACAGAACAATTCGCTATTCCATCGCGATTGAGATCTAATACACCCGGATTAAATTACTTTGTGAAATGGGATACTTTGAATTGGTCTGAAACTGATATCATATGGGCAATTAGGAAATTATCTCAATCTAATGCCCCAGGCCCGGATGGCATACCTTGTGTATGTACAAAGCTGATGCAATAGTATGGGCAGCAATACTCAAAATTAAATTTGACGTGATTCTTAAAACTGGCAACATACCAGAGCAATGGGGTACGTCAATAATCGTACCAATATATAAGAAAGGTAATGCTCTCGAACCCCAAACACAGACCTATATCACTCGTTGACACCTGTGCTAAGATCTTTGCAAGCCTACTTCTGTATGATCTGGAAAAGTATATCGCCACCAATGACATTCTTGCGACATCCCAGATTGGTTTCAGGAAGGCAATAGGTACTCCATTGAATGCTACATTGATGACCCATATCATTGCTAGTACGAAAAAGAAGGGAGCTTACCCAATCTACATAGCAAGCATCGATCTGTCTTGTGCTTTTGATTGCGTGATAAGGAATATACTATGGACTACACTACTTAAAATGGGATTTCCATCAGAATTAATATACTGGTTAATAATGTTGCACTCTAACACAGCATATAAGGTAAAGCAATCGAGAGAAGGCGCCATCACGGATGCCATTAGAACTCAGATTGGTCTAAAACAACGCTGTAAACTTGCAGCCATGCTTTTTAATCTCTACATCTGCGATCTAGATCGGATTTGGAAGGAACTTGGGATGTATCCTGTAAGGTTAGGTTCAATAAGATTACATTGGCTGGCATTTGCCGATGACCTGTTCATAATGGACACCACTCCCACTGGCCTGCAGGCTAAATTGTTTGCATTTGAAATATATGCCCTTGATATAAATCTTATACCAAATGTCAGCAAAACAAATATTTTGATCCTACATGCTGGCAGGAAATTAAAATCATTCAGGTGGCAAATGGGTGATCTTGCAGTACAAATACAGTCCGAAATCTGCTATCTTGGTTAGCAACTAAGCAGCACCTCCTCCACTACCATCTGGAAAGAAAGACTGAACAATAAAGCACGTCCATTAAAGAGCCAAATGAAGATCATTTTTAAAAGATACTGTCAATTCTCCCTTAGCCCTATGCGCAACTTTTTAACGATGAAGGTTCAAGCCGCTCTTATTTATATCTCCCTGTCCTGTAGAGTGGTATGGCGCCTATTATCAAATTATGCCAACATTTTAAATCCTCCTAAAATTGCCTATATAAAGATTTACAATATGCAATGGAAAATAATACAGTGGATACTATTAAGAGGTTTGAATCTCGGATGATTGTGATATTAGACAGACTCAAAGTCACCTCTGATGACTTATGCATCCGTCCTGCTTTTGTTAAAAAAATTATTTGAGGATGATTGGATTCGAACAATTGACCAAACAAAGCGGTACTCTACATACTTATAATATGCTAAATTTATGCGGAAACGTTTGCCAAGTAACCCTTATGTCAGTCTATTTCCTTGCCCTATTATTAGGGGACTGTACATACGTTTCAAAATAAATCAATTTCATACTAAAGAACGTTGTCAGCACTGGGCAGGAAAAGCAATGTATATGCAATCAATGCAATGTAGATTTCTGTTGTGCAAAGAACCATATGAAACTCTAAAACACCTAGTACTGGAATGCTGTTATTTTAAAGGACTACGCACGTTTTATTTGGCTAAATTTGTCAAAATCGAATCCGTCGATTGTACCGAATCTCTATGGGAAAGACTTATGAATGGTGTACATTACCCATTAATTTTAGCATTGGGAGATTTTTTAAAAATTGTAGAGAAGGAACTCATGAGCTTTGAAACTCAAGATGAAATTAACTAATAAAGCCGTGTGATCTTAATTTACAACTTTCCTCTAAAGTATACATCAACTTAAAAATGCATTTGAAATGTTTTGTATAAATATATGTTTTGTAACAGACAATTATGTGAAATAAGAATGTTTAAAAAAAAGTAATATTGTTTTAATGTGTTTTGTATGAACTGTACTTGTAAGATGTGATTAATATGACTCATTTTTGTAAAGGTTTAATTTTAACCAAATACAAATAAAAAAATCAATGGCCCATTCTCGCTACAGATTCCCTTGGTCTCGCTAGCTTCGGATGCAACTTGTGTGTGCCTGGGCATACAGACACACTGGGAACCAAAGGGTATAGTCACAATAGGGGACCTGCTTGCGGACACGGCTTTCACACCCTTCAAGGAGCTAGTCGACAATACAGGCATACATCAGGGCCAATTCCAGTTGCACCGAACCATTACAAACCTGATCGTACATAGGTGGCCTATGTATAGGGAAATGGTGGAAGCACACACAGGGATTGATACCTTGTACGACATTGCTGAAGGCACACAGGCAGCAGACCCTTATCTGAGACGACCACTGGAGCTAGATGGGAAGACGACCTGGGAACCCCGATCCTTGACACGCACTGGGCACATCTACTGCAATACCACAAAAAGGTATCCCAGAACGCGAGATTACAACTGATCCAATTGTATGTAACGCACCGCGCATACTTCACGTCCGCAATGATATCCAAATTCCCTAGGGATATGGCATAATACTGCCCCAGGTGTGCGGCCTCTGTTGTAGGCATACTGCGTAGGTTCTGGTCCTCTCCCACGATAAGGCAGCACTGGGAAAATATAGCAGACAGAATGAAAAGGGGTAACATTAATATATGCCGGCTATCTCCCGCAGCCTGCATGCTTGGCTTGTTTTCATGCCCTGAATATTTGTGTTCTGCCTCTAGGATGAAAGACTTGGCGTTTGTGCTAGCTAAACGCAGGATAGCAATGACAATGAAGTCCCTGCGAGGCCCCCACATAGAAGACTGGTGGTGGGATCTCCAAAAATGGGCACTGGCCAAGTCAACGGCCTGGCGGCATGCAGCACACGTTCGCATCTCAGTTGCCAACGCTGATATAGCGGTGTGGAACTCAATTACCCAATCACTGTTCTCATCACGAACACTAGAAACTGAGGAGGAACAGGTGCCCAGAACAACCACACAATTAGAGTAACTCTAGTAGAACATGGAATAGCATGCTAAACATTGGTACCACAGGTAACGCGGGGGGTGCATTTTGAGGGGAGGGGTGGAATAAGTGGAACACTTTCTAACGTTAAAACTGGGAGAGTATACGAAGCAATGCAAGTTCTAACATGATCCCCTGTTTTCTGTTTCTTTAAGTGCTGTATAGATGTGTACATCTTAAGTTAAATAAATGTGTTAAAAAAAATATATCATAAAAACTTTACGTTTTGGTTTCAGAGGAAACTGTTTCTCTGGGTTACATCCCACACATCCATTCCCTGGGCCTACACATTGCAGAACCATCCACCACCAGATGTATGTGGTATTATTTCATGCCAGAATATCTTCAATATTGGACAGTACCACCAGATATGCCTCCAGTCTCCCCCTTCCTTAGCACCCTTTCCAACATTCTTGTGTTGTATTGGGAAACATCTGGTGTAGTTTTTCTGGCGTTTAGTGCCGTTGCACCATTATTTTATACCACGCTTCCCTGGTCTGGATAGATCTGGTCAGCTTTGGTATATTTGCCCAGAGGTTTCCCCAATATGATTCACCGTAATTTCCTCCCCCAGGGTTCTTTCCCATTTCTGGATGTAAGAAAACGTGCGTTCTTATTGCAAATCTACTGGTATAGAGTAAAGTTTGGATACCCATTGTTTATCCCCCTTATGTGTGGTAATAAAATGCTCAAAGGGCGTCGGAACCCTCCGAGATGCTTTTGTAATATCAGGCTGTTTCAGCCAGTGACATAGTTGATATTCCATTCGGTCTCTTTCTGTCAAACCTATGTGCGTTTTGCAATCTTCAAAAGTTCTTAGCTCCCCTTCTGATATCATATCGCTCACTTTTCTACATTCCTTTTACATCCATTTCTTGAAAGAGCCCTGTGCCATCCCTGGTGTGAACTGTGGATTCCTAAATAACAGGTGAATGGAGACGGACGCGCAGAGAGAGATCCTTGTCTCAATTAACAGTCCCATGTATCACATGCCACCAAAAGCACACTGCTCATATTGGCACTCCGGAGTCTGTCCTGTTTATTTAATCACAGCAATCCCTCCAAAGGGGTCCCTGCTACTGCCTCATAATATTTGGAGATGTTCGGGAGTCCCATTCCTCCCTCTGTCTAGGTGCCATCAGTGTTTCCAGGGCTACCTTGAGACATTTATTCTGCCAAACAAAACGTGATATTATCCTAGTTATATTATTAAAAAATGATTGCTGCAATCATACCAGAAACTCCTGGAAATACAAAAGTCTGGTAGCGTGACCATTTTTACTGTAGCCATCCTTCCCATCCACGATATACGCAAGGGGGTCCATTTATTTAAATCAACTTTTATCTTATATATTAATGTAGGGTAATTTCTTGAGTACAAGTTTGAGATCAAATTAGTTATCTGTAGCCCAAATACCCAATATTCTTCACAGCCATTTGGAAACGTGAAACTGTGACAAATCCACACTCTGAGCCTACGTCAGCCCAATGTCCAATAGCTCAGATTTGGACATATTTATCCTCAACCCACTACCTTTACCATCTTTGATAGCTCCATACTTAATGCCGGGATGGAGATCTCTGGGATGGTCAAGATCATTATCATGTCATTGGCAAATGCCGTTATTTTATACTCTTCCGCCATAAACTGTATAACCCTTATCCTCTGATTCTGTCTAATTGTTGCTGACAAGGGTACTAGGTATATGGCATAAAGAAGCAGAGATAACGGGCACCCCTGTTGAGTCCCTCTTGTAATCTGGATATTTTCTGACAGGTAAGTTAATAAACAACTGAATCGAGGGATTTGCAAAGTTGGCCTGTACCATTAAAATTAACCTGGGACCAAAACCCATATGCTCCATAGCACTAAATAAAAACCGCCACTCGATACGGTTGAAGGCTTTTTTCCGCATCGAGCAAAACCAATATTGCAGGGACCTGTCAAATGGCAGTTTTCTCCATTAGGTGTGCTAACTTCCTAGTACTATTCCCAGTTTTCCTCCTTTTTATAAAGCCAGACTGATCTGTGCCAATAATGTCCAGAAGAAGAGAGGTGACACTACCCCCCAAAACACCTGTATAGATCTTTGCATCCAAGTTCAAGAGATCAATAGGTCGATGCAACCCACAGGGTGTTTGATCTTTGTTGGGTTTTTTCGAAAACCACCACTTTCGCCTCACCCATAGTGTGGATCACTTTCTCATTGCTCCCTCTAGAGTTTAAGAGGCGCGCAAGTTAGGGACTCGGCTGCCTTCAGTATTTCTGATAGAAGCTTGCTGGGAAACCATCAGGTCCCATAGCTTTATTTTTAGGTAATTTTTTGATTATCCCCTCTACTTCATCCACTGTGATTTCTTCCTCTAGGTGATCCCTCTCCTGACCTGTAATTTTCTGATGTGAAAGGCTATCCAAATATTGGTCAACTGCCCATCATTCAGGTTCATCTGACCTATAAAGAACCCTATAAACCTCTTCAAAATGAGCGAAATATTGAGTCTGAATCTGTCGCTATATTGGCATCCAATTGCTCGATACCCCCTACGACACCCCCACCCCTTCACTTCCACAATCACTGGCGCGTGATCTGAAGTCGATATTGCCCCAATATTCACTTTCTCCACCTCCCAAAGCAGGGTGGTCGTCATCAATATATAATCAATCCTTGAGAATGTTTTGTATATGCGGGAGAAACACATGAACCCTCTCTTCACCCTCTTTGAGCACCATACATCTTTAAGGGATAGGAGTTTAAAATTCTCCTTCAAAAGCTTAGAGGGGGCACTCCAGCTGTGATGATTGCTCATACGCATATCTGGGTTTTTAGTCCAATGTCAAGTTGAAAACTCCAGTCAGCACTATCTCCCCCACCGCAAATCTTTCCAGCTTCATCAAAGTCACCATCAAAATGCCTCCTGACCTGTATTGGGTGCGTAAATCGTTCCCAAGGTCACCCTAGAGGATCAGTTTATCCACCACCGATTGCTCAACTTTAGCTTGAAGAGCGTCCTTTAAGCCTATGAACACCCCTGCCATCCTCCCTAGAGGATTAGCTTGATAAAGATGTGCAAATTAACGGAAGCAGGGTATGGATCTTACATTCTTCTTTTTGTGAGACTCATGCAACATTAGGTCAGCCTGGAAACTTCAAATTTGTGCCTCCACTTTTCTGCGTTTAACAGGGGAATTCATTCCCCTTATATTATGTGAATAAATTGTTAGACATCATTTGTCACCAGTACACTACCATTAATTAGCGTCCTTTCCTGATGGTGAATCACTCCTATTTCCTGAATACCAGCATAGTCAGTCGCAACTCCCCCTCCCCAACTCCCCACTCTCTAACCCTAAACCCTCCTACTCACAACAAACTGAACCGAACCTGTTCTCTACCCAGAACGTCCCCCCACCCCCTTCCCTCTACACCCACCCACCCATCTCACCCCTCTCCCGGTCAGAACCTTGATGCCGTACCCTCCATCCTACCCTCCAGGCAGGCTTGCAATCCTGCCGCTCACATTGCATCAGCTTCTCCCTTCACTGATTTTTCATTCCTGTAGTTGCAGATGTCCAGATGGATCATATGTGAGGACAAATGTATCTGCTTCTCAAATCTCCCCCCGTCGGCCCTGATCCACCCGTTTTGCCAGAGGATCCTCTTAATTTCATAATCTTGCTGCCTCGTCTGCCACAAGCATTTGACCAGTCCGACGGACGATTACTAACCGAGGGGGTAGGGTCTTGCGGTTGCCCACTGGGCCTTTTTCCTCGTTTAGGTTCATGATGGATAGTCCCTCCTTGCACGTTGTGGCCCTATGCGGTCTCCCTTCCCAGGAAAATAGCAGTCCAAATGGAAAAGTCCATTTACATAGGATTTGCTTAGCAATTAATTCCTTAATCACAGGAATCATGGCCCTCCTTTTTTGCAGAGTTGATAATGCCAGGTCTTGGAAGAGGTGCATTTGGGTTCCAGTAGAGTAGGTTGTGACCTTGATGCCCGGAGAATGTCCTCCTTCATTGCATATGACAAGGCCACCAGCACGTCCCTTGGCCTTGTACCTGGGCCCCACCCTGTGTACCCGATCGATCCCCACATCCTCAGGTGCCATTTCTGTGAGAAGGCTCCCAAAACACTGCTGAATCGTAGTCTTCAAATCTGCATCCCTTATGTCCTCTGTAAGGCCTTTCACCTAAATATATATATATATCTTTGATCCCCTCTATCGGTTTTCCAAATCTTCTGTCTTTTATTCCAAATTGTGGGTGCCAACTTCTTTTGTTATTTTTCCGTTTAGGCCCTGTCCCGTGATATCAACCCTAGCGCCAATTTCACTGACCTCCTTCCTCACTTCGGTCAATGAACTCTATGTCTTCCTTCATCTTTTCCAGATGAACCTTGAAGGTGTTCACCATCATCTCTTCCATTCTTTTAAGACATTCCTGGAGATCTTCCTTATTCCAGGCCATTTTGATCAGCTCAGATTCCTTTTC
The DNA here is from genome assembly GCF_040938575.1 of Ambystoma mexicanum. NCBI lineage: Eukaryota > Metazoa > Chordata > Amphibia > Caudata > Ambystomatidae > Ambystoma > Ambystoma mexicanum. Next base: position 812,670,387 of record NC_090929.1, read on the forward strand.
TCCTGTAGCTTGCTGTACAGCTTCTTCCCCCATGGAGGTTTCTCTGGTGCAAGGCTGCCAACAGTGTTCCAGTTGCCCTCCCCACCCCCCGCGTGCAGGTGGGGGTTTTGGATTTTGCGGGGGCAGTTTTCCCTTTAGCCCCTGGCATCTCAAAATGTGCACTTTCTGCTGACTTGGGGATTTAACATTAAGCCATGGAAGCAATTCTATTGGTTAGTCCAGTTTCCCCATACACAGAAACCAATACAGATCTTCCCCGCTTCCCCCTGTTTTTAGCAGAGGTTGCTCTCTCCCTTCTCACCTCCTTTCCACTTTTATTGTTCTCTTGATGAACATTTTTCATAAGGTGCCCAAGCGCAAGCCTGCATTCCCATTCAGAGTTCACGTCCTCTGGGCTCTGACCGAGTCACCCTTCGTGGCCACACCCTTCTTTGCTTTCCCATGTGCACAGGCAAAGTCGCTCCACAAGCCAAAGAGTTGAACAAACTCCTAGTGCCTCATCAATGTTCTTGAATCCTGGGAATAGCTCCTTATAATTCCCCACCCAGATCACTAGTCTTCAATAGTTCTGCCACCCTATTACATCCGTCCGGTGCAGGTAGCTTGCTTCACTTACTTGGTCCAGGTCCCCAGAGCACATGTTGGCCCCCTCAGGCCCCTTTTCAGTCACAAGAAACTCTGCAGCTTGATGTAGCTGGCCTTGGGTCCCCCGCCCCTCTCAGGGTGCAGCACTCCTTCTCCATGCGTGGAAGATAAGCTACTTCTCAGACTATTCCAATTACGACCCAGTGCTCGGGAGCACCAGCCCTATCCCTTCATGCTTCCTTCTCCGATTGCCAGCCCACTACGGGTGACGCGCGCTTGCCGTCCCCCTATGCTTACCACACTTCTCATGACGCCAGACCATGTCCTCTGCTCCTCCTCCCACCGTTCCTCCAGCAGTTCCTGCAACGATGGGAGGCCAGATTTATCCCTCTAAATCTGTTGCGCATTAAGCTGTTCCCTCCGGGTCAGGAACCTCTCTCACCGCATCAGGCCCCACCTTATGCTTGCTGGTTCTCCTACTAACACTTGTCAGCGTTGAGGGGCCATTCAGTTGTCCTCCTTCATTACACCGCCTCCCACTATATTTCGGAGCTTATGACTCGGCTTTATTTCTGCATTCTAGTTGGCGCACTAACCTGCTTCTTGTCAACCCGCTGGAGCAGGGGAAACAATCCTTACGCTACGGCAGCCATCTTGGAATCCTCCTGTATATATTTTACTCTAGCATGACTTAACTGAGCATCTACGATGAATTAAGCATAAGTGCCCTTATGGGTCTAGATTGGCTTACATTCAAACCAGTTTGGGCAGGTTTTCATATTGTGACATGTCACTTTTAATGGCCAAACCAATGGGAGTATGTTCCTACATAGGAGTACTGGCATGTATTGGTAGAGCCAATTGAGCGCCCAGTTCCAGTAATGATACTATAAAAAAAAATCTTAAAGCGAACAGGAGTATGGTCGAATATGGGAATACTAGCATATGTTGGTCGAGCCAGCATGGAAATGTATGGGCACAGCCAGCATAAAAATGTTTTTTATACTGGCATATATTGCAAGGACCATCATGATAATGCATTGGGAAATGCCCTGTGCACTTTTGGTGACTTGCAATTATTGGAAGTTAGCCATGAGGAACCTGCACATATTTGGGCTTAGGCTAAGACGTTCAAAATGTTCTCTATACACAACGGGTTTAAGATGTCAAAGGTTCTATGTGCTTCAAGAGTCAGCATCACACATTTCTGGGTTGATGATCCACCCGCTATTAGGTTGCTGACCCAATTAATGTTATGTGCTCCCCAATCCAAATGAAATGGGCCGGAACGCTGTGTATTCTTCTAGATCTTTATTTGGTTTTGGTATTACGATGGTAGTTGATTCAACCATGGATTGCGAGATTGCTTTTGATGACAGAAAAAACTATATAGTTTCCAAAGTTCTGGTGATAGTATGGCTTTAAAGAAACCATTCGTAAACCCGTCTGGACCGGGCGCATTACCCCAGGAGTGACTTTGCTGCTAGTTCTTTCACCTGTAGGGAGATTGGATTTTCTAAGAGGCCTTTTCTTCTATAGCGAGTCTTGGGATGTCCTGATGCGCTAGGGAGTCTTTAACTTTCTGTTGATCTAGTGGGATGTCTGCTTCTGTGTTTCCAAGGAATTCTTCCATTATTGCCAAGTTACTTTCTTCTGGTGTTATTATCTAACCTTGCTTATTTTTCAGACACAGGATATAATTACGTGTCACCAGTGTGCACAATTTGGACACACAATTGTTTTGCTTTGCTTCCTTTGGTGCAGCAATATTGTTTAGTGAAAAGGAGGGATTGGAATATCCTGTCTTCAAAGACTGTGTCTAGTTGATATTATGCTAAGTACAGTTCGCTCTGGCTCCATATAGTGCCTTCATGTTTGTGTTCTAACACTCCAGTTATAACCTCCTTTTCCATAAATATCCTTTGCCTGTATCTGTTAAATAGCACTGTTCCACTAATTGACCCTCAAACTACTGCCTTCCCTGCAGCTAAGACTGTACACATTGGTCTAGGCCCCTGCCATAATTTTCTTAGAAATAATTAAGTGTCTTCATTGCCCGATCTCTCAGTACAAAGTCATTCATACGCCATGGGTTTCATTTAGGCCTGTTCGGGGCATCCAAGTCCACTTCTAGTAAGACTGGATAAAAAACTATCGGAACACGCTCCAATCTATATTGCACCGATATTTGGGATGAGTGTGCTAGAAACCAGAAATATATCCAGTCTTGAGTTACCTTTATGGACTGCCCAGTAGAAGGTATAATCCCTCTCCCCTTGATAAAAAGATCTCGAAGTGTTGAGAGGTTTAACTGCAAAAGTGCTTGGAAATGTATATGGTCCGACTGTGAAAGTGGGAGGATTTTATCCATAGCTGGGTCAAATATGCGGTGTGAAAGCATCATGAATGAGACACCGACCATGCACTGGAAGTTTGGGCTACAACCTTTTCTAAAAATTTTTTTAAAAAAAAGGCTAGAAAAAAAACCATCTTTCCTTCAGCTAAGGTGGGAGTCCCCTGCCAAAATAAAACGAAGGATAGTCTGTGTCAGAAAGTACAAAGCAAATGTCTGTGTCCAAAACCTATACTTGCCCTCATACCTATTTGTATACAATGTGTAGGGATGTCAGCCTCAAAATGATAAGTGTTAACATAAAAGTTCTGAGCTTCTTCCAGCTCTTGGTCAAAAAGGTTCCCTTCCCCGAGGTTCAAATAGTTCAGTTCAAACAAGGGGTTCCCTTCGCCAAGCTTTCAAGTCTCAACAGTTTCAGCACAACACTATTCCTTGGGATCCTTCCCAGCTCTTCTATCTTGGTTATCTTTCACCAATGTCATTAAGTTTAATGCTTACTTTCAAATCACACAAGGTTTCCTTTTAGAATCAATCACAAGCTTAGTGGTGGTGTTTTAAGTGGCGTTTCCATAAAGAGGGTGAATTAATGTATAGGTCCAGTTGTTGGTCCACCTCACTTGCTTCTTCTTCGTAGGCATGGTGCCACTGTCATTGCTACAGTGGTGTTTTGACTTCTGCTCTTTCCACATTTGTATAATGCTTTACCAATGCACCTTTTGCCACCATTCGCTTGTTGCACTTTCTCACACTCATGGCCCTTGCCAATGCTTGTTCTCTCAAGCTGCACAGTTCTCAATTACATCCTTGTGGCTTTAGCCAAAGTTTGAACAGTTCCTTTAACTCGTGTGATACCACAAAACAACTTCCATTCATAACGGTATTCCACCGTGCTTGCTTTCATTAAAACCGGTAATTCAAAGTTCAAAGTATTTGCTTTCATGTAAATCGGTATTCAATAACTTTGTTAGAAGCCTTACATGCTCGCCTGCTGTCCTGGTGTCCCCTTCTCTTGGCAGACTCACCGGTCGGTGCTTGCGGCATTCCAGAGACGCTTCTGGATGTTACAAACTTTCTCTCGTGCAGTTCCTTGCTTTGCCTCCACAGTAGCTCTCCGTGGCTCTGTTCCCACCAACAATGCGTTTCTCATTCCACTTCCATACTCTGCTACCGGCCTCCAGCTTCCTTTAGCCGTGCTTCCTGCTGCATACACTGCATTTTCTAAGGTGCCTCAAGCACTCACTCGGTCAGCCACACCACCTTGCCAGAGAGGTCTGCTCTTGCACAGCAGTTCCATTACCTGCTTCCACAGATGCCTCCATGTTCTTCAATCTCCCGGCCTTTAAACCTCCCACCAAGCTGATGTCACAAAAAGACTAGACTAGACATGGCTGGTTTGGGAGTTCTGTATTAGGCTTGGTTGCATCCTCATCGTCCCAGTACCTAACTGGTATGTGTATATATCAACAAAGAGACTGCATGTTCTTAGTTGATCTCTTGTATTATCTTTTGACTGACCAACAACACCACCTGTGTAATTTGGTCTGACTGACTTCACCGATGCAACCTTGTAACCACTGCACCTGGGTACTGTCCCTTATTACTTCATTACTTACCGACTGACACTGATGTTACACTGTAATGGCATTTCCTTTGTACTTTGTACATTCCACTTCCATACTCTGCTACCGGCCTCCAGCTTCCTTTAGCCGTGCTTCCTGCTGCATACACTGCATTTTCTAAGGTGCCTCAAGCACTCACTCGGTCAGCCACACCACCTTGCCAGAGAGGTCTGCTCTTGCACAGCAGTTCCAATACGTGCTTCCACAGATGCCTCCATGTTCTTCAATCTCCCGAACTTTAAACCTCCCACCAAGCTGATGTCACAAAAAGACTAGACTAGACATGGCTGGTTTGGGAGTTCTGTATTAGGCGTGGTTGCATCCTCATCGTCCCAGTACCTAACTGGTATGTGTATGTATCAACAAAGAGACTGCATGTTCTTAGTTGATCTCTTCCTCGTCCCAGTATATCATTGGTGTGTTTAAGGCAATGATTTACAGGAAAGGTAGGGAAGGGATTGACAACAGCCTATAAAGGCTTGGGGTATATTGGACTCTTGGTGAAAGGGAAATGGGGGATACCATGTCTCACCTAAGGGTGCCACATCCCCACTCCCCAAGTCCCCTCTACTCAGACAATTCTCCCTCGCATATCCACCCCCAAGGTCAGGATCTGATAGCAACGGCCTTTCCCCAATATATCCTCCTCCCAGGTGACCAGGGAAAGTAGTGGGGACGCCCTCAGATTCCTCCCAGGGGTTGAAAGCTCTGCCTATAACCGTGACCCCATTGGTGAACTAACACACTGTTGTATTTAGATGGATAAAGGATGCCGCTTGTCCCTGAGCATATGCGGATACAAAGGTAATTGTTTGAACTCAATACCCTTTAACCCCCACAAATCTCCTCTGGATCTTCTAGATTTTTGCATTTAAAGAAAGGAACCCCCTCTACATCAGGATGACGCCCCCTCATTTTCTGTTTTGCTTGTTGCAAAATAATTGTTCATAGAGGGTTTGTTGGATAGTGTTTTCATCTTCTCATATAGATATAAAAGGCCCCTCTCCTCAAAAGCGGCCAAATACTGGAACACCCTACCTGCCAAACTTAGGTCAGTGGACTCATTCTGGACATTCCGGAGACAGCTGAAAACGTGGCTCTTTACGCATTAAAGCCATCCGCATCATCAACCTGCTAGTTTGCAACACAAGTAACACCCTAGCATAATACGACTCCACCACAACTTAACTCCCTAAATCTTCTCTCTCGTCTCACTCTCTTTGCCTGACTTCACCTATGCAATACTATTACTATTGAACCTGATAATTGTCTCGTACGATCTCCTGACTGAACTACAATGCTACCTGTGTAACTGGGTACTAATGAACCCATGATTGTCTTGTATTATCTTTTGACTGACCAACAACACCACCTGTGTAATTTGGTCTGACTGACTTCACCGATGCAACCTTGTAACCACTGCACCTGGGTACTGTCCCTTATTACTTCATTACTTAACGACTGACACTGATGTTACACTATAATGGCATTTCCTTTGTACTTATGCTGGTCTTTTTCTGTAAAACTAGTGCGTAGATGCCTCCGGGTTTGGTGCGCTATACAAATGGCAAAAATAAATAAAATAAAAGACATGGCCACACCTGCTAAAATTACACAGACACGCAAATTGTCTACAAAATCAACACCAGTGAAGAACAAAACCCAATCCTTACCTACCGCCTCACAGAAATAAACCACCAATTCAACAAAATTGAACCCAGAGAAAACAGAAATCATGATCACGCCCAATGACCCGCCAAACCATCGCCACATTCCATGGCTTGCTGAATAGGGAAACTGACCAGAAACAACCAAAGTGGTCAACATTCTCGGAATATTAATGGATAAAGCCTTAGTCAACACAGTAGTAAAGAAACACTTCTTCCACCTACACACAATCAAACATATACTACCTTCACACGTAGAACACTTGCTGTCATTTCTCTCATCATGTCAAGAATAGACTAAGCCAACAGCATCTATCTCGGACTCCCAGACTACTTTATCAAAAAGTTACAATGAATACAGAAAGCAGCAGCAAGACTACTCCTGAGACTCTCTAAGAGAGAACACATCACACCAGCACTGAGAACCATACATTGGCGACTGGCTGAGAAAACACATTTTCTTCAAAACGCTCAGCATAACAGAGCAATCCATGGCCAAGGAGCAGAATGCATACAGCGACACATTTTCATCTACAAACCAAACTGAACACTAAGGTCCAGCAACGACACTCACCTCATACCCAAGCAATAATCAAAGCAGAAATGTGCATAGCGCTGAGACTTCATTCACTCCCAAAGGAAAAACGAACAACATAAGGTCACCTAAAGTTAGGAAAATTGTTAAAAACATGGCTCTTTAACTCACCGAGCAAATGGGAAACATTAACAATGGAAAAATGCCAGCACATCACAATAGAAACCCCAAAAACAAATGAAACCTGATGAACCGAAACAGGGCCGCCCAACGCAACAAAAGCATTCTACCGCAAATCACCAGACTATATTAACTCGACGTATAAACATAACCTCACACAAAAGGTTTCTGATGACCCTGCAGTAACCCTACTAAAAACTCTAATACTCTGCATACTCATCCTTAAACACTGAACAAAATCACACTCATACCTTCACAGCAGAGAACCTAAAACCACCACAAACTACACACACTCCACAACACCCAAAAGGAAACTAAACCAATAACACAAAAATTCCCCCATACACACATGTACCAAGCACCACATAACGTCTACCAACTAAACAAACCAGCACACAGTGACTGTTTTTCCCGAACTGAAGTCACCAACAGCACATCAAAGCCCTTGTGAGCTTTTTCCTCTCAATCCCACTAAGTCCTCCCAACCCTCCTTCCTTTTTAGATCCGCCAGAGTGCCTTCAGACCATGAAAATGGCAAAGGTGCACGGTATAAATCACAATAACATAACATTCTCAAATCAGGTACATTTCTTGTATAAATGCTACTGCGATATTTGAAGTATCCAGTCTCTGGAGAATTACTGTGTTTTATGAGCGACTTAAACGCATGCCCATTTAGGGTGATTATCTTAGCATCGAAGGTGGCCATCCCCATGCCAGCAGGCCCTCTGCATCCCAATGCGAGGACAGGCCACATTGCTGATTTGCTACTACAAAAGGTGTATGTCTGGTGAAAACTCAGATAGAAAAACCAAATCCAAAAACAATCTTCAGAAATAATCTTGCCTTCAAAGACATACCTCCCAAATTCTCCCCCTTGCTCAAGCAATGGCTACTCTACCCCTAGACCTGGGCGTTGATGAATCTGGCGATGTCCTCACTGCTTTCCCTGGGGTAGGGGGCTTCTCCCATGTGGCCAGGCGATGGCAGCCATTACCTGATCCACACCGTGGGGGAGGCTCTATGAGGGAGTACCACATGGGGGGCAGGAGGGAGGGGGGTGCTGACCCTCAGGGGGGATAACATGGCATCGTCAGATGAAGGCCCATACCCCCTTTCCCTTTTAGGGATGTTCCCTCTGTATCCCAAGCTTTTATGGCCTATTGCAAAAGTTCCCTTCCATTACCCACAAAACCTGCTAAAGACCTCTTCCAGTATCATGTAGAAAGAAATTCTAGGAAAGCACATCATTTCCATACGTATAGAAATAGTGAGACGAAGGGGCTGATGGGAGCAATTGAGATCCATAATGCTGAGAACTGCAGAATGCGCTCTCGTAGTTACAAGTGCTTGACAGGTGATGGGAGAGTTAAAAGGCGGAACATGAATGAGCAGAGAAAGCTACTTTGGCGATGCGTGTTCGCTCACGGACAACTGAGGGACTGGTGATCCGCTGTGGAGGAATCCGTGGAGCGAACCGGCTCAAGGCAGAAGGAGGAAGTCTGCAACAACCAGTGCGTCTCGCTGGGACTGCACCAGAGACAGAAGGCAAGTCCGGTTGGTGTTCACGGGGAACCAGAGAGCAGTGCCTCAGCCACAGGAACACAGGGAAAGGCTCAAACACCAGGTGGTATATGCAAAGGACATGGAGGCCGGTGAGAGACGGTGGACGCGCAAACTGGAAGCGGAACAATGAGACGCCGGCACCCGTTTACTGCAAAGGGCCTAAGGAGTGCTTCAGAAAGCTGGTGAGTCCTGGAGAGCGAGGGACACCAAGGCACTTCAGCAACAATAACTAAGAACGCTAAATAATTAAGAAATGAAAGTATCATTTTTGGTAAGCAAAGCTGGAGAGAGGTCAAGGGGCGGAGAAGAAAACCCCTCACCTTGTGAACTTTAGCGAATGCATAAAAAAACAAGTGTGTGTAAAGTGCAGCATGTTAAAATCTCTGGCAGGATAGTATGCCAGGGCAAAGCTCAAGTTTACAAATTGTAGAAAACAGGCCACTCAAAGAAGGCCTGGCACAGGAGTACAGTAAACAGGCAAAACCTAGAACCGAGAGTAAAGCGAGAATGAAGTGGAAAATAACCTGGCAGGGGAATACACCAAGTATTCTTGGAACTGATATCAAACTGTGTAAAAATCTCCAAGTGTTGTCCCTTATGGAGTTGTGAGAAACTCTGCACAGCATAATATTTTATTTAAATTTGAATATTTGTGCACCTTTCAAGAATAAAGACACTACCCCTTTACACATTAGAGTTTACACATTAGAGTTACAATAGAATATGAGGGCAAGGATAGGATTTCGGACACAGGACAGTTTTGCTTTGTACATCTTGACATTGGACAGACCCTTAGTTTTGTTTGAAATAGGGAAATGCGTCTTGGAAGTAAGGCCAGTGAGGCATTTTCCAAACCCCTATTTAATAAAAAATAAAGTCTATAACCACAAATATGACTTCTCTGTGTCCGAGTCTCATTCCTGGCTCTTCACAGCGTGCTTCTCGGTTGTAGGTCAACTGGTCGACAGGACAAATGATCGAAATTTTTTTTTTTTTTTTTTTTTTACTTTTTTGGGGGGGTCCCCCCTCAAACTCCCTTTATTCTGCTAAAAAAACCCTTTTTCCCCTAAACGAAAACCTAAAAGAATATATATAACTAAAAAAAAAATTCGATCATTTGTCCTGTCGACCAAATTGTGTCGACCATTTCACTAGACACCGTGCTTCTTGCGTATCCTCATTTGTTTGTTTTGACTCTTCTGTTGCCCCTTCAGTTTCTTCACTTTAAAGTGTGTATCTAGCCCTTGTTTCTATGTGATATTTACGCATTTTAAAAGATCAAACACAAAAAAGAGAGATTTCTTTCAGCCTTTTTTGTGTTGGAATAATGTCAAAATAATGCACACTGCCCCCAATCCCTGCAAGGTGATCCCTTCCCCACCCCCACACTCTCCTGCTGGATGTCTTGTTCTTCAAACCCCCACCCCCATTTCCCCACCCACCACCCCCTCCACAGCACAACACATACTTACTCCTCACACATACGTACGTGTACACACACACACACACACACACACACACACCCCCCACCCCCACCCCCGCACTCCCACGACGACTCCTCTGGGTCTTGCTAAGCAGGTCAGCCCCTGCTGCACACTTGTGTGCAGCAGGGGCGTTATAGTTCGATTTACAAAAACTGCTCTATGCGGTCAAAGATCAGTCTTTCAAAATAGATCTATTATTCGGTAAAGCGAAAACTTTTCACTTAACACTGTCGTATACTGCATGGAGTTGCTTTCAATCTCTTAGTTTTCTTACTGTACATACTACCATAGCAGGGCAGGCATGTTGCTGCCTGTTTTGTCTACCAATGCTCATGTATTGTCACTGGATTGAATGTCAACTATCCTTCTAGGATTCTCTGTTGTGTCATGTTCAGTACTCTTGCTTTTCCTAAGATTCCAAAGAACTTCTTCCTGGATTCACCATCTCCGATTTTGCTGCCCTTTTAATTTCCAAAGGACAATTTGTTTTCTGACCTCCCATTAGTTCGGTTAGCTCTTCCTCCGATGATACACTGTTTTGTTGGTCCTCATACGAGAATAGTAGCCTGCACAGAAACCCCCCAACTGCAATTCATTATATGCTCTTGTAGACAGTTTATTACCATATTCAGTTTTCTCCTCTTGCTTTTGGATATAGTGGTCTAATATAGGTCTTGAAAAAATGCAGACTCCATGTCATGGAACTTGGTTGTTTTTGAAGATCCACCAATCAATATAATCCTCTCTTTCGGTTGGTAAAAGTGAACTCTCGTAATCGCATCTGGTATGCTTTTTTTGGTGGCCGACATGAGGTGTATACACTGTGTGTACCATGCAAAATAACTTCCATTTGGTCAGACGCTTGTAAAATGTGGTGTAACAAGTTTTGTGTATACTCATCCAGCTGAATCCTTCACATGTTTCAGAATTCTTATTTAGACTGCAATGATTTTCGGAATCTTCTTGTTTGGTCCGTGTTCACATTTGATCTTTCAAGTTGGTTATCTTATTAATTGATTCTGCTTGCTCATGAGCTTTTTTACATACAGAATTCTCCATATCGTCCAATTGTATTCCACAGCTATTGAGTTGGACAGTTTTTCTCCATACCTTTCGGTTTCAGATCATTAAGCCTCATTAGCAAATCATGTGTCGTAGTTGGACAGCGTTTGTGTGTTTGCCATATGTTCAGTGTGTATTTGAACTTCTACCATCTGCAACTTTTTTCATTGTTTCTTGCACCTGTAGCAGTTTATATCCGACCCTCTTGTCTTACTGGTAGCTCTAGCCATGTCGCTAATGAATTTCTCTCCCTACCATTAGGGGTTCAGTTTGTCAGTAGAGTAACAGGCCCCAATGTTTATGAGGAGGCCCTTGTTGATGGCCACACCATATTCTTTGTGAACACCTTCCGAGCTGTACCTTGCTAAGAATCCATCTGTTGCCTTCAAATCCTTAGCGCATTATGGTTTTAGGGCCCCCCTCTATATCTGGCTTCCACTGTATAGTTCTGTCTGCCTGATCTCGTCTCATAGGTTAACCTATATTTTAGTTCTCTGCAGTATTTTCCCTTGCTGCATACACAAATTGAACACTCAGGGAGGCTCGCCAGCATCAACCCCCCTTACTCTGCTCCACAACGCCCAGAGGCTCAATCACTATGCTCGCCTTAATGCACCTCGGCACTACTTCTTTGGAGTGCATCACAGATCAGCAAGCTGCACATCCCCCAGTCTCAATCCCCTGTTGCCTTGGTCACCCTGCAGAGAAAACCAACACCTTTCCATCCTCGCCTGCATGTCTCCACTCTGGAAATCTCCATACTGGAGGCTTCCACACAAACCAGGGGGCTGGGGTCACATACTTAGTTTTTGGGAGTGTGTGGGGGGGGGGGTGTTCTTTCAACTGACCGCGCAAAGGAGAGCTCAACACTCTAGCGGTCATTATAGCCGCAACTCCTAGTGGTCTCCACAGACCACCTTTAGGCACCGCCTACCTTTTTTCACAATCTCCCTTTTACTGCTAAAATATTAGCAAGGACCTCATGTTATACATGGACAGGAGTAATGCTTTTTCACCTTTGTGGAGAGTTGGAGGAACTCCCAATATTCCTTGGGGGAGGAAGCTGAGCTCTATGGGACTGGGGTGGCCCAGCTGCTACCCAAAGTGTCTCCAGAGGCATTTCTTGGCATTGCCTCCCCCCACCATGCAGAAAAAAAAACATTAAACCCTATACTCGTGAGAAAGCCAAGACAAACGCTTTCATAAGGACCATTTCCCAGAAGGCCATGGGGCTGCAGCAATCAAACAGCGGGCCGAACCGCAAACAATGGCAATGTACCCACCAGCATGTGTCGGGAAAGAGGAAGGACAGAGAATTAGTTGCTCACTTACTTTGCAATCAAATAGACATCATGTACTCCTTCACCTACAGACATCAGAAGACCACGGGAAGCCACAGCACTTTGTTTTCCCGATTTAAAGATGGCACCGAAAGCATGCTTGTATTGAGCATATAAGGGGAGGTAAAGGAACTAAATGAAGCATTAACAAATCACAGAAACTACAAATGTTTGACAAATAAAATTAAGAAGCCTAGCCAGCCTGACCAATCAAAGTGTCAGACAGGTCAATTTAAGAGAGAGCCAAACACAAGAGAAGTTACAAAGATTTCAACTGCCCCGTGGGTATGAAAAATGCTATGAAAAAGTCAGAAGGTGTCACACACTGGGAGGAAGTCGTCATGCTTTTCTAACATGATTTCTGGGCAAGTAGGCCGCTTCTTTGAGGAAGGTGGTGGGTGTCTGGAGATCACTTAGAGAAATACTGATGTGACGAATATAGGGCATTCATCCCTTCTCCCCGAGAGGGGGGGCACTCCCTTTGAGGCTAGAAAGGTGAGGCCGCTCGCACAGACCTGTCATAGGGGTTTAGGCACGTGGGACCTCACTGGAGTGACTCACCCTTTGGGGATGAGAAGAAGGATAAGAACCCTGGTGTAATATGTACTCTCCACCTGTCTGGTGGCCACATTAGTTAGAAATGTGTTCCAACCTTTTTATTTGACTGACACCACTTGAACCCAGCCCAGACTCAAAATCTTTTACTCAGAAGCCAGTTTCCTCTCATTACAGAGACAAACATAAAAAAATACTGAAGTCGTCACCCAGAGAAGGAGACTCACTGATGCAGCGCTGAGCGGCAGGGGAGGAGACGCGTAGAGCAGACGTAGGAGCATGGAGCAGAGACTGCCTGGAGCTAGGGCCATGCAGCAGATATGGTGGGCCGGAGGCTTGCAAAAGGCTGTAGAATCCAGGGGCACTGGGGATGAACGTTCTTCAGCCACCGTACAGAGAACTAAAGAGCACTGTGTATCGGCAAAGCCTTAAAATGGCCTCCATTACCAGAAGTAACCAAACAATATGCAGAGACAAACGCTGCTGACACAAGCATGACCCCACCCTCCATGGCAGAGGCGCCGTGAGAAAGGAGGTACACTGGCCGCCCAGGAAGAAGGGAAGTGGGTGGTTAAATGTTGAGGGGAAATGCAAACCCAAACCCTCATGGTTTGGAGAGGGAGGCGTGCATCGGCCAGGCTGCGAGAAGGCAGTCACAACCAGGTGCAACCAAACGGCAGGCAGGGACTAACGCTGCCAACAGGCCCCACCCAACCTACCCGGCAGAAGCACACCAAGAAAGCAGGCTGCCCAGGAGGAAGGGCAGCCGGTGGTTGATTGCTGTGAGAGTGGAATACAAATTCCGAACCGCTTACTGGCAAAGGAGCCCGGAAACAGTTTGAGGAATCCTGAGTGATACCAAACAAGTTAATAGTGTGGAAAGTACAGAGAAACAGATTGCCAAGTTCCAAGAGGAGAAAGCAACATGAGAAGTCCAGGAACTAAAAAGCCCATGCATAGCTTACTTCAGAACCAAGGGGCTCAGAGGGACACAAGAACTGATAATACAGAACTGATAGAGAATCCAGAGAACAAGAATATTGAGTGGCAAAGTGTAACGTTCACACTACGGCGAAATGGGAAATCTTGAGGGGGTGAGATGGTCTTCAACATAAGACATTGTTTGAGGTTTCCATATAATTGTTCGAATAAAAGAAAAACAAATATTTCAAACAAATCTCTCATTCAGTGCAATTATAGTGACCAAGAGGAGCGGGGGTTGCGGGGTGTCCCCCGCACCCTCGTTCACTATTATGGCAACAGGGGTTGCAGGAGTGTCCCCTGTTCCCGATAGAATAAAGTTGAGGAATTCGACATTTTTGAAAGTTGTCTGGAGTAGAGGGGATCAGCTAAAACGGTGTTTACAAACACCAAGGGTGAAAACTCGTTTTTTCATTTTGTTTGTTTTCATCGAGTGGTAGGGCCAGATAGTTTGATACGTTAGGACGGAGGACTGAGTTTTGGTTATTTGGACATTCTGACAAGCACCTTAGTTTTAGTTTCTTAGGAAGGCAATCCCTTTTAGCATTAGGGAAAGAGTAAGGTTTTCTTTTCATTTAAATAATCTAAAGATGAACCATGTCTTCTGGTCAGTCTTACTTCTGGGTTCGCCACACTGGGCAGATTGTGAGAAACACTTGAACCCATTTAGAGGTGCACCATTGACTGTGGTATTGGCTGCTGGAATTCACTTTAAGAAACTAAAGACTCTCAGGAGGGAATTTGAGAGCTTAAAACCTGGGGTTTTCCATTATACATTGCATTATATAAGAGGACAGAACCAACCACGGGCCATGGCAGGAGGGGAAAATTGGCTACCTCACAAGTACCTTCAGGCGAGGGAGGGGAGACAAAGGGGTGGAGGGAGTGGTGAGGGATGTTAAGAGAATCCTCATCCACCTACAAATGCCATGGTTGGGCAAGAGCCAGCTCAAATGTACTGCCTTGCTTGCAGTCCATATTGGGAGAAAGTCTGTGGGTGTTGAGACTGGGAAAGCGTACGAGAGAAACTACACAACCCATTGAGAAACTAAGTGTGAAGGGTGAGATTAGGCACTGTCTGGCCCCTGCAAACCGACTCATTGGAGGGCGAATGGATAGTCCTTTGCAGCGGGTCTAGGGCCGATTCAAAATGGCTGCTTATTTACATTATACAAATATGTGGCTGGCTGTGGCATCGTATTTATTGATGTAAGAGTGCCCTATAACGATGGAAGTAGTTGGATGAGAAACACTAGTTTTACTTTAAGAATGTGGGTCTATCCCCAGAAGACAGATTTTAACATCAGCTCAGGAGAGCTTTAGAAACACTATTTCATCCTAGCCATTGCCATAACAGAACACAGAAAGTGAACTCCATCTCCTGACTTGGTTCGACACATTGATGGTGTCGTTATGCTGCACGCAATGATGTCATCACGTGCCAGAACTTAAATAGCTGCCATTTTGGATCAGCCCTAGACCCGCTGGCAAAGTAGTTGGCGTCCTGTACATTTGTGTACTTTTGGAGATCTGAACAAGGTAAAACTGGGAGATTTTGAGACTCCCTTTGTGGTGTAGCAACACTGATTAATGGGGGTAAGCACCAGTAACTTTGCTCACAAGTGTTTGGTGGGTGACTAGTTTGCTGTCCGTGATGGTGATAGTTTAGGTGACTGACTCTAGTCTTGATGGATAGTTCAGGGTTATGATTGTCCAGCCTACGGGGGCGTGGCCAACCGCCATGTGAGGAAGCCGTACCTTGGAGGAGCTCCGTACAATACGCTCAATGATCCGCCGCCAACTATTGATACAGATCGCAAAAACGCTTGAAAATAGTCTCATCGGACCGTGAATGCCCTCATTTAGACACTGCAACGCATGAGAGGAGAGAGAGACGCCGCGGCCGGAAAATGGTGACCGCATAGATATCCGCCGCTCTGTGGATACCAGCGGCCTGAATCGAGCCGCCACCAGACCCGGGGAGCGGGTGTCGAGCGATCGGCACTGGCGTGCTGAGGAGGGGGCCGGTGCCCGGGTGTACCCGTTCGGCGGAGGCGTGGCGCGGAGAACGGAGGGAGGAGCGTGGAGCCAGCCCAGTGCTCCCCTGATCGCCCAGCACCACGGGACAGGGCTCCGGGAGGCTTTTCGGAGCGACCGCGAGGCCCGGAGGCGGGAAGAGCCGTTTGCGCTGGCCGGGACGCCCCGCCGCTGGATGACCTGGTGGCGTCCCCCGCTGAGCGCCGCGGCTCCACAACAAGGCCCCTGACCGATAGCAGGAGGAGACAGCGGAACGACTGATGAAGGGCGGGAAGGAGTCGGGGGGGGGGGGTGGAGATCTCTATCCCCCCAGCTTCAAAAACCGAGAGCCCTGCCCCTCACGGCCCCGGACCCGTAGGGCCTGGCACCAGGAGGCGGAGCGGCGCGCTGGCGTGGGACGCCAGTAGGGGCCAGTGTGGTGGGCCCCAGCGTAAACAGTGGCCAACACGGTATGGGCTCCCCCGGGGACCGGAGCCGGGCGACCAGCTAAACGGAAACAAACGTGAACCCCTGGGGTGCCGAACCTCGGGTGCTACCTGGCGGCTGCCCCGGTCTGCGCCCTGGCTGAAGCGGAGTGACAAGACACCGTGACAAACCATACCCTAGACAAGACACCAGCCGAACTAGGCATCGGTGGGCCGTTTCCCCCGGACTTGATACTTAAGCTTAACCCCTGAACGTCTCCTTAAACCAGCCTGCAGAGGCCTCCGCGCCACAAGCGCCCTCACGCCTCGGCTTTGCCTCGGATCACCCCAACCCCCTGCAGCAGCCCTTAAGGATAGTGGGCAACTCACTCGGCCATATAACGCAGCACTGCGCTCCCACGAGACAGATCACTCCGACTACCACCCAGGGCCAACAGAGTACTCGGCAGGCCGCCACACCACTTAAGCCATGTCGGTTAAAAACGCCAGAGGCAAACATAGACGGACCACTATGGAATCCTTTGCCGCCTCTGGGGTACCCGGCCCGGACGCCACCCACGCCAGCAATGAGGCACCAAATGCAGAAGCGCCCGAACCAGCGAATTTGCAACTTCTGGAGGCCATCATGACACTCCAGAAAACCATGGAAAATAACAGACGCTGTGGCCATAGACTTGAATCTGCTACAGCAAGATGTGCGCTCCATTGCCAATAGAACAGACACCCTAGAAACCCAAATAAAGGAACACTGAGTCCAAAGCTAAGCTCTCAAAGGAAGTGGACGTCCTTGTACAGAAGGTAAAGAACCTTGAAGATAGAGCCGAGGAGGCAGAGGGAAGGGCCTGCAGGAGTAACATCAGAATCATCGGCCTACCCGAGGGAATCGAAGGCAATGACCCCACGAACTACGTCGAAAACCTACTTATACACGAGATTGGTGCGGGGAAGCTGTCTCAAGGCTTTTACTATTGAGAGAGCCCACCGATCCCTGGCCAGACGGCCGCCACTTGGAAATCCGCCCAGGCCCATAATAGCCAAAGTACTGAATTACAAAGACAGGGAAGCAATCCTGGCCTTCCCCAGGCTGGGCGGTTCCATACAGAGCGACTCCGCCAAGGTCACCAGCTACCCCGACTACACCCTACAGGTCCAAAGAAGCAGGGCTATGTTCAACCACACCAAAGCCAGACTAAAAAATGCAGGATTGCGATACATGCTCCTATATCCGGCCAGATTAAAGGTCCTTCACAACAACAAAGCCCATTTATTCGATACTCCCTCTGAAGTGACCGAATGGATGGACAGAGCACAGATCCCTGATTGGGAACCGAAACAGAGCAAGCCTAAACCGCCCGATCCATAGGAGATCGTTCATACCATCCCCAAGCAGCATCTACCACATACTCAGAACTACTAGATAATGAGCGGCAACCCAGATGCAACCGGAGCCACACCGACCACGGAAATACTTTGCACTTGTTACAATCAGGAGGTGAAGCCACACCCGCCCTAGAACCATCTTTTTTTTGGGTAATTACCCGTCCGTAGGGCACCTAGGGACTTAGGTCCATGGGACGGAAACGGGAATGTCAGAACGGGAGATACCCCGCTAGACGAGTTATGTTACAAGTTCAGTTAACAGTTAATGTTTATGGGGACAAAGAAGATCAAGACCAACAAATACACCGCAAACCACTAAAACACGCAAAGACGTCAACGGAACTGACCAGATTCACTCGCCACATGGCAGGCCACCGAACCAAGAGCCAGGCGCCGCCGGGCAGCCCACCCAGGTACTCTCACCCACACCACATTCATGGCTAATGTGATTAGAGTAATGACATGGAATGTTAGAGGGTTGAACAGTTATATTAAGCAACACAGAGTCTACACCTTCCTTAAACGTCACAAGATCGGCATTGCCTTATTACAAGAGACCCACCTGAACGCACAGAAATTAGCAGCGTTGGCTGGGGTGTGGAGGGGGACCCTAATAGGCACCACGTACTCCAGCTATGCCAGGGGGGTGCTAATATGGATAGCCCCTAACATTCCCATCAAGGTGACGCACACTAACATCGATGGCGAAGGTAGAATGGTCCAGATACGTTGCACCATAGAAGGCAAGGAACTATGCTTGGTCAACACTTATGCCCCCAACCACGACGCCACGGTCTTCTTTAGATCATTGTATACCCGACTAGCGCAAGCCAAAATGGTACGGTCATATGGGGGGGGAGATCACAATTGTACTCTAGATCCATGCATGGATAGATCAGACAGTAAACATTCTCAGCCCTCCCCGCCCGCAAAAATATTAAAGGCCCTTACACAACAATATGCCCTATGCGACCTCTGGAGAGCACAGCACCCTGAGGGCAGAGCCTACTCCTTTTATTCACCACCGCATGCAGTACACACTAGAATAGATAGTATACTGGTTAGCGATGAACACTTAGACGCGTTTGAAGACACTCAATACCTGGCTAGAGTGCTGTCGGATCACTCCCCTCTGACGACCACATGGTCCCTAACTGCGCCCAGACCCCCTATACCCACATGGAGGCTCCGGAGTGAAGCATTACTAGACAAGGCATTCTGTGAACAAATAGGGCAATGCACATCCGCCTACTGGAAAATAAATATAGACAGTGTCCAGCATATCAACACTGTCTGGGAGGCATACAAAGTTGTGATAAGGGGGGACATGATAGCCGCTGCAGGGGGCGCCCAAAAATCCATCACTTCCCAGCTGACGCGTGCAGAAGACGAGCTACAACACCTAGAGGCTGCGGCCTCATTGGACCCTGCCCAAATATGCAGAGCAGTCGAACTAAAGCAGGCCTGCCTGCTGCACTGGGAGGCGCTCGGGAGGCTCAGCTATGCCAAACATATTGAAAGAAGCCATGCCCTAGGCGACAAACCTGGGAAGTTGCTAGCGTGGCTATATAAACGAGAAGCCCCTAGACAACCCATCTGCCAAATCCGGGATGCAGTAGGGCTAGACATATACTCACAAATGGATATCAACCGCACTTTTGCAGAATACTACCAGAAGCTCTATACTGACCCCTCACCCCCCACTGACATGGCAATAGAGGATGTGTTAGACATCATTAGGCTACCACACCTCGAGGAACAAATGGCAGTGTCCCTGGAAGGCCCTGTCACCCCCGAGGAGGTGGCGACCGCCATCAGATCGCTGCCCTCCGGGAAAGCACCGGGACCAGACGGACTCCCAGGAGAGTTCTATAAGACCTACGAAGCTACACTGGCCCCGTTATTGTCCCAGGTGTTCAATGAGGCGTATGAATTAGGCCACCTCCCGGACACCATGAGAGAAGCAACCATAATCCCACTGTTAAAGCCAAACAGGGATGCCACAGACTGTGGGTCATACAGGCCCTTGTCCCTATTAAATGTGGACAGCAAGATTCTGACGGCAATACTGGCCACGAGGTTGCGCAGAGCCATCCCGATCCTAATCCACCAAGACCAGACAGGGTACGTGCCGGGCAGAACCATCACGGAAAACTTGCGCAAACTACACCATGTCATTTACAGTACCGAGGGTAGACAAGAGAAATGCGCAGTGGCGTCTCTGGACGCCTCAAAAGCGTTTGACTCGGTTCGCTGGAGGTGGCTTCTAGCTACCTTGTCCAAAATGGGGATAGGGCCTAGCTTTATTAAATGGGTTACACTCATTTACACTAACCCAGAGGCTAGAGTGCGCACCAACAAAATGTATTCGGACAAATGGAGGTTATCCCGGGGTACTAGACAAGGTTGTCCCCTGTCCCCCATGCTATACATTCTCGCCATCGAACCCGTTGCAGCATACCTCAGACAGGAATATGGAGACGTAGGCATCGAGATAGACGGTGTATCCCATTTGCTCTCTATGTAAGCAGATGATATGCTCCTCTATCTGAAGAACCCTGAACTTTCACTGCCCTACATTCTAGAGACCCTGGAGGGGTTTCACAGAGTCACTGGCATTCACATCAACCATAGCAAATCCTGCTTGTTCCCCCTGGCGGCCTTGAGCGGGCTTGAAGCCAACAAGCTCCCTACACTAGAATTGAAATGGGAACCCACCTCCTTTAAATACCTGGGCATCATGATCCACAGAGACCCTAAGACGGAGCACATCCTTAACACAGTCAGGGCAAAGGAAGGCCTAGCGAAATCAATGAACTTTTGGGGCAGGCTGCCGCTTTCGGTGGCTGGCAGGGTGGGGCTGCTCAAGATGGTAGCATTACCCAGGCTGCTTTACCATTTTACCAACGTGCCATACAACATCCCACATCAATTCTTTAACGACCTACATAAGCTCTGCAGAAAATTCCTGTGGCAAGAAGGAAGGCACAGAGTGGCCCTGAGCACGATGCAAAGACCCTATGACAAGGGCGGCCTGAGGGTCCCCAACTTTGAACTTTACTATTTGGCCGGACAGCTAAAACACATGATCCAGTGGATGGCGGATGGCGCTTCTACAGACACCCGCCTGCTGCAGCCAAGCATCACCCAATCGCTACTGAGAGACCTGCTGTGGGTCGAGCCATGCCAAAAACACCAATACCCATACTTAGTCCAACTTGGAACTCAGATTTGGAAAAGAGCCAGCAAATCCATGAGCCTCAAGGACCCTACTCCCCACAGATCCCGATAGCTGCACTCATGGTAAACAGACCGGGGAGTCGGAAAATAATAAGAGACACATGGGAGCTGTGCGGCGTTGCCACCCTGGGGGACCTAGTGGATGACCAGGGCATCCTGACATTTGCCGAACTGCAGGAAATCTCTGGATTACACATGGGTCAATTCTTTCTGCACAACGCTATAGTGCAGAGGGTTGCTGCCCGCTGGCCATCTGTAGAAAACTTGGACACAGGACACGAAAGGATCGAGAGCCTGCTGGCGGCGGCGGAAGGGGGCCACGAGACCTCCAGGGTTTACGAAACATTGCTAGACAGTACTACCCAGCACAGCCTCAAGTGCAGGGCAAAGTGGGAAACGGAACTTGGACAGCAATTTGAAGACGCTGAGTGGGAATCCATCAGAAGATACCACAAAAAGGTATCTAGAAACGCCAGATTTCAGCTTATACAGTTCTACATAACGAACAGAGCATACCTCACCCCAGCAATCATTTCCAAATTCAATGAAGCCAACAGCAGGGGATGCCCCAAGTGTAACGAACCCCACGCAGATATGACCCACATGTTCTGGGGGTGCCCCTCAATACAAACCTTTTGGACACCAAAGTGGCTGAGGCTGACGTCACCCTGGAGGTGCATACGCCCACGGCATGCATTCTGGGAAGATACCCCAGGAACCGGAAGAATAAGCCACTGAATAAGCTAAAAGACCTAATGTACATACTTGCAAAACGACGCATCGCTATGTGTTAGAAACGCCCCCAGGCCCTGTGCTTAGTAACATGGTGGGAAGACCTCCGGAGATGGACACAGGCCGAAACAGGGGCCTGGGAGAACGCCCGAAGCCAGCAAAGACTGGACACCTCTGCCGACCTACTCCAATGGGTGGAGCTCACGGTGACGCTATTCAGCCCCAAGATGGTGGACTCATCGAGTGAAAGTTCGATCACTGTGGAATAAAGCAGAAAAGGACCTTGCGGTGCAGAGCGAAATTGTCTTGAAAGTTGGGAGGGGGGGAGGGAGGTACGGGGAGGGGGGTGGTGTTCAAAAGGTGTTGTATGCGGCCAGTTCAAGGCCCTGCTGGTTGTATATTTAACTAAATGTAATAAACAAATACAAAAGATTGGATGACGAGGAACAGAACTAGATAACTCATGGCAAGTGGTCATTGACAGGTTAGACTAAAATGGAAGAATGAATTAACAGGTATTTGACAGGGTACCATCGAATCCACAACTAAGGTTGTTTTTCTCCTAGGAAAGCAAGAGGAAGATGGACTGACATTCCATGAGTAAGGAAGCCAGTATAAGCAACAAATAATGGTTGCGTAGAGTCTTTGGAAGTTACAACGAAGTAACCAAGTAGGTATCCCATTAAATGTTATACCTCATACCCTAGGGGGCGAACCAGAAGACCTTTTTTAGTATATTAAAATTGTGCCTTTATCCCATTAGAGACCTACAGGAAGACCAGGGCTCCAAGAAGCCAAATTTTTACCGCTGGGTCCCATACAGTACACACAAGTTGTAAAAATAATGCCCCTGATGAATGTCCAGCATTTATTTGCCTTGTTAGGACAAACACGTGTACAAGTTGGGTTTTGAACACATTTAGAATAATTATGATTTTCAAGTGGCTTTAATTCAGTGTTGACTTGGATACAGAGTTTTACTCCACACTATCAATTGTGTATACATGTTTGTACTAAGTCGAAGTGTTATGTATTATTTTTAGTATTTTAAGGCAGTATTATATGTGTACAATAAAATGTAATTATTTTTTTAATAGCAGTTTGATAGCAGTTTGTGGGTAAATGGTCAATTACTGTAGAGGTCTTTTCTGTAACAAGAATTTGAGGCACGCACCTTATATCCTTTCTTTTGCATAACTAATGTTGAGTACCCACGAGGTAGGAAGGCTGCGAATCCACCACTGTGGGGTCAGCCATTGTGAGATTAGAGGGATTCAGACACCCACCATGCTGGATGCCAGAAACTGTGCGGAAGGGCTAAGGCTGTGGCAGTACTTGTATGACATCCCAGGCAATTTCACTTTTTTCCGATCATTCTACAATTGATAATTTATGTGTCAAGTTAAAATTCTGGGACTCTGTTATGGGATTCAACGTGGTGGGTGAAATTTGCTGTGATCATTTCCCGATCAGACTTGAAATTAAAATCCCAGAGAGGTGTATTTGTCCTCCCAGCCATACCTTCCAAGTGACATTAGATGGCACAAAGTGTAGGCTGAAATGGCAGTCAATTGAGCATGAGGGCCCGTTGAGGGAATTCGTTAAGTAATTGGCGGGAGTTTCATATTCTGTTGGCACAGTCATGTGACATAGCGTCATTCTTTTGGGTAGGCTGGTTCAATTCAGAATTTATGGAGAGCCAAATCCATGTTAACTATGAATGACCCAAAACTCTTTTAGGAAATTAACAATGGGCCTTTTTACAAATGTAAGCCCAATGCGATGGATGCCATGGTTTCCGAGTAGCAGCTCCCTCTAAATGGCTGTTTTGCGGAGGATCCTTCACGGATATCAGGGGATGCTACGGAGGAGAATGACAAAGTTACTCACCGCAGTGACTACCTTACTTCGACTCCATAGTCCCCTTTCCTTCATACTTGTGGGACATTCCGTCCTTCGGGACGCGACCGGAGCACTTTTTAATACCATCAACAAATTACATTTGTCGCCCTTTTATTTTTACGAGGGGCCACTGCACGTGACCGCAGGCCCGGCTTCCTGAGCTTCGCCCAGCGCATGGCCTTTCAGTCCTTTTCCATCACCTGGTCCAGGACCATTTAGCAACAATAGAGGATACTTAATTAGAGGGGACGGCGGACGGGAGGGCGTATGGCGGAAAGGGGACTAGGAGTAAGGTAGTCACTACAGTGAGTAACTTTGTCATACTCCTATATCCCATCCCCTTTCCTCCATACTGGTGGGGGATTCCCAGGCACTGACCATAGGAACTACGGGTGGATGGAAATTCCCTTATTGGAACACATTTATTAAGAACCATCTGGCCGAATTGGGCATCAGCCACAGTAATGTCTTCAAAAAGCCGAAGGGGAAGCCCACGTAACAGCCTTTGCAATGGACTCCCAAGGGACGTATGTTTGGAAGGCAACTGCAGCCGCTTTGCCACAAACCAGATGTGCATGAATGCCTTTTGGGGGCTGAAGGCCCTGAATTTTATAGGTCTCCGCAATACATGCCGCTATCCACCAAGAGATGGACGCTTTCAGGTCTGGTTTCCCCTTTGAGTCACCAAACAAAGTTGTGGAGAACTAAGTTTGCTTGTTCTGTCGAGGTAGAACTTTAGAGCACGTCCTATGTCTAGATTGTGTAAAACCCTCTCGGCATCAGAGACCGGGTTCAGGAAGAACACCGTTAAAGATATTGACTGGTTTAAATGGAATTCAGAAACTACTTTGGGAAGGAAAGAAGGGTGAGTGCGAAGCACAACCTTATCCTTGTGGAAAGTTAAGAACTGATGTCCGACAGAGAGCTTGCCGCTCGCTTATTTGTCACTGCAATCAAAAAGGCCACCTTCCAAGAAAAGTACTTGAGCTCGATAGTGGCCATGTGTTCAAAAGGCTTATGACAAAGCAGTGAGGACCACATTCAGATCCCATTTGGGATGGGGGGTCCCGAACCGGCGGGAAAAGGTGTAGAAGACCTGCAAAATGTCTCTTGATGACTGGGTTCGCCAGTGCAAAAGAGCAATTGTCTGGACAGATATGCCGCTATGGCGGATAATTATGTCCTGCATGATAAGACATGTGCTGGATAGCCCTTGTCAGTGCAAATTCGAACCACACTGTTGGTGATTGAGGGTTGAAAAGCCTTGAGCGCCAGAAAAACTGCCAGAGCTCCAGGTAATTAATATGGAAACGCTTGTCTTGAGGCGTCCACAAATCTTACACCTCGAGGTGACGCTGTGTCGCTCCCTACCCCAGAAGGGAGGAGTCTGTAGTAACCGTTGCTTGTAGGCAGGACTCCTGGAAGGAGGTTCCCCACTGAAGAGATGCTGGCAGATGACCACCATTGCAGATCCGCCGTTATGCAGGATGGGACTGGAATCATCCTGCAATCCGGATCCATAGCCTGGGACCTCTTCCGAAGAGCAAGCTGAGTGTGCCTCATTCTCAGACGTGCCAGAGGTAGAGCTAACACGCAAGAGCCCATGAGGCCGAGGAGTCTCTGGAACCACCAGGTCGACATGTGGGAGGACTGTTTGGCATGTGGCCGAAAGGTCTGCAATCTTGTCCCCCGTCAGGAACACTCTGGTACTGACGGTATCCCAACGGAAACCCAGAAAGATCAAGTCTTGAGCAACCGTCAATGATTTACGCCAGTTCACCGACAGCCCAAAATGGAACAGGAGCTGAAGGAGGGACTGAAGATTGGCCGTAGTGGCCAGTGGGCAAGGACTGCGCAGGAGTCAATCGTCCAAGTATGGATATACAAGAATTCCCTGCAGTCATCGGAATGATGCAATAACCGCCCTCATCTTCGTTAAGACATGCAGTGCCAAGCTGAGACCAAACGGAAGCACGTGATACTGACAGTGTTCCGTTCCCACAGAGAACCACAGAAACTTTCGATGCAGGCTCCAGATCAGAATATGCATTTAGGCATCCAGAAGGTCTACCACGCTGAGCCAATCGCCCTTCCGGAGAGAGGAGGTTATCTGGCAGGGCGTAATCATCTTTAATGTCGCTTGGGGTAGAAAGAGATTGAACTTTGAGAGGTCGAGGATAGTGCGCATGCCAGCCTGGTTGGGTCTGGGCACTGTTAACAGACGGGAGTAATAGCCCTCCCCTTGCTGCCGCAAGGGCACATGTTCCACTGCTCTATGGTCTAGAAGTTTCTGTACCTCGGCTCTGAGGGAGCGTGAACCAGTCTGCTGGAGAGAAGGGTGAGAGGGTGGGGTAGGGGGGAGTGGCAAACGGAAGCCAGCTTGGGCAACAGACAAAACCCATTGGTCTTCTGCTATTGTCTGCCAAGCCTACAGATGAGAGGAAATTCGTCCTCCCACTGAAGTTTCCACTGCGTGGAAAATATCATTTACATGTTTTATCGGCGGGGAGACAACCCGTTGCTGAAAAGGAGGCTGTTGACCAAGAGAAAAACCAACCATCTTGCCTTTACCGTTTACGGTGAGGGCCACCAGCTGGAGTCTCTGTGCGGCGTGCATGGTGGTCCTGAAAGCCTCTGAAACCAGAGAAGGACCTCATTTGAGACCCCGACCTCTGCGTAGAAGGTGCCTTTGCTGGAGTTTTCGCCAGGACTGACAATGACTTAGTGACTTGGCAGTTTGAGTGCCTGCTTTGGTCTTTGTGAGTTCCTCATCCGTGGAGGAGTGAAACAGTTCTTTACCCTCGAAGGGGAGATCAAGCACCTTGTCCTGAACTTCCTTCAAGATGTCTACTCCGACCATATGGCCTCAAGCAGAAACGTCTTCATGATGAGCCGCAGCCTCAAGCAGATCCTACGCCAGAACTCTGGCATCTGATAAGCCGCCCTTAAAGTCTTCGAGCCCATCAGGAGGAATACATTCCTGAAACTCGGCGAGCTCCTTCCACAGTTGGACATTATCAGCCTGAAAACACAAGGGTGTTCCTGATCGAACTAAGTTGAAAACATCATTTATATAGCTATCAGTAATTATTCAGCTGGTAGCCTAAACAGCAGTATATATCAGATTGTCAGTATTGAGTTTACTGGTATCTCAACAGTCAAAGTAACCTTATGAGAGTAAAGTGGGTACACTAGTATAGAAAAATAAACTTTCTAATATTTTTTTGTTTGTAGCAAAGAGAATAACAATTTGATGAGTACATAATACAACAGAGAACATACATAAACAACACAGTTTATACAAACAAAGAACACTGGTTGACCAATTCCGTCAATGAAAATAGAATTTATACAAAAATTAGCGAAAGTAGGGGTACAACCCCATAATAGACTATACATATGCAAATAGCATATGCATGCTGCCGAAAAAATGGTTTAATGTTGGCAGAAAAAATATATGCCAAGATAGTTAATAGAGATGGAACTAACCCTGGCTGACCCTTACTTGTTTTAGGGATAAAGTGAATCAAAATAAATGACACAGATCATGCACTAGGCAATGAATACTGTGTGTAGGGCCTAATTTCGGCTGAAAAGAATATCAACATAAACATTAGCACACAAAGGGTTGTGTATTGGCCTAATTTAAATCAATGACATAGGTCATGCACCAAACAATGAATGCTATGTATAGAGCAATAACATACTTTTTGGTTGGAAATCACAACAACATTAACAGTGTCGCACAAATATACATTTGTGAAATTGAAATGTACACTTACTTTTAGGTTTGACAAAAAGTTATATAGTAGTTTACATAAGCTGGCATAGATCATGACACAGGCTGAAAGGGGTGTACAACGCCTACCGCTATTACGCGTGCAGGGCCACAGTGATAAAAAGCAGGGGAACACAGGACCTGCAGTCATCACTTGTGACTAGTTGGCGTTTTGGTGGTAAATGAATAGATAGAGACCACCTTCATCAGGTACACGGATCTTGACAATCAGCCTTTATTCACGCAGTAGAAAAAGAGGTAACCCTGAAATAATAATTAGAGGGGATATTTAGAGCTCAAAGGTTATACTAAAGAGTGGGAGATCAACCAAAGATCATGCCAATGTATGGTGAACGCATCAGGCCTCAATAACCCAACAACTAAGAGACCTTAACGACCTACAAAAACAGCATAGGTCTATTCGGTACAATCTGTCACACACAGAGAAACAAGCTTTAAAATCTATCAGTAATAACCCTCAAATTGTCATCAAACCTGCAGATAAGGGTGGAGGTATAGTAATCCTGAACCAGTACCAATACCATACTATGGTTCTAGACCTTCTCAATGTACAAGGTAGTTACCGTCCTCTCCGTAAAGACCCTATAAAAGACATTCAGAAGACTATTTCGGAAATCACTGACTACGCCTTACAACACTCCTGGATCACTCCTAAAGAAGCACAATTCCTAAACAAACCTGATTGTTCCACTCCCAAATTTTATGCAATCCCAAAAATTCACAAAGATTTGGAAAAACCACCGGGAAGACCAATATTGGCAGGCTGTGGTACCATTCTGGAACCAGTCTGTCAATTTATCGATAAGTACCTTCAGCCTATTAGCCAACAAAAAGAGACATACCTTAGAGACAGTACCGCAGTGATCTCGCTGTTTGAAGGCAAGGCCTTTGACTAGTTTACTGGTAACACTTGACATTACGTCACTGTATACCAATATTCCACGTGACGGGGCCATGGACTTTGTAAGAAACAATTTGACCCATTCTACACAGAGATTTAAAGCCCCTACTGAATTTATTATGGAATTGTTGTCCTTGGCTCTTACCAAAAACTATTTCACTTACCAAAACCAATTCTATGAGCAAACCCAAGGCACCGCAATGGGTGCAGCCTTTGCTCCCAGTCTCGCTACTATTTTTATGGCTGATTTTGAGTCTAAATTCATTTTTTCAGACATCAATCCATATCGCCAACATATTGAAAGTTGGAGATGCTATATAGATGACATTATATTCATCTGGCATAGCTCCTCTCTTGAACTTGACTCCTTTTTACTTTGGTTGAACTCCTGCCACCAGACGATCAAATTCACTCATGCTAAGAGTAACATCGAAATCCCCTTTCTTGATTTACTTATCCAACATCAGGCTAACCAACTTGTCTGCTCTCTCTTCACTAAACCCACAGATCGCAATACTTTATTGCACTTTGACAGTTATCACCCACGCACTCTCAAAGAAAATTTACCCTACTCCCAATTTTTGCGCATAAGACGAAACTGCACATCTATAGCTGATTATGACCACCATGCCACTAATCTGACCACTAAGTTTCGGCAACGAGGCTACCCCAAAAAATTGATCACCAATTCTTATAAACGAGCAAGATTCACTCCTAGGGACACTTTACTATTACCTAAAGATAGCAAGCCACACGACAAATTAGTATGTGCCCTTACATATAGCCCCCATACTTTTCTCATTAAAAAAGCCATTAAGAAACACTGGTCAGTGGCCCAACTAGCCTTACCAGCAGAACCACCCCCGATTTTTGCAATGAAGAGACAAAGGAATCTCAAGGACCAACTAGTCCATGCATCCTCCTCACATAAAATTTCAAGATCCACCACAACAAGTTGGGATCTTCGCCCACTCACGGGTCATTTTCCCTGTGGGTCCTGTTCCATCTGTAAATTTGCAGTTAGAACCAAAACATTCTCTGTGCGCGGTAAACCCTGGCAGTTTCGACATCATTCAAATTGCAAGACTGCCTGGGCGATATACTGCATTGAGTGCCCATGTGGGCTCAAATACATAGGTAAAACTACACGGCCAGTCCATACTAGAATCACGGAACACCGTTCCAGGATTCGTTGCAAGTCAATCAACTCACCATTAGTGAGCCATTTTATGGAATATGGCCATACCACAAAGGATTTACGCTGGTGGGTGATTGATATTGTAAAAAATTCTACCAATCCCTCTCAAGCCCTTTCTAACAAAGAGGCCCGATGGATCTTCCAATTGGACACAATCGCCAATGGTTTAAATGAGGCATCTCCATTGTGGCAATAAAGCGCCTTATATTTACATTTTTATTTTTTATTTTTTAAATTTTCTCCTATTTATTTATTCTGCATATTGGCAATATAGCGCTTCCAATTTCAATTTTATTCATCCCTTCACTAATTGTTTTATTTTTCTTCCCATTTAGTTATTGTGTCCATTCGATGTTTCTCCCTGCATGACATCAGCCCCTTCCAATAAAACAAGATATGCTCAACAATGCACATCTCTTGGTATAGCAGTGCTAGCGTTAGTCCTCTTTCTTTGCCCTTCAATCCTTCTATATGGACCACAGTCTCTGTCTTAACACTCCGAGTTTCAGTCCTCTTTCTATGTTCGCACTTTTTCTTCCCAATGCGGTTCACGCCCCAGGAAGAGCGCTATGCGCGTTTACTGGCGCTGTCCTCCTACACTGCCGGTAACAGCTGACATCGGTAGGAGCCCCTAGCAGCTAGCTCAGCGCTGTATCTGCTTGGATGTATGCACTCGGATGAGGTCTTACCAGTAAGTTGAGTGCTGCATACGTTCCTGTATATGACATGCCTTACTAGCATGTCTGTTTTTCCAAAATAATATCTTTTCTAAACAGCTCGTGTCTGTTTCAGTCATGTTCCGGTCCCTTGTATCTTTTTTGTACGATGGCTTGATGCAAACAGCCAAACGTTCTGACTCTCCATGTTCCTGTGCACCTTTAGTGTGCAACGTGCTTTCCTTTTATAAACACGGTGAGTCCCTTTACTTTTAGTGTGATTAACACACAGTATGCTAATTACGTTGCTTTCTTACACTAATAGCTGCAACGTTTTTTCTTTCACCACCTTAGCCTGATATTGAGATTCAGCGCTCACTAGTATGTCATCGCAATGCTCTGACTGCATGACAATTTTTTCCTGGCAAGCGTAGGATGTGCCATCCAAGGTACAATTTGGCATTACTTGTCTTTTGTGTTCACCCTCCGGTTTGGACATCCTTTTGCATCACTATACACTTCCTTCTTCATAATAGCATACATATTGAATTTTTCCACGTGGGTGTTTCCTACTCCACACTACCAGGGCTACTCTTTATAATCACCTCTACATCTTTTTATTCACTTATGGGGTCTACAGCCTCCCAGTTGTTGGGTTATTGAGGCCTGATGCGTTTACCATACATTGGCATGATCTTTGGTTCATCTCCCACTCTTTAGTATAACCTTTGAGCTCTAAATATCCCCTCTAATTATTATTTCAGGGGTACCTCTTTTTCTACTGCGTGAATAAAGGCTGATTGTCAAGATCCGTGTACCTGATGAAGATGGTCTCTATCTATTCATATACCACCGAAACGCCAACTAGTCACAAGTGATAACTGCAGGTCCTGTGTTCCCCTGCTTTTTATCACTATGGTACTGCACGCGTAATAGCGGTAGGCGTTGTACACCCCTTTCAGCCTGTGTCATGATCTATGCCAGCTTATGTAAACTACTATATAACTTTTTGTCAAACCTAAAAGTAAGTGTACATTTCAATTTCACAAATGTATATTTGTGCGACCCTGTTAATGTTGTTGTGATTTCCAACCAAAAAGTATGTTATTGCTCTATACATAGCATTCATTGTTTGGTGCATGACCTATGTCATTGATTTAAATTAGGCCCATACACAACCCTTTGTGTGCTAATGTTTATGTTGATATTCTTTTCAGCCGAAATTAGGCCCTACACACAGTATTCATTGCCTAGTGCATGATCGGTGTCATTTATTTTGATTCACTTTATCCCTAAAACAAGTAAGGGTTAGTTCTATCTCTATTAACTATCTTGGCATATATTTTTTCTGCCAACATTAAACCATTTTTTCGGCAGCATGCATATGCTATTTGCATATGTATAGTCTATTATGGGGTTGTACCCCTACTTTCGCTAATTTTTGTATAAATTCTATTTTCATTGACGGAATTGGTCAACCAGTGTTCTTTGTTTGTATAAACTGTGTTGTTTATGTATGTTCTCTGTTGTATTATGTACTCATCAAATTGTTATTCTCTTTGCTACAAATAAAAAAATAAAAGAAAGTTTATTTTTCTATACTAGTGTACCCACTTTACTCTCATAAGGTTACTTTGACTGGTGAGATACCAGTAAACTCAATATTGACAATCTGATATATACTGCTGTTTAGGCTACCAGCTGAATAATTACTGATAGCTATATAAATGATGTTTTCAACTTAGTTCGATCAGGAACACCCTTGTGTTTTCAGATAGTCTTTTGCTCCATTTAGTTCCTGAACGTGTGGGAGTTCCTCTTTTGTATATATTGGACATTATCAGCCGCCATGATAAGCTCAGTATTAGCCTGACGCAGCTGAAGAGGCGATTTGGAAAGAAACTTTTTCCTCAATGGCGTCAAGAAGCTTGTCCTCTTTGGAAAGGATCTGAGACGTTGCAGAGGACGATGTAGAGGCCGACTTCGACTGGAACGTAGTTGCTGCCACCACCGTAAATATGGGGAGTGGACATGCAGACAAGGATATGTCTTCAGACGCGTGTAGCTTGTAGCGATCGTCAATTTTCTTGTTCAGGTGTTGCCTGTAATGAGGTTTTTCTCAGACCTTGCAGGCTTTGGCCAAGACATCCTTTTGAAGGAACAGGACAGTGCGCTCCTGCGTCAACAGCGTAAAGGCTCCAGAAAGTACTCCTTGTGGAGCCAGAGGCTCGGGTATTGGGATGTCTAGCAACGCCATCATATCCACAACCCAGTCGTGAAAGGCTCTAATAGAGCAGGGCAGTTTGTCGTTGCCCTGGTCTGCTTGATCCTCATCCAGTGAGGTGGGAGGAGACACCTGATCCGCCACACGTGGTGACCCAGGATCCGAGGGCAGGGTTGACAGTGCAATGGGAGTCTTAGCCACGGGAGAAAGTGGAGGTAGAAGAGGAGGCCCCACAGGAAGTGCTGGAGCAGGTGGCACTACTTGGACCTGCAGTGGGAATGCCAGAGCAGGGAACGGTTCAGGCAGTTTAGGAAAGATTTCCTTAAATAAATCCTTACTGTATGCCTTCATCGGATCAGAATGCATTAGCGTCTGCAACTTGCCAAAAAACGCATCCTCGGAAGAATGTCTAGGCACTGGAGTGAGCAGAGGGTGCTCGGAAAGGGCATACCGCCAGAACTGCAAAGAGGAGAGTTGCCAAGATGTCCCTCCACCAACTGGATCTACGTAAACCAATGGAGCGGGCGTAGGAGGGAGCGAGACTGTATGCAGAAGTGAAGTCCGAGCACACCAATTCATTGGAGGGTAGAACGGGTTCTTATTAGCCACAAAACGTGGAAAAGGCTGCTCAGCCCAATAAAAAAGCCCCTTAGTACCAGCCTTGGTGAACATTGGTGTAAGAGAGATAGTCAAAATGGCTGCCATGACCCGCTATTTTGTTAACACCTGAGGTGAACTGCGTCACAGGTGTAAGTGAGGCTGTGGTCACCACAGGGGAGTCAGGGGACTTATGTTGCATTTTAGCCTTGTGACAAGGAACCATGGCAGAGCCGGTGCTAGCAGATCTAGAGTGTTTCCGAGACACCTTAGAGACTTGCTGATGAATTAGCCCCAAGTGAGGGAACATCGGCGGAGCTAGTACTCTAACAATTAAGGTGTTTAACCGGCTTCTTTTCCCCCTCAGCAGGATGGTTCCTCCGCAGGTCTGAGTGTGGGACTGCTTAGAGTCACCCCCTGAAGCCAGAAACCTCAAAGGGGGTCCCTCACGCTTGCTGGTCTTAGATATAGCCCCAAGAAGGGGAACCTCAGGGATAACCCTGGTACGTTTAGTCACCTTGGCAGGTACCTCGAGCCGAGACTCTGTACACTTTGTTTCAGATGTGGAAACATCAGGGCAGACCACAGTGACAACAGCCCCAGAAGTACTGTGCCTAACTTTAGCCCCCAAAAGGGGAACCTCCGATGAAGATCCGGTTTTGTCAGCCCCTTTGCAGGGGTCCTCGGAGGAAGCACCGGAGAGCTGGTTAGATCGCTTTCGGGACACCTCAGGGAGATCCCTGGTAATAGAGCCGCTTGAGCCCCTCCCGGACCCAGATGACCCTGGAAAGGAGTCCCCTGGCCAGGGTGCCCTGAAAAGTAACAAACTTAGTGGCAGTTTCCTTTTTTCTTCAATGAACTGCTGTTAATATGGTGGAGGAACACGTTGAAACACCTCCTCCCACCTGACAAGCCGACGCCGGAGTGCCCTTGACAGAAAGGGAGTCGCAGTAGAAGCACTAGTACCAACGGTGTTCTGGGCATAAGCACTCCAGGCACAGAGTGGGGATCCGCCCTTGCGAAACGACATTTGGACGACACGAATCTCAGATGCTCTGGCATAAATGGAAGCAAAAGGACCGTTGAACCGGAGCGGGAATGAAGGACCAGGGAACAAAAAGAAAAATATTCCCTGTTATGCAAGTGCGTCCGATCACACAGAGAAAAGGACTGAAGGGGGCGGGGCAGAGCTCAGGAAGGCGGCACTGTGGTCACGTGCATTGGCCCCATGTAAAAATAAAAAGCACAACATTTTTTTGTATGCTATTAAAAAGTGCTCCTCTCCCGTCCAAAAGAACGGAATGTCCCACAAGTATGGGGGAAAGAAGACGAAACGTAGGAGTAGATTGTATTTACAGTGGGCGAAATTCTGCTAGTTCTTAAATGCCATTGTAGAAATAGGGCACCTTGCACAGATAATGTGCAGGCTGACCTTTTCCTGTCTATGGGCCACTATATTGGCTCTGGGGTTCAATGCAATCTGTGAAGGGGGTATGCTTCCTGGTCTCAATCTACAAGAAAGGGCAGAGGGCTTCACCCACCTTATATAAGCCCATTTCTCTTTAGGATTCTTTGTTTAAAATATTTGGGTGTTCTCTTCTAGCAAGGTTTAAATCTTAGGTGGAGGTGTGATGAATCAGAGGTGATTATCCCAAAGACCCTGGTCTGAGACTCTTCTCATGTGGCCAGGGAAAGGCAGACACTTCCTGACCCTGACCATAGGGGTGGTGTTCTCCGGGAGGATCACATGGAAGAGGACTTGGTTAGAGGGTTCTCCCAAGTCTCCTGCCCCAACTTCCCTGATGACCCCAGACTTTTTATGGCCCATTGTAAAACGGAGGCCTTTGATATAAAAAGAGACCTGAACATGGGGGACTTCAAGTCCCATAATGCTCCAGGTACTGAGACGAGGAAGAGGTGCTCAGAGGCACAGAACTGCATTACGAGCAGGACTTTTGATTTAAGGCCCCTTCAGCTGCAGGCCATAAGTAGTCAGCAGCTGTGTATGCAGCAAAGGCAGAGAAATGAAGATGCTGGGATCGCTGCAGTGTTTGTAGCAGAATATGGTGCAGAGGGAGTCGCAGGAGTTAGGAGCCTGAACTGCCGATGTCGCAAAGCCGTAATCTGTGCAGTGACAGGCTGCCCTGTGGGTGAGAAAAGCTCTCTGTAACCTATGCCCTACACCGGTGGCTGGCAAGCACAGAGACATTATCATCAGTTACCTGGTGTGATAGTAGCAACCCAAAGGTGGCAGGAGATAAGCCCTCCTTGTGGAGAGTGTCAAGGGGAAGAGGAACATAACATGCATTGCATAACAAACAGCATCAATTGGTGTTGTATCCTTGTTGAAAGTCAAAGACTTTGCTAATGTTTGAAGTAAGCCTCATCACAGAGTACGTGAAGTGGTAGGAGTTTTTATCCTAGCAGGCCAGTATACCAGGAAAGGGATGGTTAGTGGTAGTCCTGGCAGGTATAGTGGAACAGGAAAAAAGCACTACATTATGGTGAAAGATTGCGCTGGAAAGAAAGTGGCAAGGCCACTAAAATCTTTCATGAACTGTTGTAAAACCATCCTGATGAAAACCTTGTTGTTTATAAAGAAGAAATATGAAGTAGTTGTCTTTTCCAAAGAGAAGTTCTATTGAAATATTCACTGAAAGTGTGACGACAAAGACTTTTTGATTTGACAAACAAGAGCTTGTGGAAAACTTTATTCTGAAGAGTGATGGACTTCGTTTAATCATAAGACAATCCAAGTGCCAAGTGAAACCCTCAAGGAGGGAAGGAATTGTGATGAAAGTAGAACTTGGCTATTGAAAGGAACTTTGTGTTGACCTTGAAGCAAAACCGGACCATTGAAAATAACTATTGATTGGAATTTTATTTGGAAAATCCTGCATTCCTTCTGGGGAAGAGGAACCCACCCTGGTCACAAGGATATTTGGTTATAAAGTTTGTGTTTGAGTAGAATTGTTATTTTTTTGAGTTTGAACAGCCATATAAATAACTGCATAAAGTGTGAGGGACAGATACCGTTTGATATTAGAGTGTTTACCTTTAGTCTTAGCTTTACAAGCAGGGAAATCCTCGTTAGATTAGGGAAAGCAAGGCGTTTGTCACATCCTTCTACTTGAATTGAATGGCTACTTGTGAAAAACCTCCATTAAGTTGTCCGCCTTGCATTTCTGACCCCTCACAGAGGGGGAATTACATTCTTTCCGCCATCCAGTTAGGGCTTAGACCTGGTCGTGGGTCCTCCGAACAGTCCCTGAATCTCTATCTCGTTATGGCCCATTCATTGTTCATGGATCAGAGTATGGTGTTCGATAAGCTTTGGCGTGTGCTCAGATCTATGAACTGCCCACAGGCCCTAAAACATCTTTTAATTAGATTACATCATTCAACTCGGGCATGTGTGAGGAGTGGAGCAAATGGGCGTTGCACTGCTTTTTTTCAAGTGAAGAGGGGGGTTGGCAGGTGCGCCAGGGCTTTGCCCTGGCACCCCAGCACTTTTGATGATATATTAAAAGGTCTTTTTTTTACATTTATTTCACATTTGTAAAGCGGTTTCCAGCCCGGGGCATCTGTGCGCCGAGTGGAGCAGTGTCAAGGTATAGATGCTGAACGGTTGGTGTTATGTACAATTCCATAAATAGCAAGGGTCTGGTGGCTGGTTACATAGGAGCCTGTCCAGAACCCAAAGTGCTAGCTGTTACATTGGAGCATAGGTACACGGTATAGTAAGCATTGCAGTGAGTTATAGGTCTTGCGCAAAGAGATATGCTTTGAGATGTTTTCAGAAGGACCAAATGGAGGTCTCTGATCTTAGCGCTAATGGGAATACATTCCATAGTTTGGTTGCTACCACTGGGAAGCTGCGGCCGCAAGATTTTTGAAGTTTGAATCTGGGAACAGAGAGCAGGTGGGTCTGTTCATTTGGGAAATGTGTTCGATGGGTAAGGCAGGGCTGTTTTTGCAAGGCATTTAAGTGTTAGTGAGAGGGTTTTAAACAACGCTGTCACGAACCGACAGCCAATGGGCTGCCCGTCTGGTCGAAGAAATGTGTTCTTTTTTGGTTATGCTGAAGGCTGATCTTAGGGCATTGTTCTGTATTGTTTGGAGTTGTGATTGGTAGAACCTGCAAAGAGTAAGTTGCAATAGTCTATTTTAGATAGAATCAATGCTCTGGCTAGCAACTCTTGGAGGCGAGGAAGGGTCTGCAAGTGTTGAGTTTTGTTGTGTATGCTGCCGCGGAAAAGATTGCATTCACATGTCGCGTTAGTGACAATGACGAGTCTAGGTAGACCTCCAGGGTTTTTACCTCTTTGGAAACTGCGATAGTGTTGCTGTCTATGATGAAGGATTTGCAGTCATTGTGTAGTTTATTTAATCATGGTTGAGTGCCTACAAGGAGTAGCTCTGTTTTCTCGTCATTAAAGCATAAGCCGTGTTGGGACATCCAGACTTAGATTATTAGGTATGTTTTATTCAAAGTATCATTGTCAGCAGTGTATGTAATGTTCACAGCTGTGTAGTTCAGAAACTTTTTCGGCAGAGGGCGTCCTACGTCGAGTCGATGTCCCTCGACGGCCTCCGTCCGTAGCCTCAGTTTATGTTTTTCCCCCCATAACGTGTGGCACCAATCCAATGCCTGCTTGACTGCACATTGCAGCTTACGTTTCCGCAAGGCTATCGCATAGAAAATTCTCCAGAGGGGCAGGCTGGGAGGGTGATGTGGAATACGTTGGAGGAACATCCAATCGAAAGAACGTTACCAGTTGGTGGATGGTGTCCTCCAACATATTCCACATCTTTGACAGACTCCCAAAGCAGTACCAAAAAATGGAGGAGGCAAAAGAATTGAGTACCCAATCAGATAGCGGAATAAAGCAGCGCCTTACCAAAGGCCATATCTTGACCATGGCTCATATCCAGGGAATAATGTTTAACAAAGGTGTGGATAGAAGCCCTTGTGGCTGTATCACAAATATTCCTAATAGCAACTCCCTGTTGTAGGGCTGCAGAAGTACCCATGCCCCTAGTGGAATGAGCTTGCTGCCCTTCAGGAGGGTCCTTATCCGCCAATCGGTAACGTGAAGATAATCCACCTGGACAAGGTCTGTTTGGTAACAGCCTGGCCCAATCGGTGTCCAGCATAACCCACAAAGAGTTAATCGTCCACTCTGACCCTGGACATTCTAGAAATATAAAAGCTCAGAGCTCGCCTAAGATCCAACCTATGGAGTCGGTCCTCTTCCTTACCAGGGGGATAGAAAGGAGGAAGAACTACTTTCTGCCTCAAATGAAATTCAGATACAACCTTAGGCAGAAAGGAAGGACATACACTTAGTACAACCCTGTCCTTGTGAAACACCGTAAAGGGTGGCTTAGAGGAAAGTGCCTGCAATTCACTCACTCTGCGAGCTGAAGTAACCGCAACCAAGAACACTGTCTTGAAGGACAATAATCTCAAAGGACAAGAGTGCAAAGGTTCAAACGGAGCACCCATTAGAAATTTCAAAACCAAAGTCAAATCCCAAACCGGCACCTGGAAAGGGGACGGCGGGAACACATTAGTCAGTCCTTTAAGACATTGAGAGATCAAAGGAATCTTAAAGTAAGAGCATTCTTCAGACGAGCGCTTAAATATAGACAGCACCGCCAGGTAACCTTTAATGGTACTGACTCGAAGGCCCTTGTGGGCCAAAGAAAGTAAGAAAGACAAAACCATAGGAATGGAACACTGAAAAGGATCAACATTTTGTCCTCTGCACCAGTCACAAAACTTACGCGAACGGTACAAGGATTTTGTTGCTGGCCTTTTGGCCAAAAGCAACACCTCCATCACATCATCCGGGAGGTCGCAATTCTTTTATCTCAACCTTTCAGATACCAAGCGTGAAAGTTGAGTGTCCTGACCTCTGGATGGAGAACCTGACCCCCCTCTCGGGAGAGCAGATCCTCTCGGGAGGGAAGACGGCGTGGAGGGCAGATGGACATTTCCAGAAGGTCCGGGTACCACGCTCTCCTGGCTCAATCCGGAGCAATGAGGATCATGTGGTATCCGAACCTCCGTAACACTTGAGGAATGACGGGGACTGGAGGAAACGCGTACAGCAGTGGGAATGACCAATCCACTACGAATGCATCTCCTAATGCTCCTCTCGGAGGAAATTCCCTTGAGCAGAATCTCTCGCACATCCAGTTGGCACTGGTGGCGTAGAGATCCACTTGTGGAGTTCTCCAAAGGGCGAAGATCTTCAGAAGGACTTCCTGAGCCAACTACCCACTCGTGAGAGATCGTGCTCTGCCTGCTCAGAGCGTCTGCCGCTGTATTATCGTCTCTGGCCAGATGAATTGCCGAGAGCGAAATTCCCTGCTGTATGGCCCAGAACCAGAGTTGGATTGCTTCTCTGCACAACGGGAGTGACCCTACTCCCCCTTTTTTTGTTGAGGTAATGCATGGCCACTGTGTTGTCCATCATAATCCGGACACTCTTCACCTGCACAGACGGCAGAAAAGCCTTAAGGGCTAGCCTGATTGCTCTCAGCTCTAACAGATTGATGTGGATGTGAAGTTTGGACTCCGACAGAGACCAACGACCGCTGGCGGTCAAATTGTTGGCATGAGCGCTGCATCCTGTGAGGGAAGCATCCGTCACTACAGTTCCCTCCGGCCACAGTTGCCAAAACGGCTCCCCCTTCATCAGGTTCCCTTCGTTGGCCCACCACAAAAGATCGTGGGAGACCGAAAGTGGAATCTGAACGGGATCCGACATCTTGCCCGAGAACTGCGACCACTGCATCTTGAGGACCCATTGCAGGGATCTCATCCTCAGCCTGGCCTCTGGCACCAGAAAAATGCAGGATGCCATGAGACCCAAGTAACCTTAAGAACTCAAAAGCTAGGAGACTCTGGGCATGTTGAAACTTGTCCACCATCTGCACAATGTGATGACTCCTCGCCTTGGGAGGCGAGCACATCCAAGGACATGTCCAACACAGCCCCGATGTACTGGAGCTGTTGGGTAGGTGTCAGATGCGACTTCTTGGAATTGAGGGAGAAGCCCAGCCTGTGGAGGGAGCGGCAGGTGAGAACGAGGTGAGCCAATGCTTGCTCGGGAGAACACGCACGGATCAACCAGTCGTCCAGGTAGGGGTAGACATGAATCCCCCCTCTCCTGAGATACGCTGCCACCACCACCATAACCTTGGTGAAGACCCTTGGGGCGGAGGTCAATCCGAATGGCAGGACCCGAAACTGAAAGTGCGAGTTGCCAGCCACAAACCTCAGGTACTTTCTGTGCTTGGGATGAATCGGCACATGAAAGTAAGCATCCTGTAGGTCCAGAGACATCAACAAATCCTGAAGTTGAAGGGCCTGGAGGACTTGAGAAAGAGTGATCATCTTGAACTTGTCCTTCCTGAGGAGTTTGTTCAACCAACGCAAGTCCAGGATGGGTCTCAAACCCCTGTCTTTCTTTGGGATAAAATGTTTTACCAGGTTACTCACCGTAGTGACCATCTTACTCCTAAGTCCATAGTCCCCTTTCCTTCATACTTATGGGACATCTCTCAGTCCTGTGGGACTGAACCGGAGCACTTTGTAAAAAGCATCCACATTTTTTTCAAAAATGTGTCCCTCCTCTCTTTCCTGCGCAGGGCCCGGCACGCGGCCGTAACCCCGCCCACCTTGGCTCCGCCCAGCACATCGCCCATCAGTCCTTTTCTATCGCAGGGTCAAGACCCATTAGCAATAACGGAGGAACCTTATCAGAGGGGACGGCGGGCGGGCGTATGGAGGAAAGGGGACTATGGACTAGGAGTAAGGTGGTCACTACGGTGAGTAACCTGGTAATACTCCTACGTCCGTCCCCTTTCCTCCATACTTATGGGAGATTCCCAAGCACTCCTTACAGGAACTATGGGTAGATGGAAATACCCCTTACTGAAACAGGTTCTTCAGCACAGCCTCGCCGAACTGAGCGTCAGCTCTAGAGCTCATATCGAGGCAGTAATGCTTACAGAAAGCAGATGGGAGTCCCAAGTAGCCGCTTTAGCGATGGACTCCCAGGGAACATACTTCTGAAAAGCAACCGGGCTGCCTTGCCTCGCACCTGATGTGCATGGATACCTTTAGGAGGTTTCAGCTTTTGGACGGTGAAAGATTCCGTGATACAGGCAGCAATCCATCTGGAAATGGATGCCTTAGACGCCGGCCTGCCCTGGGGTTTACAGAAGGTCACAAACAGTTGGGAAGAGCTCCGAAGCGCGGAAGTCCTGTCCAGGTAGAACTTAAGAGCTCTTCGGACATCCAGGCAGTGTAGAACCCTTTCCGCCTCCGAGGCGGGGTTCGGAAAAAAGACCGGAAGGGAAATCGACTGATTCAGATGGAATTCGGTCACTACCTTTGGTAGGAAAGCTGAGTCGTCCGAAGGACTACCTTGTCCTTGTGAAAGACCAAGAAAGGATGCTCCACCGACAATGCCTGGAGCTCACTCACTCTCCTCGCTGACGTAACGGCTACAAGAAAGGACACTTTCCAGGACACGTACTTGAGGTCAACCATAGCCGTTGGCTCAAAAGGTTTATGGCACAGCGCCGTCAGGACTACATTTAGGTCCCAAGGCGGGTGCAGAATACGAACCGGAGGGTAGATGCGTGTTAAGCCAGCAAAATTTCTCTTCACCACCGGGTTAGTTAACGAATAAGAACACCGGTCTGTAGAGAGGTAGGCGGAAATCGCCGAGAGATAAGTCCTGCAGGACAAGACATGAACCCCTGACTCTGCTAGGGAAGATACGAAGGACAGCACCGTGTCAATCATCGCCACCCTCGGGTCCAATTCTTTCCCCAAACTCCAATGACAGAACTTGAGCCATTTAATCTTGTACTGGGATCTGGTCGAGGGTTTCCTGGCTGCCTGGATAATGCGCAGGTTATCCGCAGACAAACCCAAATGTTCTAGAGCCGTGAACTCAGGCACCATGCCGCCAAGTTGAGCGATTGTGGGGAGGGGTGCCACATCTGCTGTTCCCCTTGGTGAAGAAGATCGGGAGTTACTGGTAACCTGATCGGCGGACACACCGACAGGTGTTGAAGTTCTGAGAACCAAAACCTGGCCGGCCACCACGGAGCCATCAGTAGAAGAGAACAGTTGACAGAGCTTTTCAACTTACAAATTGCTCGATGAACTAGGGGAAGAGGTTGGAAGGCGTAAGCTCTCATGTTGTGTCATGGGATCTCAAGTGCGTCCCCCAGAGAGGAGGCTCCCAGCCCCCCTTTGGAGGCGTACTGAGGAAGCTTCTTGTTTACCGCCGTGGCGAAGAGGTCCACCTCCGGTGTGCCCCAACGCGAGAAAATCCAAGAGAGGATCTCCGCCTTCAATTCCCACTCGTAGCTGACCACTGTCCGCCGGCTGAGGGCATCCGCGGTGACATTCAGCCAGCCCGGAATGTGCACTGCAAGCAGCCAGAACCCAAGAAGCACGGCCCACTCCCAAATCTGGATGGACAGATCCACAAGAGTGGGAGACTTTGTTCCCCCTTGCTTGTTTATGTAGTATATTGACACCGCATTGTCCGTTCTTATGCGGACCACCTTGTTGACAATGAGCGGTCTGAACGCCTTGAGCGCCAGAAAAATCGCCAGAAGCTCCAAATGATTTATGTGCAGGAGCTTGTCCTGAGGTGACCAGAGGTCCGAGACCTGAAGATCTAACGTTGCACCGCACCCGAAAAGGGAGGAGTCTGTTGTGATCGTCACCATGGGGGCTGGGTCCTGGAACCCCGCGCTCACTGACAGGTTGCTGAGAGATGCCCACCAGTCCAGGTCCACTCTCATATCATCTGGAATCATTATCCGCTTGGAATCCGGGTCCACAGCCTGACGCCAGGAACTCCTAAGAATCATCTGGGTCCGTCTCATTTTGAGACGAGCAAGAGGAAGAGCCAGTACAAACGAGGCCATGAGGCCCAGAAGCCTCTGGAACCACCAGGCCGACATGCTCTCCGACTGCGTAAACATCTGACACGTGGCCAACAGATCCGCCATTCTGTCCCCGGTCAGATGCACTCGGCAGTCTATCGTGTTCCAACGAAAACCCAGGAAAGTCGGGTCCTGTGAGACCGTCATGGAGGATTTCCGCCAGTTCACCGACAGCCCAAGATGGAACAGGAGCTGAAGGAGAGACTGGAGGTTGCCCGCTGCTGCCAACGGACAAGGGCTGCGTAGGAGCCAGTTGTCCAAATAGGGATACACATGGATACCCTGGAGACAAAGATAGGCCACAATCACCAACATCATCTTCGTGAAGACATGCGGCGCCAAACTGAGGCCAAAAGGAAGCACCCGAAACTGGAAGTGCTCCTCTCCCAAAGAGAAACTGAGGTATCTCCTGTGTGGATTCCAAATCAGGATATGCATGTACGCATCCTGAAGATCCACCACGCTGAGCCAATCGCCTGTCTGCAACGAGGAGCGAATCCGGCCGGGCGTGATCTTGAATTTCTCTTGGGGTAGGGAAAGATTGAACTGGAAAAGGTCTAGGATGGTGCGCAGGCCAGCCTGGTTGGGTTTGGCACCGTAAACAGCCAGGAATAGAAGCCCTCCCCTCGCTCCCCAGGGGGAACGGGTTCCACAGCTCTGAGGAGCAGAAGTTTCTGAACCTCGGCCTTGAGGGAGGGTGAGCCCGACAGCTGAAAAGGAGGGTTGAGTGGTGGGGTAGGGGGGTAAGGGTAAGCGGAAGCCCGCTCGAGCGACTGACAAGACCCATCTGTCTTCTGTGATGGCCTGCCACGCCTCCCAATGAGACGCAATGCGTCCTCCCACCGGGGTCTCGTGAGAGCGCGGAAAACCCTCATTTGGCAGGTTTATCGGTGGCGGTGCCACCTGAACCTGATGAGGAGGCTGAGGAGCGGGAGAAATACCGTGTACGCTGTTGTCTACGGCGGTTATTCCCTGCAGGAGTAACCACTCTGCGAGATTTGCGGTCGAGGAAGCCCCTAAAACCAGAGGAAGGTCGACCTTGCATCAACGGCCTTTGAGCCTTTAAGAGAGCTTTAACCAGAACAGACAATGATTTGGCCGTCTGAGTGCTGTCTTTGGTTTTGATGAGCTCTACATCAGTAGAAGAGTGAAAAAGCTCCTTACCATCAAATGGAAGGTCCAGAACCTTGTCTTGCACCTCCTTTGAGAACTTAGTGGCATGTAGCCACGCTTGCCGCGAGGTATC
The DNA here is from genome assembly GCF_040938575.1 of Ambystoma mexicanum. Taxonomy (NCBI): domain Eukaryota; kingdom Metazoa; phylum Chordata; class Amphibia; order Caudata; family Ambystomatidae; genus Ambystoma; species Ambystoma mexicanum. Next base: position 812,714,638 of record NC_090929.1, read on the forward strand.
GACCCCAAGCATCAGACCCCGAGCCAAGGTGTCTACGTGATGAGCCACAGCCTTCAGGAGATCCGGGGCCAAGACCCTGGCATCGGAAAGGCCTCCTCTGAAATCCTCCAACCTCTACTGGGATGTGCTCCTCAAACTCTGACAGACCTCTCCACATCCGCATGTTAGCTCCCGCCAAAATCAATTCTGCATTGGCCTGCCGGAGCTGCAAGGCCGAATTGGCAAAGATTTTCCTCCCTAGGGAGTCCAGGAGCTTGTCCTCCTTTCCCAAGACTTGAGTAGCCGTCGCGGAGGAGGATGCTGCAGGTCTGGATTGCAACGTAGCCGCAGCCACCAGTGTGGAGGAGGGAGGCGGACAAGACGACAAGGCCACTTGTTCCGAAAAATGTAGCCTGTACATCGCGTCAATCCTTTTATTGACAAAAAGTCCCGAGTGTGGCTTTCCCCAAACTCTTCGGACCTCGGCCAGAACGTCCTTCTGCAAGAACAGGCCGGTACGCTCCAAAGGAGACAAGGTGAACGCCCCAGAAAGCACGCCCTCCTGCGGAGCAGGTGCCTCGTACACAGGAACATCTAAGAAACTCATGTCCAGTACCTAGTCATAGAAAGCTCTGACAGAGCGGGGAAGGTCCTCGTTGTCCTGATCGCCTCGAGGGTCATCTGACAGGTCAGGATCCTGCTGAGCCGTGTCAGGCACTGCCTTGTCCACTGGGGACAATGGTGGCACAGGCGGAAGCGCAGGGGAGGGCATCATGGGCAAGGGAGGCGCCGGCGGAACCACCGTCGGAATGGGTGGACATATCTCCTTGAAAAGCCCTTTGAAATATTCCCTCATGGGGTCGGTGCGCATAAGCGCTTGAAATTTACCGAAAAAGGCGTCCTCAGGAGATTGTTTCGGAACCTGAGGAGGCCTCTCATGAGGTGGACAAATCTAGGGACGTAACTGGAAAGGGTGCCACACCAGCCCCATCGCCGATGTAACCACCTAAATCAAGGGAGCCGCCCCCGCCGGCAACGAAACATTGTGCGGAAGAGGCATCCGGGCGTTCCAATCATAAACCGGCCGGTAAGGATGCGCACAAGGGACCTTAGGTTCACCCGAAGGACCGAACCCTACACCAGGGGCTGATGGCGTAGTTGTAGGGGTAGTACCTAAAATGGCCGCCGTGATCATGGCGGGAACGGCCGCCATTTTGTCCTCATCTGAGGGGAACTGCGGCACGTGAGGAAGGGGTCCCCGTCGATGGGTCAGGGGTCTTAATTTTAGCCTTAACGTAAGGAACCTCGGCAGAGCCGGTACTATGAGGCCTGGAATGTTTCTGCGACATACCAACCGCCAACTGAGCCTTCGAAGGAAGAGCCTCGGCACTGGCGGTAAAAGAAGAAACTTTCTTCTTTGCCCCCTCAACAGATCTGGTGTCACCACAAGAGCGGGAACCTTGCCCGGCCCCTCAGAACTGTTGCTATCCTTAGCCTCTGTACGAGGGACCTCAGACCTAGGCCCGGTAGAAGCCTTATCGGCACGGGCCTCAAACATCTGTTTGGTAACCTCAAGCCCAGCCAATACCTTGGGGCGTGCCCCGGATTTGTTTTTGAGGGAAGCCGAAAGAGCGGCCTCAGAGGAAGCTCAGGTACCCCACGACTCAGTAGAACTGGGTCTACAAACAGCCCCTACAGGAGGGGCCTCGGAGCGTACTCTGGTGTTCATAGGCCCCTTACGGAGACCCTCAGAGAAAACTCTGGTAGAATTATTAGGCCCGACAGGCACCTCAGGGCGAACCCCGGTAACAGAGCGATGCACGCCCCTCCCGGCTCGAGAGGAACTGGGGAAGGTATCCCCCGGCTGGGGTGCTCTGAAAAGTAAAGAACTTACCGGGCGTTTTTTCTTCTCGTCAAACACTTGAAAATGCGAAGGAGGAGTCCGTCCGAACACCTCCTCCCACCGCTCCAACCGACGTTGAAGTGCCCGGACCGAAAGGGAGTCACAGTAAAAACAGGAGTCCCAACTGTGTTCCGGACCCAAACACTCTAAACAAAGAGGATGGGGATCCGCCCTCGCGAAGCGACGGTGACAGGATGAACAGTCTGGAAAATCTAGTTTAAAAGACATAGACAGACTAGTAAACGAACGCTAGCGAGAGCCAGAGAGGGGAAAAAGGGAAGAAAATCTTCTGAGGATGCAAGTGCGTCCGGCCCCGATCATGCGGAGAAAAGGACTGATGGGCGATGCGCAGGGCAGAGCCACGGTGGGCGGGGTTACGGCTGCGTGCCGGGCCCCGCGCAGGAAAGAGGGACACATTTTTTAAAAGAATTTGGATGCTTTTTACAAAGTGCTCCGGTCCCGTCCCACAGGACGGAGAGATGTATGGAGGAAAGGGGACGGGACGTAGGAGTAAAGGGGAATACCATCCCTTGTTCCTCTCCGCTAAAGACACAGTTCTATAGTGTCTTTCTCTAGCAGGGTAAAGATTTCCTGCACAAGGAGCGGATCTGGAAGCTTCAAAGAGAGATTCCCCGGGGAATTGTCGTGAGGCCACTGTAGGAAGGGAAGGCAGTAGCCGTGGGCTATTGTATCCAGAACCCACACATCCGAAGTAATGGCTCGCCACTCTTCGAGATGCTGAGACAGCCTGCCCCCAACCGGCCTCATGACTGTTTTGGAGCAGCTGTGGCAGCGCCCGAAGGCAAAGTGGCAGCTGCTTGAGCGGCTTTGGCACCTCTATTAACTCGACCACCACAGGTACTTCTCAGCTGACCCCTTTGACTGGCGGTTCCGCTGGTTCTACCAAAGGAGGACTAGTAATGAATAGAACCTCCCCTCCACTGCTGTCCCCTAGGATGAAAAGGCAGAGGTTGATGCACAGCTGCGCTTAAAGATTTTTCCGCAGCTTTTAGAGGTCTGCAAACTCTCAAGGCTCTCGTCAGTCTTGCTGGCAAACAAATGCGTGCTATCAAAAGGCATGTTCAAAAGACGGGCTTGCACATCCGGGGCAAAACCAGACTTCCGCAACCATGCAAATCTGCGTATAACGGTGCTCGCAGTCATGGACCTGCTCACACTGCCGGCCGTGTCCAAATCCGACTGAAGGGATTCACACATGGCATCCTTGCCATCTAGCACGAAGCAAGGAACCCATCCCTTTCTTCCCCTTCGGGAATATGCTCAGCTGCAAGAGAAACACATTTCTTCATGAGAAAATCTTGCCAAGGCACAAGTGGAGTTGGCCGATTTCAACGCCATACTCCCTCCAGAAAACACCCTGCTTGCCCAACCGTCGAACCGATTGTCGTCCCTATCCGGTGGGATGGTAGGGTACGCCACCTGCCCTGAGGTGGCCACAGCCACCAGAACCACCAAACTCTCGGCCGTGGGGTGAGAAGACAAGTAGCAGGGGTCGCTACTGGAAGGGCAGATTTTTTTTGGTCAATGATTTGTTAACAGCTGGAAGAGATTCTGGTGTCTGCCAAGCAGCCGCCACCCTTTTCTGTAGAGATGAAAAGGTAACACCGGGTCAGAGGACACACCTTGATCTAAAATGTCTGTTAGATCATCTTGCACAAAAGCTTCCGGAGGACTGGACCAGCCCAGATACTCTGTGACCCTAGTCATGAGTCTCCTGTAGGACGACTCTGCATGAGTCCCAGGCCTGCCAAATTCCACTTCCGGAGAAATGTCCAAACCAATGGCATCATAAAGAGTTTGCCTCAGCTCTTCCAAATGACGGTCTCCAGAAAAGACGGGAGCCTCATCAGGCTCAATAGGGTCCACGTCAAAGTCTGACCTTTCTTCCTCCTCATAAATGTCATCCAGAGGGAGGTAAAAACCCTGCTTGGGGACAGAAGAGGGTCTGGAGGCATCCACCACCGGCTTCACAGACTTGGAAGTAGCCTTTCTTGGAGGATCCACAACATCAGGGATCTCCTACACTACATTTCGGCCAAAATTCCCTTAAGTCGTCGAGAGCGCCGATGGCTTTGCCGTCGAGGGAGTTGACGGCTTCAGCGTCGACAAGGGTGCCGACAGCTGATCCGAAGGCACTGCTTCGACAGACGCAGCGCTGACAGAGTCAATGCCGACTTTGATCCCTTAGCAGGATTCTGTGGTCTCGCTGGGGACGAGGACCGAGACCTGGAAGCATGTCTCTTGCGACCATCCTGAGCCTTGTCCGAACGGGACCTCGAAGGTTCCCGATGAGGATCGCGCTGAGGACCCGAGCCCGAAGGCGTACGATCCACGGTTTGAGACAGTTCCTTGTCGGCTTCGTGAGAAGGCGCGGGCAGAACTGTGCCCTGCGATTGAAAAATGGCCAACATCTGCACCTTAAAGGCAGCCCATTCCTCCGGAGTCGAGGACTTTGTTGGACAAGCCACTTGCAAATCCACCCCCCCCCCGCCCCCCCCCCCCCCCCGAGGAGCACGGGGAAGGCGACCAGTGACGGTGCTTCCTTGAATGCTGGAACAAATGGCGGGAACCACTCCGGGACTGAGAACCCTGAGAACCTTCCGACACAGAGAGTCGCCCCTCCAATTGTCGGACATACCCTTGGACTTGGATGTATGCTTGGACTTACTGGGTTTAGCACCCCTACCTACCTGAAGCTTTCCTTTACACTCCCGCAAGGCCTTAGCAGTCAGCAACTGGAATTTAAAACAGTCATCGATGTCGTGATTCTTGCCTAAGCACCACAAACTAATGCGATGCGAGTCGGTGATCGACATTTTAGACTTGCAGTCCCGGCAAGTCTTGAAGCGAAACCGCGGAGTCAGAGGGGTCGAAGAAGAAGACATCTTCTCAAGGTAAAACATGAGGCGTGCAGAGTCTCCGAAGCAAACACGTTTGCGGAAAAAACGGAACTGAGGCTACGGGCGCCGTGTGTCCTATTTATAACATCCGCTGACGTCGCCCTCGACGGAGGCCCTCGAGGGACATCGACCCGACGCAGGACACACTGACGAAAATGTTTCCGAACTACACAGCTGTGGACATTACATGTCAAAGATGTGGAATACGGGGAGGCCACCAGGGGGCGCACAGGCAATGGCTGTCTGAGTGCACAGCTCCCGCCGAAGCCTGGAAACCCGAGGGGTTTGAGCCCATCCCCCCCACCCCCCCAAGGCCCCCCCAGCAGGCCCAACGTGTTGGACCGACCTTCTGGCCCCCCCGGGCCACCAGCGAACGCAAGAGCGGAGCCTGAGAGCCCCGGAAAGCCGTAGGGAGAGGCGGAGCCCCCCCGAGCCCACACAGACTTTTTAGCCTGTCCTGCCCCCGCCGCCCCCTCGTGACTGGAACTCCCCCCCACTCCCCCCTCTGCGGTCTGGACCCCCAGCGAGGCGTGGAGGAGGCCGCAGAGCGGGTGAGGGCTTTCTCCGCCCTTCCCCCCACGAGTGGCGGGAGAAGGCCCGACACTAGGGAGACCGGGACGGCGCCACTGGAGCCCCCCCCCCCCCCCCCCCAGACAGAGCGGAGTAAGCAGAGCGGGCCTGGGAACACCCCCCCCCCCTCGAAATCTCCAGCATGGGCGGCCGCAGCCCCCTGGGGTAGACAGAGGCGGCAGCTTGGAGGACCCAGGAGCCGCTCCCCCCCCGAGTGCGAGCGGCGTGGGGAGGTCCTCCTGCAGACGCCGAGGGGGACCGGGGGTAGGCCCCAGCCCCCCCCTCTCGTGACACGGAGGCAGCGCAATCGGCCGCGCGGGCTACCCGGGTGTGAGGCCCCCGCCTATTGCTGGTGGGGCGTGTGCCCGCCCGGAGGTGGCCCCCCCACCCCTCCTCGAGACAAGAGCCTACCGACCGGGCGCGGCAGCCTCGGCCACCCTCTCCCCCCCTGCTCAACCGGGCTAGTCCATAAGAGCCCCCCAGTTAACACCACCCCCTCTCAGGGAAACCAGAGGTAGCCCTAGACGGGCTCGACGAGCGTGGACAGGGTATGCCTGCCCCACCCCGGCATACAACTACCCCCAAGGGGCATCAGTGAAGCATTCAGCCCAAGCGAGGAGAGACCCGGCCTCGCTTTCCCCCCTTGGCAGGTCCCCCCTCGGGTCGCCCTGGGAGGGGGGGGCGAGGTCTGGCCTGGAGGGGGCTCTGGGAAACATCAGATGAGCTGGAGGGACGCCTTGCAAGGATTCCGCTTCCAGGAGATTGCTAGAGGTAGCACAGACAAGAGCCTCAAACGGACTATGGCCCAATCGGAGGGCGCAGCCCCCTCCTCAGCTGCAATGGAAAGGGGCTTCGCTTCGATCTTACAGGAGATCAGGGACATGCGCTCCGACATTGCCCAGAAATTTGAGAAAATGGATCAAAGGGTGGATAAGGTCGAGGACAGACTGTTACAGGTCGAGACCTACCAATCATCAACAGCTGCCCAGGAAGTTCATATAAGCATGAGGCTGGAGGCCCTGGAGAAGAGGGACGAGGAAAGGGCCCGGCAGATGGACGATTTCGAGAATAGGGAGAGAAGGAACAACCTCTGAATCTTCGGAGTGCCCGAAATGGAGGGGGAAACGGAGAGGGACGTCATCCGAGCGGTGCGCGACATCATCACCCTCCTGTTCGCAGAAGAGATGACGACCGAACTTACATTTGACAGGGTGCACAGAGCGGGGGGCAGGGATAGGGCCCCTCGGTCGATTTTGGTCCGGTTTCACTACTACTCGGAGAAGACGAAAGTGCTGGAGGAGGCCAGAAAAGCCAGAGAAATCACCTACAATAACGCCCAGGTCTCCATATACCAGGACCTCTCTGCTTACACGCTGGCCAAGCGTAGAATGTGCCGCCCCCTTACAAGCTGCTCAAGGAGAAGGGCGTGCGCTACAGATGGGGCTACCCGTTCTCCCTGACTTTTGAATACATGGACCAAAGATCGACCCCGATTACGGAAGAAGACATAAGGGGCGCTATTCAAGAATACACAGTGGACACAAACCCCAGGAGGGGTCCTTCAGGGCTGGAGCAAGGCAGACTAAATGGCCCTGGCCCGTCCGGAGAAAGAAGGCGGCGCACGGGAGCGAGGAAATTCAGGAAAATGAACACCCCCTCCCCAGCGAAGGATGGGGAACGGAATGACTCCGAGGACTGAGAACGGGGAAGTCCCGTAGTGTCCTGGTCAGATGGGCGCAGAGTCAGAGGACTAACTACTTACACCGTCCCAACGAACAGCAAGTATGAGGGGTACCTAGCTGGGACATGGCCGCGGTGATGAGCTTCTTACGAGGTTTGCCTGGCCGAGGTGGGCAGGCTGGTGGTTCGGCCAAAAGCCAGCGATGGCAGAACTATTTGGCTGGACACCAGGGTGGGGGGGCACACAGAAGTTGGGGTAGTTCAGTTATGGTTCGGGGAAGGGGGGCAGTTGGGGAAGTGTTCTAGGCCCACCCGGAAGGAAGGGGAGGGGGGAGTTGGGGAACGTAAAGCTGTATTAAGGGAGCACGCAAGGAAGAGCATTGAGACGACGGTGACCGAGAGAGAGGTAATTCTAGATTATGGCTGACAGTCTGCCCGCCCTGGGTGTGGGCTCCCTCAACGTATGGGGCTTAAACACCCCCACAAAGAAATCCTTGGTGAGCAGGGAATTCAGAAGGGCCAACCACAACTTTCTCTTTGTGCAAGAGACTCATTGGCCACGGGGGAAGGAGCCCAAACTGCGGGGAGGGGGAATTGGGGAGGTCTTCAGTGCTTCCCACGAATGCAAAAAGAGAGGGGTGGCCATATTAGTAGCGAGGAATGTGGGCTTTGAGAACGAGGCCACGCTGAAAGACCCTGGGGGCCGTTACCTGTTAGTGCGGGGTTCCCTGCAGGGGGCCCCACTCATCCTAGCCGTCATCTACGGCCCAAACGAAGGCCAAACTCAATTTTGGGAGGAGGTGAGGGATAAACTCAAGCACTTTGTCCATGGCACGGTAGTGGTGGGAGGGGACTTCAACATGGTCCTGGACCCAACCCGGGACAGGAAACGTGCAGGACCGCAGCCCTCCGGGGCGGCAGATGAGACCATGGCGCGTAACTTCCACAGGGTCAACTCAGAACTGGGTCTTATGGACACGATCCCGGGAACGGACACCCCCTCTTTCACATATTATTCAGCCACACATGTCGTTTTCCAGGATAGACTACATCTTGGTGGATGAGATCCTGTACCCATTCATTTCTGGCCACAGGGTCGACCCCGTCCCCTGGTCCGACCACGACCTGGTCCGAGTCACTATAGCAAGGGGAGGGCTAAGCGATCGCAGGGGGAGGTGGAAGTGCAACGACTCCCTGTTGAAGGACGAGGTCCTAGCCCAGGAGGTTCTCGAGGCTATCACAGATTTTTTCGAACTCAATGATAATGGGGAGGTAGGTTCGCATACCCTATGGGACGCCTTCAAGGCAACCCTACGGGGAGTCCTGATCAAAATGGGAGCCCAGAAAAAAAGGCCCAGGAAAAGCTACTAAGGGAGAAAATCGGCCAACTCCAACCGCGAGGTCACCCCACGGTCCCCTTAGACCGTGCTCAGGTGGCCGCCCTGAGGACTTGAAGGACCTCCTACTCCATAAGACCGAGAGAAGTCTTCAACTGGTCAAACAAAAGTATTATGATAAAGGGGACAGGGCGGATAGGATTCTGGCCTGGAAACTGAGGGAGGTACAGAGAAGCAGATTAGTGAAAGCAGTGAAGAACGAGGTGGGGGAGGTGGGCTCCGATACTCCCCATATTGGTGAGGCCTTCCGACGATACTATGAGAAGCTATACTAGTCGGAATGCAATGGGGGGGAAGCAGAGATTGAGGGGTTCTTGAACTCTATACGGATCCCGGCCCTGACCAGGGAGATGGCGGAGGGGTTGGAGGGTCCGGTGACCAAGGAGGAGGTGGAGCGGGTGATCAGAGGTATGAAGGTGGGCACTTCCCCGGGAGAGGATGGATACTCGGTCTACTTCTACAAGAGGTTTCGCTCGACCCTTTCCCCCTATTTGGTTAAGGTGTTCAATGCAGTGCTGGAGGGGGGGTCCCTCCCGGACTCCATGATGGAGGCTATTATAGTGGTGCTCCCCAAAGACGGCAGGGACCCCACGGAGTGCTCCTCTTACCGCCCAATCTCTCTGCTGAATATCGATGTAAAGATCCTAGCCAAAGTGATTGGGGGACGAATGGAGGGGATCCTGCTGAAAATAGTCCACGGAGACCAGGTGGGGTTCATTAGGGGAAGACAGGGCTCAGATAACATCCGTAAAACCATAGATCTATTCCACTACGCCCAGGTGTCAGACCTAGATGCGAGCGTTCTGTCCCTTGATTCGGAAAAGGCGTTCGATAGGGTGGAGTGGAGATTCGTGGAACTCACCCTCCAGAAAATGGGCTTTGGGACGCACATCAGGGACTGGGTGGCGGCACTATACAGGGCCCCAAAGGCCAGGGTTCAAGTGAATGGCAGGTTGTCAGAATCATTCCCCCTCTCGCGGGGGACGAGGCAGGGTTGTCCACTCTCCCTCTGATCTATGTCCTCTCCATGGAACCCCTAGCCATAGCGGTCAGAGCTAACCCAGACATCAAGGGGATTAGGAGAGACGAAGTAGAATTTAAACTCTCCTTGTTCGCAGAGGACATCCTGGCTTACCTGGTGGACCCGGGTTCCCCCCCCCCTCCTGTCCCTGATGGCCGCCTTCGGACGCCTCTCGGGTCTTAAGATTAACGCATCCAAATCTGTCCTGCTCCCCATGAGAGCGCGGGACCTGGGTCTGGACCCCCTAGACAGCCTGGAGGGGATTACAGTGGGAAAGGCCTCCATCCGATACCTGGGAGTCCTTCTCACCCGGGACCTAACCAACCTCTCCCCAGCCAACTACGACCCCGTTGTGTCGAGGGTCACTGCAGACCTAAGGAGATGGGGGTCAATGATTCTGTCATGGTACAGCCGCATGACGGCAGTGAAGACAAACATACTCCCGCGTTTACTATATCTCTTCACCGCCCTCCCAACTAGTGTCCCCGACCAGACTTTCAGGGTCCTCCAGAAAGCGGTGCGGGAGTTCATATGGCGGGGTAGGACCCCGAGGACCGCGAAGGCAATCTTGACCTTACCGAGGGAGGAGGGAGGGTTTGGGCTGCCAGACTTCCAACTCTACTTCCGCGCTGCCCAGCTGCGTGTTCTCCTGGAACACATGAAAGAGGGGATGGGCACATACTGGTCGTACCTGGAGGACATGGACGCTCACCCACTCAAGGTTCGGGACCTTCTCTGGGCCCCTAGCAAATTCATCCCGAACAGACTCAAATCTCACCCAACTCTGGGAGTCCTCTGGTCGATCTGGAGGGAAGGCCCCCAGACGGCACACCTAACGTCGTGGCCGTCACCAATGTCATCACTCTGGGGTCACCCCCTTAAATTGGGCAGTAGGGGGTTCCGCAATGCACAGGCCTGGTCTGATTCGGGGATGGAATGGGCGGGGCAAATGTTTAGGGAAGGGGAATTTCTGCCTTATGAGGAATTGAGAGACGCCCTTGGGCAGGGGGCCCTCTCCATATTTGAATACCTCTGCTTGAAGGGAATCCTTTGTGATCAATCCTGGGGCCAGAACTTGAGGAGACAGCTGACCCTCCTTCGAGAAACTACTGGATACTGCGTCCTCCAGGAAGGGAGCGGTATCAGGGATGTATAGGATACTGAACACTGTTAATCTGGGTGAAAGGAGGAGGTTCCGCACTTTCTGGAACGATTTGGCGGGGGAGGAGATTTCGGAGGACGCCTGGGCATGGGATATTCAAAATAGCCTTCCATGGGAACTTATTCACAGCGGACATGGAACATAACTTCAAGATCTTACAGGGGTGGCATAGAGACCCAGCGAAGTTGTCAAAAATGTTCACGGGAGTGTCCCCGCATGCCCAAGGGGATGCGACCAGGTCGGTACGAGAGGTCACATGTGGTGGCACTGCCCGAAGGTGCAGGCATACTGGGAGGAGGTAAGGGGCTGGATCGCTGAAGTATCAGAGGAACTACTTCCCCAGAACCCCCTGACAATGCTGCTGGGCCTCCCCCCAGAGGACACGGACATAGCCAGATACCCAAGAATGTGGGAAACAATGTTGAGGGCGGGGAGGGTGGCCCTAGCCCAAAAATGGAAGAGCTCGGAAACCCCTTTGAAGGAAGTCTGGCTAAATAAGGTCAAAAACATGTTCCTGATGGACAAACTTACGGCAATGATGAACAATGACTTGGGCACTTTCCAAGCAAACTGGTTCGGGGTACAGCAGACCTGGGGATGGGATGTACACTGATCCACAGGGAGGAAACATGGTGGGAACGGGCGCCCGCGGCCCGGGCTACGGCGGACTACTCACAGCCATACACGTTGTCTACGCTCAGGCTCTTTCTCGAGCTCCGGACATATAGAGCTTTCCACGCGTCTCCCCAACAAAGGTTTAATTGGGACTAAGTTTACTGGGGGGGGAGGGCCTGTTTGGGGTGGGAGCGGGGGGGTATTCGGGCCAGTCATTTGTACACCGCTTTGAAAATGTTTCATGCCCGTTTGTTACACTTTGAAAACGTTAATAAAACAAAGTTTAAAAAAAAAAAAAAAGATGTGGAATACATTGGAGGACACAATCCATTCGAAGTAGACTGTAGAGGCGAGGTGTTGGCATAGTATTTTATGGCCCACTAAGTCGAAGGCCGCAGAGAGGTTAAGAAGGAGGAAAATAGCTATGTTACCCCAGTCAATGATTTAATCCATTTGTTAACGTCCACCCCGGATGTCTCGAGGTTGGGCAACAGGCTTCTGCCCCATGTAGACGATACGGTTTCATTGATACGCACCCCTAGAGCATTGCAGAATCTTATTGATGACTATACCCTATTTATGGATTCTTTAGATCTAGAGGTTAATGCCCAAAAATCGGCCATTATGGCTTGCTGTAGGAGGAAGTGCCCACTGAAATTCTGGCCATGTTTAGCAATGGTACATTGATCCCTAGAGTCCATAGTTTTGACTACCTTGGGGGTCAGATTTTCACCAGATTTTAGCCCTGTCCCCATGTAGCCAAACATACTGTGAGATTCAAGCAGGCCACTGGGGGGGGGGAGAGCGATGAGCATGTTCAAGGCTAAGGTTGATCCATTTATAAATATACATAATGGCAAAGCAGCCTCAGTCGCAAGGTATGGCATGGAGCTGTGCTTTGCTATTGTAATGTAAATCCTATCTAGGTGGTGCAGAATGTTTTTTTTAAAGAAAGTATTGGGGCTCCCTCCCTCAGCCCCGAATTTTGGGTTCCATTTGTAACTGGGCTGCAAGTTCATTTGTGACACTATCTCAGTGCAGCCTGTTTGTCACTGGCTCAGACTCTGGGCCAATGCTAAAGCTACACTGACCCATGAGCTAATAAGACATCTGGTTTGCAAGGATACTTATTTGAAGACCCCTTGGCTGAGGTATGTGAAGGCCAAGTAGGCAGAAATTAATGTGGCCCGATTTTTGTATTTATTGGATATTCTGCCCATCAGTGATTCGACAGCTCTGAAACGGAGGGTCCACTTGCATACCTCAGAGGAAAGGGAGTCCTTGTCATGACCCGGCGAAATTGCCCCTTCTGGACCTCATGGTCATTGTCACGAAGGGCTTGTACTCCTTGTTCCTCCCAACATGGCCGTACCAAGCTCTGTGCTACGCACTAGCTTTCACGTCGTAGCACGTACTATAAATTGGTCACGCCCCTGTGGGTCCGCGCGTCTCAACGCTATCTTCGATAGTGACCCGACGTGTGTTTGCTCTCTACATTCGCTTCCTTGATCCTCATACTTCCTTCCTTGCCTTTTTTCCTGTTCCTGAACTCCCCCCCCCCCTACATTGCTGTTATCGCTAATCCTGGACACCCTGGAACCACGAACTTCCCGGAACTCTGAACGCGCTCTGCAACCTGACGAGGCTCGGGCGAGCCTATTCAAGACCCGAACCACCCACAGGAAGAGTCCTGCGGCCGAACAAGGGAGATCCCGATCACAGGTGAGACGGGGGGAGATTTATGACGGTCCTTGGAGATCATAAAGCCTACGAATAGGAGGCATATGATTATTGGGCGCTCTGGTCTGCAAGTGTACCTGTTATGGGCTGAGAATCCCTGCCAAAGTATTTTAAGACCAAGGGCGCGTATTTACCAATTTATTTTTAGAGAAGTGGTGGCTGCCTAGAGCAATGATAATGATATGGTATATGATCGGATATTTATAACGCGCTTAATACCCAGAGGTTTCTAAGCACGGACACAGGGATGGAACCAGTGGTGCTCTGCATCGTCTTGCTTATAAGGCGAGCATGTTGCCCCTGGGCTATCCTCCCGAGACAATCTTGCCCTCTGATTAATGCTCCTAGAGAGGATCTTGCTAATTTTGTATTGTTTTGCCCGGCTCTTTCAAGATTGAGAGGGATCATGTCAAAACCACTCTTGCCAGAACAAGGGTTTTCTCAGCACAAAACGGTTCAGTTATATTTGTTATGGGGGTCGATTCACCTAGTTTCAGCTGGGAACTTGTGTCATTTCTGTAGAATGTAAGGAAATATTTGCTGAAATCTATAGGACCCTGATCCATTAATTTTGACAGCTTTTAATGGTGTTTTTTATCTGATTGAAATTTTGTGTATATGTTTCTTGTATAATTGTGTTTTTTATCTGCTGTTTTTATGCAAATCTCTTTGCATTCCCAAAATAAAAAATTGGTTTGACCCAAACTGACTTCTGAATCCCGGGAAGGAATTGCAGAGCCTAGAGACTGAGCCTTCTACCAGTAACCGATAGAGAATGATGCAAGACCCTTGGCAGGGTCTAAACATTGGCTGCTTATCAAGGATACCACAAACGCAAGAGTTGGCAACTGGTGCAAGATTAGGGGAGGCATCATCCCTTGCCAGGAGAACCAGCTAAGATTTATTGTGATTTTTACACCAAGTGCAGCAAAGAGAACAAATTCCGGTTTTAAAGTTACATTTAACTTGATTGCGCTCTAGAACCCATCCAGTTTTCCTTTTATTTATTTTTAAACTTTATTTATACATTTAATATTTCAAATTGACAACAAAATATAATACAATAACACAATGTTCAAGGAATACTTGTGCAATTCCATCATTAACTTTATCCATAAAGAATAATCAAGGATAGAAATTAAAATGGGAGAAAAAAAAAATTGTTAAACCTCTCCTAGACTACAATAGACAACTAAGCATAGAGATCATTAAATGCCCCCCAAATCCTCTCATATTTGTCGAGTTGCTCCTTTGCTTTAAAGGACACCCTCTCTCTCCTGGATAGCAGGGACAAACCTTGCAACCAATCCTCAGTATTCGGAGAAGCATCATTTTTCCAAAAAATGTAAATTTGCTTTTAGCTAGGAAAGGGCTCTATATAAGCAGAACATTTTGCTGTTTGACAGCCCAATACCCAAAACTAGTTCCACCCTCTGAAAAACACCATCCCAAATTATCTGTATTTTTCCACATAACCACAACATGTGGAGCGTGCTACACACCTCTCTGTTACAGTTCCAACAGGTGTCTACAGCACTCAACTTGCAAGATTTCATTCTCCATGGTGACCAATATAGATAACGATGAATTCTTTGTTGTGTATACCTCAAATCCATATCCACTTTATATTTAACAGGACCCGCACACACACGATTCCATTAAATATCTGACAATGAATTATTCAAATCAGAGTCCCAATTTGCCCTACCACATTGTGGAGCCACCCGGGACGCAGAAGGTGTAATCACCTTATACAAGGAAGACGCAGATAAAGGTAAAGACTTGGAAAGAAGGAAAATCGCCGGCGGTGCATGCACTGCAGCATTCAACGGCAAAAACAATACACCAAAAAGCTCCTGCAAAGCATTACGACGACAAATCTCAGTTGCTTGGAGCTTATATTTAAAGCATAGAAACTCAAAGTCAGCCATATTCTGACCGTCAAAGACCTGGCCAATTCTCCAAATACCTGCATTTTGCCATGAGACCTATGATAAGACCTTATTATTCTGCTTCACAGCCTGTTTTTTGCATAGACATGAATCTTCACACAAAAACCTTTCAACCCGGATCGCATTACCTTTATGCCATTCCCTCACACCATGTTTTATTAAAGGTGGAGTGTATATTAATCGGTAATCCTTTATCCATGAACAAAAGCATGTCTAGTGGTGTGGGAGAGGCAGATTACTTTTCAATTCTAATCCAACCCGCGCTATTAACCTCTACATTCGCCAACCAATGATGCAGTGCACGCAAAGTAAAAGACAAATTATAACGCCTTATATCAGGAAAGCCAAACCAACCCAAACTGGTTTATGAAGAATATCTTTCGGAATTCGCGCCGTTTCCTTCACACCACAGAAACCTGCTCACAGACTTATTAATACCCATTAACACACTATTTGAAAGTGGCAGGGGGAGCATGCTAAAAACATACAAGAATTTCGGAAGTAGTGACATTTTAACTACACTAACTTTACCCCATAGAGTCAGTTTCAACTTCTCTAATTTGCAACAAAGCTTATCTATTTCTGTAATTTTCAAGAAAATATTGTGCGCAAGTAAAGTCAATATCCTCACTTACGTGAATTCCCAGATATTTGAGACCCGAATCAGCCCACATCAAACAACCCCCTATGATAAGCCGCGCAAATTGGATAAATCAAAGTTTTGTTAACTTTGTAATTAGAAAATCTACCAAATTCCTGCAACGTCTGTAGGAGCTCAGGGTAAGACCGTTCAGGGTTTGAGATCAGGACTAGGAGATCATCTGCATATAAAAGGACTTTTGATACATATTCTACAAAAGGAATACCCATCCAGTTTTCTATGTCAGTCAGAAAAGCCTTCAAATTATAAATATCCTTAGCCAATAACACTCAGCCACAATGGAGATTCATCAGCATATTGTAGGATAATATTACATTTTGAAGCCATGTCATCCAAAGGTTAAACAAAAAATAAAACAAAAACAAGGGCCAAGAGTAAGCCCAGAGGAATGCCACACAACTTGTTCTAAATAAGATCTAGTAAAGTGTGGAGAATTCCCAGGATTCACCATGATAATCCATGCAGGTAGCAGTCTGACTTAAGTACGGGCAAGACAGGATACTGTAGGCCCATTACTACCCAAAAGGCACAGTAGTTCCCTGGCTTAACCCAGTGGGCCGTCAAACAACAAGTACCAGCATGCCTCACTAACAGCCACCTGTAAGGATATAACCATGAGTCAAGATAAAAGCTTTCCCCGGTATAATGCGCAAACATATTAACAGCCCAGTAAACTGATACTATGACACCGATGATAAAGTGGGATATTTTTCAGACTTCGATAGCGACAAATCATTAACCTGGGATGCCACAGACTAAAAGGCAGGCTAGGCAAAAGTGATCCGCACTTACTCAAAATAGAGGTCCAACCTCATCAAGCTCGAATGAGGCTGGAGCCACGCAACCTTTTAAAATTCTGCTGACCATGGTCATAGTCTAAAGGCATTTAAAATATGGCACCCTACACCGCAGGTGCTTTAGAAACCTCACTGCACAACAAATAAATATTTGCAGTCTGGACAGGATGACGTCAATGGTGCCACTGGGAAACACCAAGACACAATTATATAAGAGATCGTAAGAGCAACTTAAATCATACTCAGTATAATTAATCGCAGGGAGGAAGACCAAGAAGCCAAATCAGAGAGACCATCCATTGATTGACTAGGCGAACAGGTGACGAGAAGTCTGACATCACATCTGTTATCCCTAGGGGCGTTCAGCCCGGAGGCCTTCCATTTAAGGGCAGAATAGTAAACCTTCTGGCATTCCTACCTTCTTCTCTTCTACAGTTCTCACTCTCCTCCTTTACACCTTCTGCCTATTCAACCAACTCTGCCCTATCCAGCTTCCAATTCCTGCTTTAATACGCAGTCTACTCATTTGCCACGGCTAACTTTAATCCCCAAGTCTCAGCGTCCTCAACCATGGGCCAACCCATTCATATGCAGTTTCCTTAGGGACATGCGTCGGCTGCTGCGCAAATGGATCTGTGCCAATTTGCATGACGATCTGAAACTTTACCTTTCTGCCCTGAACACTCAAGTTTTCTCTTAATAGAGCGGAAAGGAGATTCTACCTCACCATTATTGTCTCGCACTCAAATCACCCTCACCGGCTACAGGGCTCACACCTCCTAAACCTATGACTATGAACTTCACGCTAATAACCTAGCAGAATACACCAGTGCAAACATTTCCAAAATTAGAGACTATCTCCTGACTTTCCTCACACTCCCTCCTCCTACGTTCTACACTCTGCTTACTCCATCATCATCTCCTACTCCAATCACTGAATAAGTCCCATCGGCACTGATGGCCAACCCCTCTTGTGCTCCATCAGACCCTGTTTCTCCTTAGTCTAGTCAAGCCACTCATCCCATTGAGGTCTTCAATCTGTCCTTTGACTCGGCTTGTTTTCCCTCCATTTTCAAAACGGCCATGGTCCATCCAACTCTCAAAAAAGCAAGGGGGTGACCCGAAACTAACGCCTAACTTTTAGCCTGTGTGTCTCCTTCAGCACTACGCTTGAAAGGATTGTGTTCAATCGTCTTAGACATTTCTTAGACATCCACAGCCAGGCAGGTCTCTGCTCCGGTCACTTGACGGAAAATGCTCTCATGAATGTCACCAACTACCTTACCTCTGCTAAGCACTCCAACCTGTCCATCCATCCTAATTCTTCTTGACCTGTCCGCCGCCTCGGACACCGTCAATCGCTCTGATATCCTGAATACTTTCTCTTTTTGGAATTTATGATCAAGTCCTTGCCTATATTGAAACCTACCTGGCTCCTAGCCAATTCGCAGACTCCTGGAAAAACAACACCAACTCACACCAACTGTTGGTGGTCCACAAGGCTCCGTCTTGGATCCTCTCCTCTTTACACTCTACACCTGTGTTCTTGGGGCACTAATCTCCTCCTTTGGGTTCTCATACCATTCCTTTGTGAACTCCCCTCTGATCTCCATCAACATTTCCAACTGTCTCTCGGCCATTAAATATTGGATGGCTTTGAACTCCCGGATGTTAAATTTAGCATCCTCTATGACCCTTCTCATACCTGCTCTACTTTCATCTCCAAAACTGCAATGGCAGTTCATCTCAAACGGCTAAATATTAGAAAAACCAGGCACCTCCTTCCTTTCAACACTGCAAAGAATCTCTTAACCAATCTGGTCTTCTCTAAACTGGATTACTGTGCCATCATCCTCTGGTCTCCCAAACTACGCTTTTCATCATCTCGACAAGATCATTAACTTTGCAACCAGGACTCTTTGAACTCCCTCACTTCACACCTAATTCCTCTTACCGTCACCAGGCTAGATGGCTTACTGTGGAAAACAGGGCCAGATTTAAAGGTCTTTGCCTGGTTCACAAATCTATCTACGGCAAGGCACCACTGTATCTATCCTCATGTATCCAACTCTACAAGCGTTCTCGTTATCTCTGCTTTGCCTCCTAGACGACCCATATGGCACCTTGCCCTCTCAGCATTTCCTCTCGCTCTTGCATCTTGCTCCACTCGCATGGAGTTCTCTTCGCCCAGACAACCGAGAAACCGTTCACACTGATTTTTTCAAAACCAAATAAAAAGCCTACCTTCACGCATCAGTTACTCTCATAGCCTACACCTCATCTGCCTTCAAGCTAATATTTGTTCTCCTCACCTTTAAATTTCCTCCGTCTCTCACTTTCTCTCCCTCCACTCTAAAATTTCATCCATTATGGTCATATCCCTAACACAGCTGACATTACAGCCTACCTGCAATTAAAAATGTCTAATGTCGATTGTCCTTAATCTATGTCCACCCATATATCGTCCCTGGTGACTGTTCCTTTTACTCCCCTCCACAACCTGGTCACAATGTCACTGAACCTCACCCCACTGTAAAAAGCTCACTGCTTCCTGATAAATCTGATAACATATCTATTGTACATTCTTTTGTGATTAAAAGAGCATTCTTCTTCCCTGTACATAAATACAAATAACTAAATACACTCAGGAAGTAACCTATCAGAGACCATTGCATCAGAGCCTCAGAAGTATGAAAGTGGCTGGGCCCAGAGGAAGCATAACTAGCTACTGGTGCTCCCCCAATACAATGGAAGGCTGCTGGAGGAAGGACATTTGGAAAATCTGCTGGAAGTACTGCTGCTGGGTGGAAGACAGTGAGGGCCCATAGATGTTAGAAGGAAAGGGTGGAGATTGGATGAACTATGGGGGGGAAGAAGCCTGACATGTGGTGCTGCATAGCACCTCAACTCCTTGGGGGCAGGCTTTCCACCTGCAACCGCTGAGTAAAGATGAGAGGTTGCAGGCCTGGGCAGGAGGGCCCAAGGCCTACGAGAGATTTTCCTAATTTGTGTCCTGTAACCCAAGGCCTAGACGAGAGGCCGGTTCTGAATGCTAAATCCAAGGAGTAAGAAAGAGACCTGTTCTGAATGTTATAACCTGCCTGTGAATGCCGCAACCCGAGGCCTACAAGAGAGGCCTATTGTGAATCTGCTCTATTGATACAAAGGGGTGTGTCATTGATGGCCTCACGTGTTAAAAATGACCAATCGCGAATACATCCGTATCGGACCATATATTGGATGTATTACTTATTTTTTTCTCTTGAATCTTAACTTGCGTTTCATAAACTTAACATCTCTGAAACCTGCAAGCCCCCAAGGGCCACCTTGTGATTATCCGCTGTGCGATGTCCTAAGGTCAAGTGACCTGGCTGCAATAAATTATAGCATGTACTGTCAGAATCCGAGTCCTCGGATTCGTGACTCACCTGTTTGCTTCTTGTGGATTTCTTCTTTGAGTGCGCGGGTTTCTTTTTCCTGGATGAGCGTGTCTTGTAAAGGTAAGCTCTGGAGTCTCCTGAATCCAGTCTGCTGGGCTTCGGAGAATGCACAAGTCTGCGACTCCCTGTCGCGGTGGCGCCGAGGCTCGGGTACGTTCAATTGTTCCAGGAGGAATCCAGGACAAGTCCAGGACAGAACCAGGATAAGGGTACAGGGTAAATTAGGGTTCGAATTGAGCACTAGAAAAGGGGGAACCAGGAAGGATGGAAGATGGATAACAGGGTTTACAAGGGAAAAGGGGCTAAACACTAGAACACAACTTGCTTGGGCGAGAAGCAGGCAAGCAGAGCGTTGAGACGCGCGGAAGCATGTCTGTTTTCAAGGGAGCATGAGGTCCGCACAGACGACTAGACCGCACTGGAACATAGCGTCAGCCATGTTGAAGGTGAACGGTGTAATGTCTATTGACTGAGGGACCAGGCAGACCATAAGGGTCGATATTGTCGATACATGACATGTACCCCTCTATTTGACATCTGCAGCGACAAAACCATGTTTTTTAAAACTTTTTTGGGGGTTTTTTGGTCGATTAGCCGAGTTAATCAACTTTTCAAATTCATTACAAAACCATGGCATTAGATTCATTACAATATTTCATACATTAATACAACTCGTTTAAAACAATTCATTTAGATAAAAGAGATGATACACAAATAAAATAAATGGATCTACTACCACATACATTTTAGTTCTGAGCTGACAATTGAGGAATCACCGAATCCAAAAAGTGCCCTAATGCAATTTTGACTGGTAATCTAGAGCTGGTGAAAATGATTTGCCATGATTCACTTACTGTTATAGGTCGATATATGTTAAGTGAATTTTTAAAGAATGACCTCCGTTTTGCATTTAAGGCAGGACACTCCACCACTATGTGCTGCAGAGTTTTTTTGCTCCAAGTCCTTACACAAGCGACAGAAATTCTGTTCTTTGGATAGAATACCTCTCCTGGCTAATATATCTTTGGTAGGCCACAGATTTAGTCTGAATCTTAAGTATTGGCTTCTGAGGCGAGGCGAGGGACATCTAGTCAGGCAATCGGCCATGTGGCGAATTTTCTGATGTCCAAACAGGAAAGAGTTGAAATCTACATAGGTGTTGCATTGATTCTGTGTGCATATCCAGTCATATTGATAGAGCTTGATCTTGACCCTTCCTGGATTGGCTATCAATAATTCGATATAAATGTTTGCATCGGACAGGGCATCTGCCCCCTAGAAGCAGTGTCACCCCAAGGATCTTGTGTCTCTCCCACGTTGTACAACGTGTTCACAAAACCCCTCTGATATTTTGGATTGTCTGGGTGTCACATATACCAACTATGCTGATGACACCCAGATATTCATTCCAATCTCAGGAGACTACTCCTCCGACTCTCTCTCTGTGAATGCCATCTACCAAGTCATCCAAGCCTGGATGGCGCAGCACGGACTCTGTCTGAATGACGAAAAGAGAGCTCCTCATTCTCGGCTCTCCCCAAAAACTATCCAAACTGGCCCCTGCATTCAAATCCTTAATCATTGATGGTAACACTATCAAGGTCTCTAAGGACACAAAAACACTAGGGATTTACATCAACTCTACTCTATCCTTGGCCAGACAAACCAATGCAGTCTCTTCTGCAGCGGCATACACTTGTAAGCTCATCACAGCTAGTCGCCCTTTCCTATCACCAGCTAACTGTGTCACACTTTCCAGGACTCTCGTGCTGATTATTGTAATGCCCTCTATCTGGGCACTAACCGATGTAACCTAAATAAGTTACAAATTATCCAAAACAATGCCATCAGAGCAGCACTCAACATTCCCAGGAACCAACACATTTCAGACACCAGACGTAATTTACGTTGGCTCTCGGTCCCTCGACGAATTACATTGAAAACACTTGCCCTCACTCACAAATGCCTATCCAACCAAGCACCCTGCTACCTAGCCAACAGATTTGCCCTCTGCAACACTAACAGACCCCGTAGATCTGTTCAGACTAACTGCCTCTCTATACCACGGTTCAACCTTCAAAGATCAGGTGGAGCTAGCTTCCCAGTAAAGGCGGCCAAACTTTGGAATTCGCTCCCTAACCTGCTAAGAGCAGAACCCTCGTTCCACAGATTCAAAAACATGGCCAAAGCTTAGCGAACCGCCCAAGACCCACAAGACATCTACTTGCCAACCTCCTTCCATGCGTTAGCCACCTGCTATATATATATATATATATATATATATATATATATATATATATATATATATATATATATATATATATATATATATATATATATATAGGTTATGACTTTTATGCTCACTTTGTAACTGCCTTATGTATATAACTTTAAGTTAAAGTGTAATTTGTAATGTTCGGTTTGCCTTTATCATGTTGTAACTAAGTTACGCGCCCGGATGCCCACGGGCCTGGTGCGTTCTATAAATAAAATAAATACAAATAAAATGTCACCATGTTCGAGGAAACACCTCTGAAGCGGTTAATAGATAATGGGCCACTATGCTCAAGATGTTATTTAAGTTGGTACCCAGAAGACATGTTCTTAGCAGACGACACATTTTCCATAGGACCTGTATGTACAAAGAGAGAAACCACCGTTCTAAACATATTATAGCCATCGGTGTACACTTAGGTAATTTCCGTACGGATTTCCAGAAACGAGCCTCAAGAATATCCCAACACTTGCGCTCTCTGGGCATCTTCGATCCATAAGTGATGATAGGTACAACCTTCTGCTGGAAATACATCATAATAAGGCTATACGTAAATTTACCACATTTATATACCAACATTTTGGCCTGAGATGTAAGATTTCTTACTTTGACGTCCAAACCTAGCAGGTATATACTATAACTAGCTGAACAAATGATGGGAACTCAACGGGCATATTCATCCAGCTTATTCAGAAGATTTTCCAGACCTCAGAGTTTGTGAGAAAAGAACGAGGTCGTCCACATATAGGAACTACGGTATCCTTTGGGAGCCCAGTTTAGGTGCATCACCTATGGCTTCCAATGGTTTTTCACCCAGATCCAAAATGAATACAATTAAAAGGGTGGAGGCCAGTGTACATCCTTGCTTGAGACCCCGTTTCGTAATAAAGGATGCAGAAAGTAGGCCTTCGAGCGTAAGACGAAACTGCATGGTGTTATCTGTATGAAGGCACTCTCTATCAGGGTTAGTAATGAGGCAGGGCATTCATAATGGCTCAATTTCTCGTACAATAATTGGCAAACGATTGAGTCAAAAGCTACACAGAAGTCCACGAAGGCCATATACAGTGGTTGTTTCCGTCCAGCAAATTGAGATTTTTAGCATGTTCAACGCAATGATATTTGGTGAAGTGCCGAGCCCCGATACAAACCCGAATTGGAAGGGATCCCTTTCATTCGCAATCAATTACCAGTTGTTCAGTTCCTTGAGCATGATGAGACTAAAAATCTTGCCTGGTGTACCCAAAGGGGCCATTGGCCTATAACTAGCTGGATTTTGGCGATCGCCATTTTTATAAATTGGGAGAACAATAGAATGTCGCAATGACTGCGGTATTCGCTGTATGTTGTTTATGTGGGTAAAAATGTTGAACAGAATTATGGCCCAGATTTCAGGATACTGTTTTAGTACACGGTTGGACAGACCATCAGGTCCAGGGGGGCTCTGGATTGACTAACTTTGTTGGTGTAAAACAGGATGTTGTCTCTGTCAAATGTGAGATGGAATTGCGACATCTTCTGTGCACCCACTGGCCTTTGTATGCCTGATGGTTCCGCATAGAACTGACTGAAATGTGCTATCCAATCCTTTTCAGTGACTCCACTGGATTGCATCGTCACTTGTGGGCCTGACGTGGCCCGATTAAGTGCTGTCCATATTTGGGCCGTATTTTTATTTTTCATTAAACTTAACATTTTTTCCCCCATCTCTTTGGAATAATCAAGATTTTTGGGATCTCAGCCAATTTTTGTGAGTTGTTTTAATCGAAGTCAATATCGGCCCTCTTGAAGTGGTAGATAGTTTCATCGCCTCTCGTTTCTGAAGGCCAAATAGTGTTTTCCTCGCTTTGATTTCAGGATCGAAGACATGTAATGTTTTGGGTTTTTTGGAATTGTGAGGCTTATCAGTACGATATAGCTGTAATAGATCGTAATAAGCAAATCATAGCTTGAAGAACCCATCGTGGATTTATGATATTCGGATATCAGCGTGTCACTAAACTGTGTCAAAGATTTCTCAGACCAGCACCCTCGATTGAGTCTGCTATTAATAGTCATTGTACCTTGTACTTGAGTGTGATGAGTAATCAAATGGCAGTCGTTAGCAAACCATTTAAACAACATTTCGTGGTCACTATGTTCGGGCAGAATAATTTGAAATTGTACTATCGGAGAGAACACTGGATCCACATAAATATAATCAAATATGGCTTTGCCGTTACTCCTATGCCAAGTATTTTGTAGTGGAATATCATCCAAGAAGGCACCATTCAACATAGGTAAGTTATGTGATTTGGTAAAATGATTCCACTGTAATAGCCTATTTTTGTCTTGTACCAAACTGGGGTCAAGACAATGTCAATTTAAAATCACCTGCGACAATGGTATGAGAGATGGTTGGGGCCAGAAGGCTCATATCCAGCAATTCATTAAGATCATGAAAGAATTGAATATCAGTAATCCCCAACATGTTCCAGTATATATTCAATAAAGCGTACAATATATTTCCAATTTGTAGAATGGTTAACTGCATAAATGCATTTGGAGCAGCCCAGGGGTTAGAACTGATATTCGAGCTGATTTTAGTACTGGACATTAAACCAGATGTAGGACATCCTCTAGCACCCTTATTGGCAGGGTATCAAGTGAATGTCATGATCATCCCATAATGGGACTGTGCTTAGCCAAGTTTTTTGCAAGATGGCCACATCAAATTGTTCGAGGCCATTCTTCTAGTTGTTTATAAGGTGACCAAATTCACGAGTATTCCAACAAACCAAGGATAGGACCCTCTGATCTAAATGAGGATCTAGTTACCCGCTGTTACTGCCACATTTGCAAACACATTGGGTTTTACTTTGTCTAGCAGATTAAAGGAAGACGTGGATACCATAGCAGTTTGAGTTTGTTTGTACCAATCTAGTTGGCATAATGTCATTCACGGGGGAAGGTCCAAACACAAGAATGAAGCCTAAATCAAACAATTGTCTCTTAGCCAGCCAGATATTATTTAGCACCACCCGCTATTTCATCCATAGTCTAACTATACTCGGGACCTTTTCGTTCATGAACTCGACTTGTTCGAGATCAGTGGATCCAATATCCTCTAAAGAAGGAATATCAGAAAATATATCCATGATACTCTGTCGATTCAAATCGTATTGGGAATGGGTTGCAGGTCTGCAGGATAAGAGAAAAGGTAAGAGGAAAAGGAAGCAGATCGATTGGGTGCTGTGCCAGACTGAACTTTAATGTTGTCTTTAAAGGTTTTTTTTCGACTGGCTTAGAAGGCGGGATGAAACTGGTCTCTGTATTGCCTTTCATTAAAGACTGCAAAAGGAGTACAAGTTCTGGAGCAATGATCTGAGCCTGCATCTCACCATCAGAGTATAAAGGTGGACATCCTTTGGTGGATTGTTGAGCAGACTGGGACTCTATTAAAGGTTTGGAGTAATTATTAGCTTTACAGATTTGATTAATACAGACTGCTATATTTTGTAGTCCTGAGTTGAAGGGACAACTAACTGGTGCATTTCAGCATGCCGTTTGTAAAGACATATCCCGTGCAGTTGACTGAACAGTGGGGTGTACAATTGGAGTGTCCAACTCCTTTTGCAACTGGGAGAATGTCTTCTGATTATTGCTCTTGGCTAACACTGGGACACTAAGGATTGTATGGGGTTTTTGGCCAGCCATATAGGCATCCACTGCTTTCTAAATTTCCTGTCTGTGAAAATCGAGTGCTTCATATTCCTTAGCCATATTGGGTGATGTAAGCTTCATGTATCTATTCTCAGTGTTAGAGAGTGATGTTGTTACATTTTGAGTGACTTGAAGCTCATTGGCCACCATAACTAGATCGAGGGGAGCATATGATGGAATACATAGTGTAGAAGTATCAGAAGCTTTATTCTTTCAAGCTTGGTCTAGAAGAGTATATTTTTAACCACCACATTGGAGGCTAATACAGAACCTTTTTTGATTAGATTTATTGATTTGAATAACTGTTTCGTAGCTGAAGTGGAAGCACTTTTGGTTGATTTGAGATTCTTAGATTTTTTCCCCTGTAGAGTGACATTTGATCTCAAAGTGGTTTTAGCATTAGGTAAGTTACAGTTTATATTAGAAAAAAATTGTATATGCACGTTTGGCTGGGGAGATAGAATTATGTAGGGCCAACGGAGCCTCTGTTGACTTTAGAACCGCCAACAAAATGGATTTTATATATGTGTGGAACAGAAGGGGCATTATCTTCCTGTACATCAGCGGACTCCAGGAGTGAGAAAGGCTTCAAGCTAGCTTAATGGGCGAAGTCGAACTGTGCACAAAACCAGGGAGGATGACAGACCTAGAGTCGGTGGAAATGGATCCCGCCTTTCGGGCAGGTGATAATTCGCAATCCCTTTGCCATGCCAAAATCAAAGCTATTTGTGTGAAGCGTTAATTAAGGAATATATATACACAAATCTTCCTCCTCCCATGCGGCCTGTCCAATTTTTAAGGCAAATCCACAAAAATGGGCTTGTATTCTCAATACCGTATTCCAACAGAATTTACTCTCTAGAAAGCTACCTGACTCATGGCGCTCCTTTGTGATTGTGCCAATTTTTTTAAAAGGCGACTGTGGAGCACCTGCTAGCTATCGCCCAATCGCACTACTTGATACGCCTGGTAAAATCTTTTCAAGACTGGTCTTGAGAGATTTTGTCCTGTGGACTCAAACCTGTGCGCAACGCGATTCCCATCAGACAGGCTTTGTTGCCGGCCTTGGAATGGCAGTCAATCTGCTAACTTTGAATGCCCTCAAAGGCCACGCACAGACAACAAAACGGCTGCTGTATTTTGCCTTTGTAGACCTGCATTCGGTCTTCGACTCAGTCTCAAGAGGCAAACTGATGTCGAAATTATTGAATGCCAAGTGCCCTGCCACCCTGTGCGATATCATCTACGCTTTGCATTCAAACACTACAATAAAGGTCAAGCTGTCATTGGCAGGTCTACTGTCTGCGGCCATAGCAATTTATAGAGGGCTGAAGCAGGGTTGCATCCTTGCTTCCGCCCTCTAACTTCTTCATCCACAATGTGAAGTCTGCCTTTTCTCACATATGTTCACACTCGCCCAAATTGAAGGGCCTTGTAGTCGGAGCCCTATGGTACGCTGATGATCTTGTTCTGGTCTCAAAAACTCCTAGTGGTTTGCAGATTCTTTTAACTGCTCTAAGTGCATACTTAGATGAGAATGGATTGATTATTAATCTAAAAAAAACACAAGTTGTGATCTATACGCCAAAACTAAATCATAGATTGAGAATGGACTGGAAAGTCAACAATGTTAACGCTGAAATTGTTCCCACCTACCTATACTTGGGACTCTTATTTGACGGCCTTCCGCATGTTGATTTGCATTTAAAAATGCTTGTCAGCAAGCTTGACTCAGCCATTTCATAGACGCGGCTCATTTTATCTAAATATAGCAAATTTTCTATTGGCCCAGCAGCCATATACTGGCGCCAAAAAGTGATGCCAACTATCTTATATGTATTAAAGTCTAAAAATATAATCTCAGCAGTGTTTCTGAATAAATTAGAGGCTACATTTTGGAGGTGTGTTCTGCGCCTTCCAGCATGCATACCTGGATCGTGGCTACGACATGAGCTGGGCCTGACCTCAATGTTGTCCGTCTATGAGTGGCGCCTGTGTGCTGTATTCCGAAAATGTTAAGTACACACTAGTAATGATACTATTTTAGCATGCCTATCTGATTATATTCTATCATCTGCCCACTCTTTTGTGCAAAAGTGGACAGCATGTATCTTCAAAATAATAGCAAAGGTGGATGTAACAATTGACATTTTGGTGAACAATCTGGACCGTGCAAGAGACAAAATTTATAGAGCATATTGGATAGAGACTAGAACCAAATGTCTTACATACAAGGATTTTAAGTCCTATGGATTTAAACAAAAAGGTCTTAATGTACTGGAAGCATACCTGAGCAGGGCTCCTTCTCAATCTTTGAGATCAGTAATTATTCGCTTTAATCTATATCTTGCACAAGAGATCCTGGTAAGAAGGAAATTTATTGACCCAAAAGAGATCTATTGTAGATACTGTGGGGACCTTAACATGAAAGAAACATTGAAACATATTGTAGATTGCCAGGCGCACACTGACTTGAGACTAAAATCGTTCAGTCGACATTTAACCTATTTTGGACCAATGCCCACTGAAAATCGATGGCCAGCAATTCTGGAGACCAATGCAATGAGTATAAGAATAGCCACTTTTAATTTTCTGAATGCACTGGAATTGGGTGTGACCAATGATACTGAGGCAAACTAATCTTAAAAAGCCAAATCTTGTTACATGATGTTGCATCACATGCAAAGCAGTTGATAGAATTAGATGGGTGTGTTGTGCCGACTATTTATTGATTGACCTTAGTTCAACACCACTGTACACCCAATGCTTTTGTTTTATTATACTTAATCATGTGAATCGTTTGACTGGCTCAAATTATTGCTATTGTTTTGTGATGTTTTGTATTCTTGTTTTATTTTTGTTTTATTCCTGTTGTATGTTTGCCTGTTATTTAATTAACTCATACTTATTGTTATATATGTATTTTGTCTTGTTTTAACCTATATGTATCATTCACTCGGTTTTTCAGTGCTTTCATTTTCGTTTTTGCCATTTTCTATGGATGTAATGTAATTTGTTTTTTAAAAGTTGAGTTTACTCCGCTAAATTCAAAACAAATAAATAAAAATAAAAAGCTATTTGTGTGGCTTAATGTATCATTTTGGCATCTAGGGATTCAAATAGTTTCACTAAAGTATTGATAGCCATATTCAATGCATTCAGCCTGATCTCTATTAGCTTGTTTGAAGGATCAGATGTGACTGGCAAAGCAGAAGTATTGTGTTTTGCGGGGAGTTGGGGCAGCCTGGCTTATATCAGGAAACAAGTCAGGAGAGCAGGACAATTTTTGAGACCTGTCATGTTCCAAAAAGAAGGATTCATTTGACTCGAGATCAATCAGGGAAAAAAATCAAGAATGTTCATTAGCATGGTTCTACAAGGCGAGTCGCCTGCTCTGGTTAATTCTGTCAAACAAGGAAACATTATGCATCATTGAGGGTGGCTGTTGAAAAACAACGTTTGGAACATTCCCAAAGGACTTTTCATTAACAAGCGATTTACAATTTTGTACATTTACTACCACAACGGGTGTAACTTCAGCAGGAAGTCCGATCGTGTTCACTGGCAATTCGGTGACCATTGCCGTCCCTATATGGGATTCATTCACAAATCCAAAGGAACACAATGGGCGAGGCTTGACTGTAGACATTCGATCGTAGCTCAGAGCAACAGAAGATTAGCAGTCTTCTCACGACAAAAAAGTCGGATATAGGAGTTTGTTGCAAACTTGGTCTTGTCGACAGTCATTGCTCTGCCTATACGAGATGGGTGTAGAGCACGATTGAGTTGCTTCGCTTTTGCGAATAGAGCTTTCAGAAAACCTTCGCTTATTATTTAAAGGTCTTCATAGCACCGTAGCAGCAGAGCAGAGTAATCGGCAAAGTGGTGTGTCAGGTCGTCTCCCAGGGCTTGCAGCCCGCCCACATCATTGTGTGGGCAGACCGCCGTTGCAGTCTTATCTTCCCCTGGGAGGGGAAGTAACCTTGGGCTAGTGTGGGGGCCGGGGGAAAGAGTTCGGCTGTTCCTGCCTTGTTTAATAAAGAAGAGGTTGACAGTTCGCCTGGCTCCCGCTTGATATGTTCTTTGGTCGGTTTGAGGGCCCGAGCAAAACCCTACATTTGGCGACGAGGGGTACACGTTACCCACCCGTGCCAGAAGGAGGCCCGCAGTCGAGCGGTTCCAGCGTGTCGGCGCACCTCCGCTCCCGAGGCCTGGGAGGCACGCAGAGGACCGCGGTCGAGGCGCGCCACAGCATATCAACCCCCGAGGCCACCTGGCAGCTCGCCCTCCACATCGAAGCTACACGTGCGGAGTGATCGCAACGCAGCGACAGCACAAGGCCCCACAGAGACACATCAGGCCTCATCTAGAGTGCGCCTGTCACCGCGGACATGTCTGCTCCAACGAGCCCAGCAGCATCCTCATCAGGTGGAGCGGGAGCCGCGGCAGATGATCAACAACCGGCACAAGGTGTTTATGCATGCACAACATGCATGCACAACACGGAAGAGACTCACTCCTTCAATGCATAACACGTTTTTCTGTTTATTCGTGTCGGTGTCACACAAAAACACACTATTGTATTTGAAGTTTAATCAGTGAAATGAGTCAAGACGTTGGCATATCTGAATGTTGTGTATTAAAATGTACATTTTGAAATACATAGATTCTTGCCATTCTGTGTACAGTTATTAGTATTAAAGAAACAAAGCACCCACCAATAAGACTTGTTGCTATTCAAAAACAAACCAGGGATAAACTAAGCCAAATGAAAATTATTTTTGACATTTTTAACAATTGGTTTTTATCTTCTTGATTGTCAATTTGTTTAATCCCAAAATCCTTCGGTTTTTCATATTATGCAAACTGTAAATCTAAGACCCCAATGATGCTCTTAAAATAGTTATTTTGAAATCCCACAGTTCCACTGACTGACCGCCAAATCCATATGGCACAAATGTTTGATTTCACATTGAAGTTGAGGGGCTGCTCTTAAGAAGCACAGGGTGTAGAAGGCAGCTGAAAACTTTGCAGTTAACACCTGATGAAATGCAAGTTGGTTTACTTGCATTGAAAATCTTCCTAAAACATGTTTTGAATAGCCACGCTGGTTCTGATAGTTGGTACAGCAAAAGGGCACTTCAGTCCTATATTAGGGTGACAATCATTCCATTGGCTAGTGTTTAATTCGCATGGTAATTATGGAGATTGTCACTTGGAATATAATTCTGTGGCAGGCACACATCAGTGACGCATCAGAGGATGGATAAATCCAATATTTTTTTATATTCGGCCATTATCAATCAACGTTACATAATTTTCTCAATTCTGCCTATACACGGGCTCTTCAAAACGTGTGGCTACGCACCCTACCTGGTTACAAATTTCCTTGGGGTGGGTGGCTGGTTGTCGAGGCTCTTTAAAAAAGGTATTACATTGACTACATTCAATATACAAGAGCAAAGGTTATAGCTTGAATGGGGTGCTGGCAACAATTTTGCTCGAGGGGTGAGAATAAAGAAATTCAATGTAAACAAAACAATTAAAAATAACTAGAATACTACTTTTCTAATTATTTTTTCTTATTTCTCACTTATATACTATTTCATAATTACATTTTAAATATATTACATACAATTTACAAGACATTTGCAGGTTTCTCTTTCCGAAATGTCATGTTGGTTGCTCAGCAAGTGTGAAATGTTATTTCTGAGTAACTCGCAATAGTCCATTTTGAATAACGTTTATTTGAAGTTCCTAGCAGGACAATATGATATCCTGGTTAATTCAATACGCCCTAAAGTTCTCATGGACGCTTTCAGGAGAGTATCCAGTATCCTACCGACGAAAATAACGCATCAAGGTCAACTTTCTTTTAACATCTGCACTAATACTTCTCTTCACAAGCTCACATTTTGCAAGCGGGCACTCGCCAATAAATACAGAAACAGGAATATTATAGACCTCTGCGTGTATATACAAATAAAATATTGACAGAGTAAATAAAACAATCACAATATACATAATTAGCAGGAGGAGAAGGAGGAAGGAGAATGAGAGGGGGGAGAGAGGGTGCAAGAGAAAAAAAAGAAAGGAGTGAGGTGGAGAAAGAGATGGAGGAGGGTTAGAGAGAAAGACAGACAGAAAGAAGAGGGTGAGAGAGAAGGAGATAAAGAGATGCAGGGATGGGCAACAAGAAAGATAGAGAAAGGGAAATGGCTAACAAAGGGAGGGAAAGAGAAAAACAGATGTAGATGATTGAGAAAGGTAAGACAGGGATGGAGGATACATAGAGCGATTGGGAGGGGTAGAGGACAGATACAGAGACAAATAGAGAGAAATACAGCTGGAGGAGGGATAGGGACAAAGCAAGAAATGCAGATCCGAACAACTACCCCATCTACCATAAGGCTAGACCTACCAAAGGAGGAGTTGCCATCATAGCCAAAATAAACCAGACTACCAGAACTGTCAAACCACCCGTTCCATTCAGGAGAACTGCTCTCCATTTAACTATCCCCATCTAACACAGCTACACTAATGAGACATACTATCTACAGACCTCCAGACCCCCTGTCCTCCTTCGAGGAATGCATTGCTAATATCCTCTCCAACAACACTAAGCCTTCCACTGGGATAATCCTTAAGAAAGAAAGAAATCTAGGCATCAACGACCCAGTAGACGTGAATGTACTGTCACTGTCCATAGCCAAGTCTAAGGCAGCACTGGGCCTCACCCACTGCATCACAGGCCCGACCCACGACAAGGGTTGTACGCTAGACTGGTTGGCTGATATGAACTGTAATACCAACATCATATCCAACACCCTGTGACCATGGTCTGACCATAACATTATCATGTGCACTATTCCCAATAACAATTTAACACAACCCTGCAAATTGCACCAACCTGCCTCGCCAGAAATATCACCCCAGCAAACATGCTGCTGCTATTACAACCTATAACAAACTACCAACACACTGACCAGGATCGCAAATCCATGGTGGAGCTTTACAACCATACACTATTACCCATCAGGACCTGAAAATCCAAACCGCTAGCACATGTGAATGCTTGGTACACACCCAACCATAAAGCCCTACACTCTTCCAAGCGAGCAGCTGAGACTACGGAAAAACGCCCCTTCAGTTACCAATAAAGACTATTCATCTCTTCAACCAAAGCCAACAAACAGGCCATCCTCCAAACCAAAAGTGCAGTTTACTATATATATATATATATCTCTCATCAGCTCTTTGATCCACCACTGCTCCACCTGATCCGACTCTAACAGCTTTCCATCGTCATCCATGCTAGCTGGACATTTAATAGCCCAGCCTTCCCCCTTCCAACACTCCTCACTGCTCCCATTGGTCTCCCTGGACACATTATAACCCTTGGCCAATCTCTGGCAACGCTATTGCAGGAAAGCTTCAAAAAGGCTTTTAGCCCTGACCCCTTTTAGTCCCAATTTGCAGAGCAGTAGCCAAGTGCTCAGGTTGGTTTTCCTAGCGGTTTTCATCATATGCTGTGGAGTTTTGCTTCAAATTCAGTTTGGGGAGGACTTCTGTGTCCGTCCAGCCTCCCTGTATTCCCTTTTCACAGTTTGTTTGGCGTCTCATCGCGGTTTTGCAAGAAAAATCCCATTGCATTTTATGTTATCAAATACATTCCTCTGGTTCTGGTCCCGATCTTCTTGGTTGTACCCAAGTGCATTCTGCAAGTTGCCATTCTAAAATAGAAAATAGCTGGACAATTGTTAAACCTCCACCTCAAATTATTTTGCAAATTTGGCAGATTACTGCAGCCTCTTTATTGGAGATCATGGAGGCCCATCGCCCTACAGGCTCGACACATCAATCTTGTCCTTCCAGAGTCAACAAACGGTACAGATCCATAATAGTCTATGATCTTTGTCAATTTATCATTAGCTCCTTTATCTCTGGCTTGGTCCCCGACCGTTTAAAAACCGCTGCAGTGACTGCCTTGCTCAAGAAACCTTCTCTATAGCCATCTGATATGGCCAACTATCGACTGTGTGCACATTGAAGAGGCTATTGGATTATTTCTCATTCCCACGGAAGATCCAGTTGTTGAATGCTTGCACAGCGAGCAGTCTGGACTTTTGTAATGTGGCATATCTGGGGTTACCCAAGTGTGCCATTCGTAATTTGGCGATTGTTCAAAATGTTGCAGCCCGTATGATTCTGCATTTGAATCTTAGGGCTCATATACCACTGTGTTGAAATCATTGCACTGGCTTCCAGTGGAGAAACAAATCAAATTTAAAGCCCTGTATCTTGTGCATGGATCTTTTTACAATCGGACTTGCTCGCTTTTTTAGGGAATGCTTATACATTACTAGTAAAAAGTACCCATACTCCGCACAGGTTCTGCAGACAAACATGATGACACTCATCGATTGTTGAAAATCTATGATCCCGTAGGTCGCTTTTCTGAGTCAGTTATCACTTGATGTGCTTTGCACTCTACAGCAAACTTTATTGAGAATGGGTGAGTGTGGCTGGCTGCCATACCCTGGAGCAGAATGGAGGGGAGCTGAGAATTGGCTAACTGCAGCTTACTGGGACCTTCTATGCGCTCTCCCCACTAGTCGCCTTACCCAGGTGCGGTGCAGTGTGTTGCGGTGCAAATATTTCAGAAACGGTGCGCCCTAGGGTCTTGAAATGTGGTTTTGGGACCACGAGTTTTCTTCCTTGCGTCAAGCTTAAAATGAGCCTATCCGGTCCTTCTATGACCACATTGATGTTTTGCCGATTCCAGGCTACCACCTCATGTGTGATGGGGCTGAAATCCGGGGAAAGGGCAGGTGTGTCCAAATATCATGTAGCCAGTAATGTGTGGAGGATCCTAACCGGGAACTATACAAAATTTGGTGCAGAGTGGTGGAACGTAGCAGAATTGTATAAGAAACAGACAGATGTTCTGCTTTATACATATAGAGAAACTACTAGACACTTTTACATCGTTCTTCTGCTAGCCTTCAAGAGGTCTCTAGACCTAAATTGGGCAGATGGTGGGGGCATGCATTTTCTTTTTTGGCTGTTTAACTGTAGAATGCTTCTCCTGGACTTCGATTTTGAAAAATCTTGATTTTAGACATAAATTGAAAAATGTTGTGTTTCCACTCTAACCTCTAGCTAGGGAAACCTAGTAGCGTTGGTTTCCATCCAATTCCAAGATGCCTTTTTAAGGCGATTGTGTGCTCTACAAATCCATTTTACCATTACCAAAAAAAAAAAAGAGAACTCTGGCTAGAGGAGAGAAGGACAAGCATTGTGTGCCGTGCGTGTGGAAGCAGTGAAGGCTGGGTCCGCCCCCCTCCCAACTCCCTCACCCCACTTCTGGGAGTGATCCCAGTCCCCCTCAACAGGGTTAAGACCCTGACATGTACCTCCACCCCTTCATCAAATCCCCCCTCTTTACGCCAGCTATGTAGCTTTTCCTAGATTTATTTAACCTTGTCTTCCTTCAAACTGCTCCACTACAGGCTACTCTTTGAAGCTCAACATGGAGATCTTTTGGATGATTAGAGATCTGTCCCCTGGCCCCACGGGCATAACAGGTGGTTGATTGTTTTAACAAAGGAGGGATGGCTGGTATCTTATGGCGCTGTTCCATGTGGCATAGAGACTACATTTATTCCCTGAATCCGGGAAACCTGCTCCCCAACAACAGATCCTCTGGGAGATTTGGTGCTCCACATTGCGTCCTGTACCTGGCTTGGAAAAATTGCTGTGATGTATGTCACCAAATCCCTGCCGATGCAACTGGTAGTCATGTTCTCTACCCTGGAACTGTGCGAGGATAGCAGTTCCCAATGCATGGGGTTGCTTGTGCTGCCCGAATCCAACAGGGCAGAGACGGTGTCCCCCTGCATCTGAACCGGGACTCAGAAGGTTTCTTCTAGTAGGTCATCCCAGGCAAACTGATGGTGGGAGCATCCAGGGGAAGACTTCCTTGCTCTGCCATTGCAGGGCTGGGTTCAATAAAGCAATACGATCTGAGAAGAGGGCACAGATTTTCAATGGGTCCCCTAACCCCACAGACTAGGCACAACATCTCCTCAATCTTGCTCTTGCTTCTGTATGGGAGATCAAAGTCAACTTCATTCCGATTACTACTGTTGAACTACAGCCCTGTGTTGTGCCATTACCTTTGGGAAGGGTCCTTCATCCTCCTCAAAGATCTTCTGTCTGTAGCGTAAGGGGTTTGATTGCCACCCTCCATGTACCCTCTGGAGTGGTCCTTCTCCTTAGGTGTTGGTACACTATGGTCTCAGATGCATCTTCTGACTGCGGACTCTACTGACAAAGAAGGGCGAGGATGAAAGGCCAAGCACACTGGCTCCTTATATGGAGGTCTGTTCACCACCCACCAGACTTAGTCCAAATCCGGAACGCCTCTGCCATGTCACCACTTTGTAGAGGCATGCCCGAATTGTCACTTATACAAATCCACAGCACCCCGGTCATGGCCACTGTCTAAGCCAGGAGGTAAATTCTCTAGCAGCTCCATGATCAGTTCATGAAAAGCCTTCACAGAGGCAGGCAGTTCTTCTGCCCGATCATCCCGCATGACCCCCATGTGCCCAATATTCCAGGCGAGGAATGAAGGGGGAGCAGGTGGAAAGGGCAGTGGAGGCCCTTGTGGCAGTGCAGGATAAAATGGTGTTGGAAGCACCACATGGCTGGGGATTGCTCAATAAAATGGAACTTTGTCAGGAATAGGTCCTCAGCTGGTGGTTGATGAGTCTGGGGTTACCTGGTCTATGAGGACTGGCAAGCCAGCCAAAAGGTACGCCCTCTGCACCCAGAAAGCCAGAACTCCTTACACATTAGCAGTGAGATCCATTTTTGGAGGAAGGGACATCATTTTTGGTGCCAAACTCTACACTATTGGGGCAAAGGGTTCGGACCCTAAAGGTGAAGAGGCCCAGAACCTCCTGCATCACAGGTGGATCAGTGACCACAACTTAATGACTTTTCCCACATTCCGCCCATTCTGTGCCTGCTTGGCATGATTATGCAAATTACGGGGGCCTTGGCATCTCTGGAATGCTTCTCACTGTGACCCCCCCTTAGAGGAGCCACAACATTTAGTCCCCTTATGTGCCTTTTGGGGAACCTCAGCCTTGCCAGAATGCTTGTCCGATGCAACCTCTTAAAAAGGAGAAGGGCGACTCAGCCCCTTTAGTGTGGACATTTGCAATGACTCCCTTGAGAAGTCCACCAGAAATGCACCAATAAACCAGGCCCAAACACTCCAAGCAGAGTGAATTAGGATTTGCAGCAGAGACGTGCTTCTGGCAGTACATGCAAGCCAAAAAAATGCTTTATCAGACATAGCTTTGGAAACAAGCCACTGCCAGGGGGTAGAGGAAGGGTCTCGTACTACGACCTATGCAAAGAAAAAAAGAAGGGAAAAGACAAAGGAGGGAGAAGAGCAAAGCACCTGAACTCTGCCCTGTACGGCACAGAGAAAAGGACTTGTGGGCATGGCAAAGGGCTGTAGCTGGAGGGGTTAAGCCACCTACATGCGTGCACATGTATTCACGGCCAATCAATTTAAATGATGTACATCAAACTGCCCCATTCCCGTCCATGCAAGTGAGAACACCAACAAATATGGAGGAAGGGGAGTGGGGGTGGGGGGGGGGGGTAAGGACGTAGAACCAGTTTACAGGCTGTAAGTCAAAAACTGGCCTCCTATTTGGTTCTTTTTTTTGCACAAAGGTAGTCACTTTTGTGGTGGCATGTTCCATGTTTGTGTTAACAGCTCTATACAATAACCTCTTGGCTGTCCTTAACACCCACTTATCTGTGATGATCCTCTCCCATGTGAGGGTGAAGAACGTTATCCTTATCCCTCCGGGTCACTTGGGAGGGGATTTTCACCAGAGAGTCATTGCTTTATTGAAGAGTTAGTAACTTCTTTCCCCTACCATTAAGCTAGGATCTATATTGCGACTTGTAGGCGCAGCCTGGCCCCCCCCTAAGATGCTGTGGCCCTAGCCCCCATTGGTTGGTTGCGAGATGGAACAAGTTACTTACCTGTAACTGTTGTTGTCCAGCATGGGTCTGGCATGGATTCACATGCTCATGAATATTCCCCATCGTCAGGCTGGGAATCCTCGGTAAAGAAAAATCAGTATCAGTTTCGTTTCTGATCTGTCTTTCGTAGTAGTAACCAATCACTGATCTCTGCGTCATACTGACCACAGCCAATGACTGCCCTCTCCCTAAGCCCCGCCTCTGGCAGCCATCTTCAGATTTGGTAGCACGTGAAGTGGCAGTATGACCAAGTGATGAGACGCAGAGGGGTTGGCGGGACGGTTCGCATGTGAATCCATGCCAGACCCATGCTGGAGAACAACAGTTACAGGTAAGTAACTTGTTCCTTCTCCAGCATGGGGTCTGGCATGGATTCACATGCTCATGAATAAAAGAATACATAGCAGTACACACATGCACAACCACGGGAGGTGGCAAAGGCTCAACATTAAGCATTATATCCAAAACTCAACATTAAGCAATTCTTACCTCCTCACCAGGCTCACCTTAGGCGAACAGGTTGCGCAGCACTGCTTGGCCGACCCTGGACTCCTCCCTGGAATCCCGATCGACGCAGTAGAATTTCGTGAAGGTGTGCGTCGACCTCCACGTAGCAGCCCTGCAGATGTCCAGCAAGGGCACACCAGATAGGAACGCCATGGTAGCTGCGATCGCTCTGGTGGAATGGGCTCTCGGACGGCCAGGCAGCGGTCGGTTTGCCAACCGATGACAGTACATGATACAGCCGGAGAGCCATCTGGAAATGGAGGCCTTCGAGAGAGCCTTCCCCTCATTGACAGGTCCAAAGTTCACAAAAAGTTGTGACGTCTTCCGAAAACACTTCGTGCGGTCCACGTAGAACTTCAGCGCTCTAGCCACATCCAGCGAGTGCAAAGTCCTTTCAGCCGGCGACGAAGGCGACGGGAAGTAAACATGCAACACCAAGGGTTCGTTGAGGTGGAAGTCCGACGGCACCTTGGGCATGAAGGAGGGGTGCGTCCTGAGCACTACCCTCGTGTCGTGAAAAGTCAAGTACGGGGGCTTGCAGGAAAGGGCCTGGATATCTCCCACCCGTCGTGCGGAGGTGATGGCCACAAGAAATGCTGTTTTCCACGACAAGAACTTCAACGGAGCCGAGTGCAGAGGCTCGAACGGAGGTCCCATGAGCTTGGTCAGCACCACGTTGAGCTCCCACGCCGGGGCCGGAGCCTTCACCGGCGGGAACGATCTGAACAGTCCCTTCATGAATTCTTTCACCAGACGGTGAGACCACAAAGACGTCCGTCCCGTGGTTCTGGTGTATCGGGAGATCGCAGCAAGATGAATCTTGATGGACGCGTGCGCCAGTCCAGCCTTGGCCAGCGTCAGTAGGTACGGCAGTACTTGGGGAGCCGTAATCCGTAGAGGGTTAATCTTCTGTGCGTGGCACCAGACAGAGAACCTCTTCCATTTGTGTCCATAGCATTTAAGAGTTGAGGACGCCCTGGCCTTTGCAAGAACCTCTCTGCAGTCGGCCGGTATGTCGTAGCCTCCAAACTCTAACGCTGCAGGAGCCAGGCCTGCAAGTTCAGCGACTTCGGGTCGTGATGGAGGATGGCGCCTCCTTCCCTGGAGAGAAGATCCGCGACCACTGGCAGCTTGATTGACGGGGATGTGACAAGTCCAGAAGGTCCGGGAACCATATCTGCCTCGGCCACGCAGGTGCTACGAGGATCATCCTGCACCGTGACCTCTTGAGCTGGTTGATGAGCCGGATCAGCAACGGCAATGGAGGGAACGCGTATAGAAACAGGCCCTCCCAGGGGAACGAGAAAGTATCGCCCATGCTCCTCGGCCGGGGAAACCTGCTGGCGAACCTCCGGCACTTGGAGTTCGTCGCCGTCGCGAACAGATCGATCTTGGGTGTGCCCCACCGTCGGAAGAGGCGGTCCACTAGATCCTGTCGTAGTTCCCACTCGTGGCACGAGCGCAGCTCTCTGCTGAGCGAGTCGGCGATGGTGTTTTTTATTCCTGCCAGATGAAACGGCACCAGAAACATCCCTTGGGCGACGGCCCAATGCCACAGATCCTGCGCCTCCTTGGGCAGGGCTGGGGATCTGGTACCGCCCTGCTTCCTGATGTAGAACATGGTGGTGGTGTTGTCGGTGAAGATCCTCACCACCTTGCCCTTGAGGGACGGAAGAAAGGACCCGAGGGCCCAAAAGACTGCACGGAGCTCCAGGACGTTGATATGGAGGGACTTCTCCGTCGGAAGCCAAAGGCCTCTCGCGTGCAGATTTTCGGTGTGCGCTCCCCACCCTTCCAGGGAGGCATCCGTGGTCACTGTCTTCTGGTGGCCGGGGGTCTGGAAGTCCATGCCCGCCGTCAGATGCGCGCGGGTGCCCCACCACCGGATCGCTCGTCAGAAACTCTCGTCGAGTGTGATCCTCTCCTCGAAGCTGCCCGTCGTCTGGATCCAGCGCGCGTCCAGGAACTCCTGCAACGGGCGCATCCGGAGCCTGCACAGGCGGATGAGATAAATGCAAGAAGACATCATTCCGAGGAGGGACTTGATGGACCTCACCCTGGCCGCGCCCGCAACCAGCATCTCCTGCACCTTGCCCAAGATGGCCCTCGTCCTTTCCTCCGACGGAGAGGCCAGAAGCGACACTGTCGAGCTTCGCTCCCAGAAACAGTGCGTCTTGCGCGGGCACCAGGTGGGACTTGGCGTAGTTTATGGAGAATCCCAGGTCCGTGAGTAGTTGGACGGTCCTTGCCGTGTGCTCCACGGCGAGCTCCGTCTTCGCTCGGATGAGCCAGTCGTCCAGGTAGGGGTAGACGTGGATCCCCTCTAGGCGCAGCCGCGCCGCCACCGGTGCGAGGCACTTGGTGAACACCCTGGGTGCCGACCTCAATCCGAAGGGAAGGGCTCTGAACTGGTAGTGACACCCTTGGACCACGAATCTGTGAAACTTTCGGTGTCCCTTTAGGATGGGGACA
Source organism: Ambystoma mexicanum (assembly GCF_040938575.1). NCBI lineage: Eukaryota > Metazoa > Chordata > Amphibia > Caudata > Ambystomatidae > Ambystoma > Ambystoma mexicanum. The sequence continues at coordinate 812,755,507 of NC_090929.1, forward strand.
TGGAAGTAGGCATCCTCCAAATCCAACGACGACAGGAAATCACCCTCCTCCAGTTGACCAAGGACGTGTTGGAGGGTGACCATCCTGAACTTCTGTGCCTTGATGAATTTGTTCAGTCGTCGTAGGTCCAGGATGGGACGCCATCCTCCCGTCTTCTTCTTCACGAGGAAGTATCTTGAGTAAACTCCGGAGCCCCGAAGCCTCTTTGGGACGAGCTCGATGGCACCCTTCCTGTGCATCGCCCTTACCTCCAAGAGAAGTTGAGGGACGTGATGTTCCTTCCTGGCCACATGGGGGACGCGCGGGCACCTCTTTAGAAACTCGAGCGCGTGACCCTGAGCCAGGGCGTGCAGCACCCAACTGTCGGTGGAGATGGACTCCCACACGCTGACGAAGCTCGCCAGCCGGCCTCCCACCGGGGTGCTTCGGTGGGGGCCCGACCCCACGGCCGGTTCAGTCCTGCTTCGACGAGGCTTTGCCGCCTTGTCCTCCTTGGCGACGACAGCGGGGTCCGCCCGACTTGCCTCGTCCCCTTGTAGGCTTCCTGTGACGACGAACGGGCCGCTTGACGATAGGTGGAAAATCCGCCGCTGGAACCTTTGGAGGCACCCTGTTTGCCTCTGCCGCGCCGAAAGGGCGGCCGTCGTTGCTGGAGAACACCAAGAGCCCGGGCCGTCTCCGTGTCCGCCTTGATGGCTTGTAGGGAATCATCCACTGTTTTCCCCAAACAGGTTGCTCCCGTCGAACGGCATGTCCAAGACTCTGGCCTGCACGTCCTGACGGAAGTCAGTAGCCTTGAGCATCCACGCCACCTAAGGCACACGCCGTTGCCCAACTGGCGAAATCCAGTGTCCACGATGTCCGTCGCTATCGTAATGGCGTGGTCCGACGCCACTTCTCCTTCCTGCAAGATCTCTAGGGCCTCCGCCCACTTGTCGTCTGGTAGGAAGTCCAGCAGGGGGGCGAGTTTGTACCACAACTCTCTGTCGTAGCGGGCTACGATAGCCAAGGCGTTGGCAGCCTTAATCGTCATCGCTGCCGATGAGATGACTCTGCATCTTCTTTCCCTCGCCGGCCGGCGGGGAGGTTGACATAGAGGCTGCACCCCCCCCCCGCTTTCTTCCTGGCCGCCGCGGAGACGACCGAGTCCGGGGTCGGCTGTGCCCGAAGGCACCAGGGGGCCGCGTCCGGGACCCGGTACTTCTTCTCGTACCGATCCCTTCTAGCCAGCGTTGTGGATGGGTTCTTGAAGAGGGCGAGACCCTCATCCCAGATATCGTCCAGTAGAGGTACAGCGAGGACCGTCTTCCTCTTGGTCTCGCGCCGTTGATAAAGGAAACCTTCCTTCTTCTCTTCCGGGCAGAGCTGGAAAAGCTCGGATGCCCTGGCGATCATGGCGTGAAACGATCTAATCTCGTCGGGTGGGGAAGCCCGGGTGGGAGGTGACGACGGGAGATCCTCGTAAACCCCATCGTCAGTACCCGTCGCGGCCGTGTCAGTCCCCGTATCATCCCCACGTGTCGTGGACGGGGAGGAGGGCTGAGCAGGGCGCAAAGGTTGAAAAGGAGGTGGAGGATGAATCCTTCTTCTCTTAGGAGGAGGGCTCCCAGAAGGGCCTGGCTCTGGGTCCCCCATCGGGAGCGGTTCCTCCGTTGGTGGTAACGGCAGTCTCGTCCTTATCTCCGAGCATAAGGACTGTATAGCCAACAAAACGGCCGCCGAGTTGTCTTGCGGCACTGGTTGAGGGGGTTCCGACGGGCGATCAGGAGCCCCGTCGGCACCCTCGACGTTCTCGTCGTCTCCCACGTCGGGGTCCCTCCCGACAGGATGGTCTTCTTCCACGCCAGCGCCGTGGCCTAAGACTTCGATCAGCTCCTCCTCAGAGGTTGAGGCCGAGTCCACGACGACCTCCTTCCCCCCCTTTTTCTTCTCCGTCGGAGGTTTCACGGGGGTCCTGTCGATGGGCATGAAAGAGGACTCCCTCCGCGGTGGCAGGGAGATTCTGGGCCTCGAAGTCGCCACCACTGGTGTAGCCTCCACAGGCTGAGCCAGGGCCGCCGCGACTGTCTCGATAGAGGCCTTGGCCGGATGGATCAAGGCTTTCACCACCTTAGGTGCGCTCACCGCCTTCTCCTTGGGGGGGGTCACCACCTCGCTCCCCCTCCGATGGGGCCTTCGAGCACGACCGGGGTCTCTCCAGGAGCTTCGCCGGGTGCTCGGCCTTCCTCTTACCCGAGCCAGAGCGTTGGCTCGTGGTTGATGGTGCCGGGGAGGATGCGCCCTGCCTGGCGCCCGTAGAGCCCGACCGTTCGGCGCTCCCGGTGCCAGCGGACTCGCGGTGCTTGGCCTTCTGTTGGACCCCCGTCGCCGGGGCGCCCTCAAAGGTCTTAGAAGACCGCTCAGACTTCTTCTTCTCGCCTGACGGGCTCTTTCCTTCCAGCCAGTTGGCAAGACGCTGATGGCGGTCCTTCATGTTAGGCTCCGACATATTGCCACAAAACGCACAGTCCTTCTCCACGTGCGTTTCGTCTTCATGCAGGCAGTAAAGGCAAAGGGAGTGTTCGTCCTCCTTAAAGACATTCTGAAGCTGGCATCCAGGGCAGACCCTGAACAGCTTTCCGGGCGTCGAGCTTCCCTTCTCCTGGGCCATGCTCGAGAAGGGCCTGAGAAACTTCTGGAGTCCTCCAAAAGCGTGGCTCGACGAAATCTTCACCCTTGAGGGGCGTAGAAGAATCCGACACGGGTCCCCGTTGATCGGATAAAGAAACGGTGGAGCTTGAGGCTCTTTTGACCGAAAAAGAGAAAATTTCCTACGAAAAAGCGTGAAAAAAGCACTAACGCTCGAGAGCAATAGCACGAGGATCCCAACACTTGAACGTGCGGTAAAAATCTGAAGATGGCTGCCAGAGGCGGGGCTTAGGGAGAGGGCAGTCATTGGCTGTGGTCAGTATGACGCAGAGATCAGTGATTGGTTACTACTACGAAAGACAGATCAGAAACGAAACTGATACTGATTTTTCTTTACCGAGGATTCCCAGCCTGACGACGGGGAATATTCATGAGCATGTGAATCCATGCCAGACCCCATGCTGGAGAAATGCGATTAACCGTACATGAGGCCTTGCTGGCCGAAAGAAAGGAGAGCAACTCAAAGTCGCACTGAGACATTAATATCGCCTTCCTGAAGAGGAAGGAGTTCTACAGTGGCTTGTTGATGAGTGTAGCTTGAGTCGAGTCTCTGGGCGAATATCAGTACCCCTTAACCATGCATTTCTTAACTACAGCTTCTCCCGCCACCTGGCATCCTGCCTTCTCTGCTGAATCAGTCGCATTCTTGATCGGGGTGTTTGCTGAGAGCTGTCCTTCATGTACTATAGTTCAGGGCCTTTCCTGTAAAAGAGCTAGCCTATCCTTCGAAGTTGTGGCAATCTCTGTTGTAACAGACCATTAAAGGTGTGGGGTTTGATGCTTATTCTATAGGCAGCAGAGGTTGCCATTTTGTGACCAAGAATATATCGTTATGCTTTTCTTCTCTGGGGGTGTTCTGAAGACAAAGGTTGGGCAGATGAAAGAATCAGTAGTTGGACGGCCCTGAATATACCCAGGGTGAGTTAGCACAGGTTTGTAATTATTTCAGTGGGGATCCACCTTTTAACTGAAATGAAAAACGGAATATGAGAAGCAATTGGTTTGGGCTTCTCCAGGGTGTCTTCTATGAAGAAAGGTTCTTCCTCAGATTCCTGTGTTCTAATTATCCAAGTCTAGCGTTAGCCTGTTTTAGAAGGGCTGTCTCTTAACTAAGTAGCTTTCCAGGATGTGCATGTGGGTTTAGGAGTGTGTTTAACGACATTATTGGCATGCGTACTCAGTCTCTTCCAACTATGAGAGGTTTGTTTAGCCCCTGGTCCCAACTCAGTGCTTTGTTTCCGTGTTGGCATCTTGGCCTTTGTGGGGAAGGCATAGTATTGCAAGTATTGACACTGATGCAATGGATACAATTTGTAAAACCGTTATTGATAATGTTGGGGTTGGAGAAACTCCTATTCTGCCCTATAACGTAGATGGGAGTATTCGACCATCAAACGATAAATAAAACCGTCCTAATAGAGTCTGTCAAATCAAAATGGCCTATACTAACCAAAACCTAATGCCTGCCCCATCTCTTGTACAAAAAGTGTAAAAAGGAGAAAATGTACACAAAAGGAAAAGTCAGTGTTCAAATGATAATGTGGCTGAACCAGCTCTCCTCCTCACGTTAAGCCTCACGAGGTAAGGCGATCCTTGTAGGCAGCGTGACACTCTGGCTCATCTTTCAACACAGTACACAGTTAACAACCATGGATCAAGGCCCACCTGGCCATCCACGTTTTAAAGTTCCTTTATTTGGTTTTCAAAATAAAGTTTCAACCAAAACGTTTACAATGGTCCCCCTCTGCCGGGCTCAGACCGCTCACGATACAGTTCACACAAAGTTGCAAGCGGGTTCCCTTCCTCAAGTTTAATATATATCGGGTCTCCCTCAAATCAAGCTCAGACCACTTTTGGATGTCGAAGTCTTTCGAATGTGCGTGTCTTTCTTTATAGACCACTGCAGGACTGCTTCGATTCAACCCTCACTATTTACTTTCACTCTTGCTGTTTGTTCGCCCTTTAACTTCAAACAATGCATCTTTCACACAGACTTTCGAATGTGCTACTTCCTTTCACCGGACCACTGTCACTATCACTTATCTTGCTGCTGTATTTCACTTTAAAGTTCATTCACGGGTCTGTCTTTCGCGTTTCATCCACACGCATGCAGCCTTCGCTTGTGATATGATGTTGCTACTTCATTCACCTGAACACACACCGGTCTCTCAAGTCGTTTGCCAACTCACCGGCATTATGTGCTCTTTTCTTCTTTGGTGCTTTAAGATTTTCAAGTAAAGGTTAGTAGCACAGGCTTGACCTCGCCTCCACAACTCTGCCGTTCACCTTGGAGGGTCGCTGGCGTCCTTGAAACACAATGCAATCTTCACTTGTGGGATCTGGCTTTCTCCAGGCGTCTTTCACGGCCTGTTAGAGGCAACAACCTACAATAGGGAAGCCTTGGTGTTTTCGGCCTGCTACTCTTGTCCCTTGGTCTGTTGGTGTGCCTTTGTCTCAGAAGTTCTGCTCATTCTCGTTTTCCGCCTTGCTCAGAGTGGGTCTTTAGGTGTTGCCTTTTATTCGCGCGAGGAGAGCCAACTGGTATCAGGTGTATGCACTAAGGGTAAAGTCCCTGACTTTGCCTGACCCGATTAACAGGACATGTCCAGTACGATGCGAGAGAGTTAGTCTGGTTACTCTTAGTGACCCTCTTCCTCGGCTCAGTGTTTGTGCAAAAGGGGCTTTGGGGGAGTTGGGACTTCGGTAAATCCTAAAAGAATAGGATGGGTTAGATTAACAAGGGGGGAATAACGTGTCTCATTATCGGCTATCTCACCACACTCCCCAAAGACCACTCACCCAGGTGATCTTCCCGCACTGGTCCATCGCCAGGCCTGGATCCAAAGGCGATGGCCATGCCCTGGACACCTGAGAGTGAGATCCCCGGGGACTAACGGGTAAGATACCCTCTGGTTTCTCACACCTTTGAGCCAATGTAAAGTGTCTTAGTTTTAATGGTCTTTGATACTGTTGCAGTGTCATGGATACCAGAAGCGGATTTCCCTGGGCCAGCTATGCACAGGCCAACTGGAGCGGAGGACAGATTGCGAGGGTGTCTCTTGTGGTACCTTCAAGAGGCTATTAGGGATAGGACCCATCCCTTCTCCTGGTTGTTCAACTTAGATTAGCTCCTCAGAGTCGGATGTTTTTGTAAGAGATGCCCAGCAGATTTAGCTACAATCATTAAGGGCCTTGGGTTTCTTGCACACCAAACGCTCATCTTCAGCATGGTCCCTTGAAAAGTAATGAGTGCACATCTTACAGAGTGTCCTTTAAAGAAAACTTGTAAATACAGCTGAGGCAACACTTAAAAGGCGCATTCTCCATTAGGAATACTCAAACCGAGGCAGCCTAGAAATTGAAGTGTAATGGGAGGGGAAGGCATTCTCAACCCTGTAGAAGTCCAGCTCCCACCCCTGCATTCTTCCTACTTCAACGTAATGTGGCGGTTGAAGTCCATAAGAGCCTAGACTCATTGACTTGCAGTGCCAGCTGATATTGAGGAGAGTGCAAAGTCAAATTCGCATTTCCCATTGCCTCATGTGACAAACCGATGACGGAAAAGAAAACATTGGAGGACAGATGTCGATGCGTGAAGAATCATGGGTACCTCTACACATACGGTATGAATGTCCCCATCAACACTCTTACTTTAGAAGTAAACAACGCTCATTACTCTGGTACAATCACTAGATGGCAGCCGCAGCAGAGCATGGAAGTCCTAACATTTTCACAAGCCTAATAAATATATAATTCTGTCACTCAAGATTTATTTCGGTAAAGCATACCATAAAACCTTCAACAATATATATTTTATATATAATTCTGTATATTGTAAAATGTTTGACAAAGTATATGTTGAAGGGTTTTATTAAGAAAATTATGTAAACAACTAGTCAGGACAACTCCGTAAAACAAATAGTGAATGGGTAACCAAAATGTCAGAACTGGTGCTGCTTCGCCTCTGGGAGCGGGGTATCCTCATATTCCCCCCAAGGCTCCCTGGGATAAAGGGGCTCAGTGTCTCAAAGCTCCAAAAGAGATTCCCCAGTATCACAGTTTATGCAAAAGTTCCAAAACAAAGAGGCCCCTTGTATCAAAGTCAACAAAGTCTTAAGACCCAACAGAAGGTAATTTGGCCTGCTCCTGCAGTGAGAGTTCCAGGAGTCTCTGGGCCCCAAGTATCCATAGGAGCTCCCCAGACCATGGATCCCGGTTGTAATGTACAGTCGGGGGCCGGTCCTGTGGTGTAGGTATTTGGCATCCAGTATGCCCTGGATGGACCTAGTTCCGGGTGGTTTTGGTGAGCCCAGATGAAGACAAACTGAAGAACAGGGCCCTACTCTTTGACCCTCCCTTTTGAGAAGCCCCCCAAGTTCTTGATTCTGGACCCGATATACTGTATGTAATACTCTCTCACTCAGGTATTTGTGGCCCTTCCAGATATCTCTCGACACCTTCCATTTGTTTGCCCATCTGGGGCTTAAAGCTTCCTCTATTCCACCATCTGGGCTCCTCTTAATCCCAGTCTTGTGCTCTTAGACACTTCGCTCCTCTGAGCGAACCCCTCCGATCTATGCTCCATCACTTTCACTCCCAAGTGCTTCACCCTCCTCATGTCACTTCTTTGCTCCTTCAAGAACAACCCTTCTCTCTCCAATCTTGCCGACTCATCAACCTACTTGCCTCCTCCAAAAACCTCGACTTTGTTTAGCTCTGCAGATTTTACCCCTCATCTCAAACTCTTCCAGTATCAACTTCCCCATCTTCTTAACCTCTTCCACCTGCTCCCTGAACCCTGCAACTTCCTCCTTACACTCTAAAACATCCAAAACCCTCTTCTCCCACCTCTAAACTTCTCCTTAATCTTCTCAATCTCTTTTGACAAATCTCCCTCCTCCAGTAACTTCTCCCTCTCTAACTCGTCACTCTTCCTCCATCTTACCCAGTTTACCCAGTCTCCTCATCCAGCCTCGGTACTCCTTCCTCCTGCTCTCTTTTGCATCATCAACCATCCTCCTTCCTCCATCCTCCAACACCAACTGATGCGAGATGGAGTATAAATAGGGTCTTCATCCTGCCTTAATGCCTCTTTGGGAAAAGCGGACTTGTACAGACTTGCTATATGGAGCATGGACGTTGTAGTTCTTTGGGCCTGGATGGGTCTCAAAAGACTGCTGAACCGCAGCCTCAGGAATTATATCTCCCATGCTGAAGTTCCTAACTCCCAAGTTGGGTTGCTGGTGCAAGTGTTGCTGTGTAGTTCTTTGGCTTAGCGTACGTCCCCCTCTGAAGATTTCAGAGTGGTTTCTGCACCACTGTGTGGGTGCAGGCACTACCGGTTTCCTTCGACCCCTGATCCCTAAACAAAGCCCCCTCAATTGGCCCATTGTTTAAGGAAGTCAGTATAATGGTTGTAGGTAGCCCTACGGATAAGGTGCGTATCGGCCACTTTTACGCCCTAAAAATAGGCAACTCCTCCCAAAAAAACCAATTAGGGGTAATACTATTCCCAACAAAACGGGAAACAGACACAGAGCTTTATGCCCTTGATTTCACCTGCATAGCTCTATGGATATGTTTGGACGAGTAGTTTACTTAATACCACCGGAAGAGACCATTATAACTGCCTGATCGGAAGAAGCAAACATGCATCTTTTAATGTGCATAAATAACTAGGTGCAAAGACATTATTACAAAAACATTTTTGTTTTGTAGCTAAAACATTTTTACTCACTTATAAAACACTCTCACTGGGAATTGGACTTTACTCCCTAAAAATAATTTTTACTTTGATCTTAAAAAGAAAATTGGGAGTAAACACTCCCACTTCAAAATCTTATCTGGAACACTGGTTGTAGGTATATTATGACTGTGTTAAAGGGGCCATGTCCTATATTTGTACAAGGAGCGAGGTCCACGCCCCCAGGAACAGGAATTCCCCTAGGGTGGACACTAAAGTTGTTGCCTTAGGAGTAAGCATGGCCCGGGAGGTGGGTGGTTTGTGTTTCCTGCTTTAATTCAGGGAACTTTTTTTTAGTTCCCATGTGACTTGCCTCTGCTATGTGCTATTTGTTGTCTTGCAGCAGAGTGCTCCAGGGAATTTCCTGAACGCTTCTCCTGGGGTCCCCATACTGAAGCTTGTGGTTTCCCGAGCCCATAAATACACTGTGCTGTTGGCACCCAGTGCCAAGCATCAAAGTATCTCTCAACAGTGTTTATGCCAATACTGGAGCATTCCCTACATGTACACCATATCTGTGTACGTCTACTTGTTACCAAACGTCATCACACTACCCTAAGCTAACTCGCTCGCCCTCACAATCAATGTAAATGTGCATAGGTACTCTGTAAAAGAACTGTCTCCGCTATCTATAGCAATGCTCATGTATGACACTTCTACCAGGACCAAATACCAAATAAAGACAAAATACAAAATCCCCACCCATCACCTTGGGGGCACACCCTAAAGAGGGCTTGATGAACCCTTGTAGTGCACGTTACCTTACATACGGTCTTTGCGGACCCTTAACCATTGAGCAATGTTCACCTTGCCTCTCCTCGTTTTATACTGTGGTGGCCTCATCTAAACCCAGACAAAATCTCCACATGCTCCTTGGATGGAACTTTAATGCCAGCTCTATTTTGCATGGCCTTTTTGTCCCCTTAAGCAGCCTACTCCTCCAGACTGTATCTGGCCTCCACATCCCTGCTGGTTCTCATTTGGCATTTTATATAATGAGAGTTCCTAATTACATGTATTGACTTTCCCGTTGCCAATTTATATAGTTTGCTTGGTTTCTCCTGGTTTAACCAGTGTTCGCATAACAAAAAGGTATTCCCTACTCCGGCTCCCCTACAATATCCCCTTCCAATGCTTATTGCAACCTGGATCTCTGCCCTCATCTATTTGGTTAATTAGAAACGCAGAGATCCACCCTCCCCGGATATGAATTAGCCAGACTTGCATACACTTTTACTGACGAGCACTAGGATTATTTGACCCAACCTTGACAGGACTATTTTATCCTCACCAACTTACTCCTCTACATTCCATGGCAACAGGTCTGTGATTCTTTGTGATGCTTTGTACAGAAATTGGCACTGCAACTTCTATTGTTTTCATGCGTATATGCCCCATGTCTGGACCCACTCCCCTTTCTGTACATTTATTTTATAATCTAGGATTTTCTGAATAATATAATAATATCTTCTTAATATTATCCATCACTGTTCAGAACCCTGACCCCTCCCCGCTTCCCTGTCTGTGGCTGGTTAGCACTACAAAAACATTTAAAAATAACTGATCTTTTTTATGTACATTTAGTAATCTAAGCACTGGGATTGGATGGAAAACAACAAGTTACTTGCTAACCTGGTAACGTTCTTTCGATGGGATGTTCCTCCGACGTATTCCACATCTATGACAGGTAATCACCACAGCTGTGCTGCTTCGGTAAATTTTCGGCGTCTGCGTCGATACGCTCCCTCGAGGGCCTCCGTAGAGCCGACGTCACCGGATGTTATAAGTAGGACGCACAACGCCCGTAGCCTCAGTTGTAGTTTTTTTCCCCCAGAACATGTGGCACCAATCTTCTGCCAGTATGACTAAAGAAAGCCTTGCGGAAACGTAAGCTGTGATCGCATAAGAAATTCTGTAGAGGGGCAGGTCGGGAGGGTGCGATGTGGAGTACGTCGCAGGAACATCCCATCGAAAGAACGTTACCAGGTAAGAAAGGAACACGTTACTTACCTTTAACTGTTCTCCAGCATGGGTCTGGCATGAATTCACATGCTTAGGAATATTCCCCTTCAGGCTGGGAATCCTCGGTAAATAATAAATCAGTATCAGTTTAGTTTCTGATCTGTCTTTCTTATTAGTAACCAATCACTGGTCCCTGGGTCATACTGCCCCCAGCCAATGACTGTCCTCTCCCTAAGCCCCTCCCCTGGCAGCCATCCTCAGATTTGGTAGCACGTAAAGTGGCAGTAGGACCAAGTGAAGAGCCGCAGAGGGGAAGGAGGGAGGGTTCGCATGTGAATCCATGCCAGACCCATGCTGGAGAACAACAGTTACAGGTAAGTAACTTGTTCCTTCTCCAGCATGGGGTCTGGCATGGATTCACATGCTCATGAATATAAGAATACATAGCAGTACACACATGCAACCACGGGAGGTGGCAAGGCTCAACATTAAGCATCTCATACCTCCTCACCAGGCCCACCTTCAGGCGAACAGGTTGCGCTGCACTGCTTGGCCGACCCTGGACTCCTCCCTGGAATCCCGGTCGACGCAGTAGAATCTCGTGAAGGTGTGCGTCGACCTCCACGTAGCAGCCCTGCAGATGTCCAGCAGGGGCACACCAGATAGGAATACCGTGGTAGCAGCGATCGCTATGGTCAAATGGGCTCTCGGACGGCCGGGCAACTTCAGTTTGCCAACCGGTGACAGTGCATGATGCAGCCGGAGAGCCATCTGGAAATGGAAGCCTTCGAGAGGGCCTTCCCTTGGTTCACAGGTCCAGAGTTCACAAACAGCTGTGATGTCTTCCGAAAACTCTTTGTGCGGTCCACGTAGAACTTCAGCGCAGTAGCTACATCCAGCAAGTTCAAAGTCCTCTCGGCCGGCGACGAAGGGGATGGGAAGAAGACTGGTAACACCAAGGGCTCGTTGAGGTGGAAGTCCGATGGCACCTTGGGCATGAAGGAGGGGTGCGTCCTCAGTACAACCCTCGTCTCATGGAAAGTCAAGTACAGAGGCTTGCAGGAGAGGGCCTGGATCTCTCCCACTCGTCGTGCAGAGGTGATGGCCACAAGAAACGCCATCTTCCACGATAAGTACTTCAACTGGGCCAAATGCAGAGGATCGAATGGCGGCCCCATGAGGCTGCTCAGCACCATGTTGAGCCCCAACGGCGGGGCCAGAGCCTTCACCGGCGGGAATGAATGGAACAGTCTTTTCATAAACTCCTTCACCAGGCGATGGGACCACAGAGATGATCGCCCAGGAGTTCTGGTGTAGCGGGAAATCGCAGCTAGATGTATCTTGATGGAAGCATGAGCTAGCCCCGCCTTGGCCAGCGATAGCAGGTACGGCAGCACTCTTGGGGCTGTAATACATAGGGGGTCAATCTTCTGTGCGCGGCACCAGACAGATAACCTCTTCCATTTGTGCCCGTAGCACTTAAAGAGTTGAGGACGTCCTGGCCTTTGCAAGCATCTCCTTGCAGTCCGCCGGGATATCGTACCCTCCAAACTCTAGTGCTGCAGGAGCCAGGCCTGCAAGTTCAGCGACCCCGGGTCGTGATAGAGGATGGCGCCTCCTTCTCTGGAGAGAAGATCCGCGTCCGTCGACTATTTGACTGGGGGAGAGGGGGACGCTGACAAGTCCAGAAGGTAAGGGAACCAGATCTGCCTCGGCCACGCCAGTGCGACGAGAATCATCCTGCACCGGGACATCTTGAGTTGGTTGATGAGTTGCAGCAACAACGACAATGGGGGAGAACGCATACAGGAACAGGCCGTCCCAGAGGAACGAGAAAGCATTGCCCATGTTCCTCGGCTGGGGAAATCTGCTGGTGAACCTCTGGCACTGGGAGTTAGTGGCTGTCGCGAACAGGTCGATCTGGGGTGTGCCCCATCGTTGGAAGAGTCGATCCGCTTGATCCTGACGCAGCTCCCACTCGTGGCACGAGCGCAGCTCCCTGCTGAGTGAGTCGGCGATGGTGTTCTTTATTCCTGCCAGATGGAAGGGTGCCACAGATCCTGGACCTCCTTGGATAGTGCTGGAGATCTGGTGCCTCCCTGCTTCCGGATGTAGAACATTGTGGTGGTGTTGTCGGTGAAGACCCTCACCACCTTGCCCTTGAGAGACGGAAAGAACGACCTGAGGGCCCAGAACACGGCTCGGAGCTTCAGGATGTTGATGTGGAGTGACCTCTCCTCTGGGAGCCAAAGGACTCTTGCGTGGAGATCTCCGGTGTGCGCTCCCCATCCCTCCAGGGAGGTGTCCGTCGTCACCGTCTCCTGATGTGCCGGAGTCTGAAAGTCTGTGCCCGCCGCGAGATGCGCGCGGTTGCCCCACCACCGAATCGCTTGGCGGAAGGCCACGTTGAGCAGGATCCAGTCTTCGAAGCTGCCCGCCGCTTGTACCCAACGGGCGTCGAAGAACTGTTCTAGAGGACACATCTGCAGCCTGCACAGGCGCACCAGGTAGATGCATGAGGACATCATGCCAAGCAGGGACTTGATGGATCTCACCCCGGCCATGTCCGTGGCCAGCTGGCGCTGCACCTTGCCCAGGAGAAGCCAATCGCACCACTGTGTCGAGCTTGGCTTCCAGAAACACTCCGCCCTGCGACGGAACCAGGCAGGATTTCGAGTAGTTGATGGAGAATTCCAGATCCGTGAGCAGTTGGACGGTCTTTGCTGTGTGTTCGACTGCGAGTTCTCTTGTCCTTGCACGGATGAGCCAATCGTCCAGGTAGGGGTAAACGTGGATCCCCCGCAGGCGCAGCCACTGGTGCTAGGCACTTGGTGAATACCCTGGGCGCCGACACCAAACCGAATGGAAGAGCCTTGAACTGGTAATGCTGTCCATGGGCCACAAATCGGAGAAACTTTCGGTGTCCTTTTAGAATGGGGATGTGAAAGTAAGCATCCTCCAAATCCAACGACGACAGGAAGTCGCCCTCCTCCAGCTGTCCCAGCACGTGCTAGAGGGTGACCATCCGGAACTTTTGGGCCTTGATGTACTTGTTTAACAGACGCAGGTCCAGGATGCTTCGCCAACAGCCGGTCTTCTTTCTGACGAGGAAGTATCGCGAGTACACTCCAGAGCCCCGGAGCCTCTTTGGGACAAGCTCGATGGCTCCTTTCTTCAGCATCGCCCTTACTTCCAACAGCAGTTGAGGGATTTGGTTCTCCTTCCTGGCCACGGGAGGAATGCAGGGGCACTTCTTTAGAAATTCGAGAGTGTGCCCTTGGGCCAGAGCATCCAGCACCCAACGGTCAGTGGAGATGGACTCCCACAAGCTGACGAACTTCAACAGCCGGCCTCCCACCGGGGGGGCTCATGTGGGGGCCCGACGCTACGGCCGGTTCAGTCCTGCTTGCCAGCGGACTTGCCGCCTTGACCTCCTTGGCGACGACAAGATCCTCCCGACTTGCCTCGTCCTCTATAGGCCTCTTGCGACGAGGAGCGAGCCGCCTGGCCGTATGTCGAGGAGCCACCGCCGAATCCTTTGGAGGCACCGTGCTTGCCTCCGGAGTTCCGAAAAGGGCGGCCGTCATTGCTGCAAAACTCCCAAGGCCCAAGTCGTCTCCATGTCGGTCTTGATGGCCTGCAGAGATTCGTCTACTGTCTTCCCAAAGAGGTTGTTCCCGTCGAAGGGCATGTCCAAAACTTTGGTTTGTACGTCCTGACGGAAATCAGTCGCTTTGCGCCACCCCCGTCGCCGGAGGGAAACACTGTTGCCCAACTGGCGGAAACCGGTGTCAGCAATGTCTGGGGCCACCATTAAGGCATGGTCCGACGCCACCTCACCTTCCTGTAAGATCTCCAGGGCCTCAGCCTTCTTGTCGTCCGGGAGGAAGTCCAGCAGGGGAGCGATCTTAAACCACAACTCCCCTGTCGTAGCAGGCCACAATTGCTAGGGCTTTGGCCACCTTAATTGTCGTTGCCGCCACCGAGATGACTCATCGTCCCATGGCATCCAGTTTCTTTCCCTCACCATCCGGTGGGGAGGTCGAAGTTGAAGCTATCGCCCCCGCCGCTTTCTTCTTGGCTGCCGCCGAGACGACCGAATCCGGGGTCGGATGCGCCCTAAGGCACAAAGGGGCGGAATCCGGGACCCGGTACTTCTCCTACCGGTCCCTCTTGGCGGGCATCGTGGACGGGTTCTTCAGGAGAGACAGCCCTTCGTCCCAGATGTCGTCAAGTAACGGGACCGAGAGGACCGTCTTCCTCTTGGCCTCACGCCGTTGAGAAAGGAAGCCTTCCTTCTTCCGTTCTTCGGGGCAGAGCAGGAAAAGCTCAGATGCCCTGGCAATCGTAGCGTGGAAAGAGCCAATTTCGTCAGGCGGGGAGGCCCGAGGGGGTGGTGATGGCAGGCCCATTCCGTCGTCACCACTGTCGTCATCCGTCCCCGTCGTGGCCGTATCCGTTCCCGTTTCTTCCCTAGGATCAGGGGAAGGCGAAGGCTGAGAGGGCCACGAAGGCTGAGGGCGGGGGTGGATGAACTCTCCTCCGCTTGCCTGGAGGGCTTCCCGACGGCCCCGGTTCTGCTGGGTCGTCCGTCGGGGGTAAGGGTAACCTCGTCCTTATCTCCGTACATAAAGCTTGGATTGCCATCAAGATGGCCCCCGAGTTGTCCTGAGTCTCGGGCACCGGCTGCGACGGGCGCGACGGTTGGGGGGTGGAGTCCTCCTCGACCACAGGCTTGTCGGCGCCACAGTTGCTCTCTTCGTCCTACTCGTCGGGATTCCTCCCGTGGGAACAGACCTCCTCGAACCTCTTGCTGAGGACCTTCACGACTCCAACCAGCTCCTCTTCAGAGGCTGAATCCGTGTCTGTGATGGCCACCGCCCCCCCTCTTTTTCCACTGGGGTTCTCACGGGGGTCTTATCGATGGGCTGAAAAGAGGATTCCCTCCGCGGTGGCAGGGAAACTCTGGGCCCCGAGGTCGCCTCCACAGGCTTCGCCAGGGCCGCCACGACTCCCTCGATAGAGGCCTTAGCTGGGTGAATCAAGGCCTTCACCACCTTGGGCGCGCTTGAGGCCTTCACCTTGGGGGAGGGGGGCGGCACCTCGCTCCCCCTCGGCTGACTCCTTCGAGATCGACCAGGACTTCTCCAGAAGCTTACCCGGGTTCTCGGATTTTCTCTTCCCCGAGCCAGAGCGTTGGCTCTTGGTTGATGGCGTCGGTGAAAGTGCACCCTGCTTGGCAGCCGAGGAGCCCGAACCTTCGGCGCTTCCGGTGCCCACATATTCGCGGTGCTTTGCCTTCCGCTGGGCCCCCGTCGCCAGGGCGCCCTCACAGGACTTAGAAGACCGCTCGGACTTCTTCTCACCTGCTGGGCCCTTCTCCAGCCCGCTGGCGAGGCGGATCCGACGATCCCTCATAGTCCGTTCGGACAAGTTCTTGCAAAACGCACAGTCATTCTCCACGTGCGTTTTGTCTTCGTGAAGACATCTCGAATGCTCATCCTCCTTGAAAACATTCTGTAATAAGCATCCAGGGCAGTTCTTGAACAGCTTGGATCCGGGCGTCAAGCGTCCCTTGTCCTGGGCCATGCCCAGGAGGTAGGCCTCAGATCTTCTGGAATCCTCCAAGAAGCGAAACTCGACGAAACTTCGCCCTTGAGGGGCATAGAAAATTACGAAACAGGTCCCTGTTGATCGGAAGTAGAAACGGTGGAGCTTGAGGCTCGATTGACCGAAAAAAAGAGATAAAACTCTTTGAAAAAACGCAAAACGCAGTAAAAGCTCGAGAGCTATAGCATGAGGATTCCCAACACTTGAACGTGCGGTAAAAATCTGAGGGTGGCTGCCAGGCGAGGGGCTTAGGCAGAGGGCAGTCACTGGCTGGGCGCAGTATGACCCAGAGACCAGTGATTGGTTACTACTAAGAAAGACAGATCAGAAACAAAACTGATTTTTCTTTACCGAGGATTCCCAGCCTGACGACAGGGAATATTCATGAGCATGTGAATCCATGCCAGACCGCATGCTGGAGAAGTAACTTGTTCTTCGAAGGGATTGTGCCCTCAAGACTTATTCCACATCTATGACAGACTCCCAAAGAAGTACCAACGTATGGAGGTGGGAAAAGAGTTTAGAATTTTAGAATGCCTAATTAAATTGCAGAATAGTGGACCGGCTTGCCAAAGGCCAAATCTTGCCCATAGATAGAATCCAGGGAGTAGTGTTTTACAAAGGTATGGACAGAGGCCCATGTGGCTGCTTCACAAATGTTACGAATGGGAACCCCCCTCTGCAGAGCAGTAGAGGCAGCCACACCCCTAGTAGAATGGGCCCGTAAGCCTACCGGAGAGTCCATACCCGCCAAACGGCAACATTCAGAAATTGTCAAGATAATCCATCTAGACAAAGTCTGCTTAGTAACAGCTTGTCCTAAACACCTTCCAGCGTATCCTACAAAGAGTTGATCGTCCACTCTGACCCAGGAAATGCGCGAGATGTAGAAACTTAAAGCTCTCCTAGGATCCAACCTATGGAGCCTCTCCTCTTCCTTACCAGAATGCGGAGGAGGATAGAACGCCGGAAGAATGACCTTCTGGCTTAAATGAAATTCCGACACAACTTTCGGAAGAAAAGAAGGACGAACCCTAAGGACAACCCTGTCCTTATGGAACACCATGAAAGGTGGCTTAGCGGATAGTGCCTGCAAATAAATCACTCAGAGCGGAAGTAACCGCAACTAAAAATACAGTTTCCAAGGTCAACTCTCAAAGGACAAGAATGTAAGGGCTCAAACAGAGCTCCCATCAGGAACTTCAACACTAAGTTCAAATCCCAACCAGGCACCTGGAAAGGTGAATGTGGGAACACATTAGTGAGCCCTTTAAAAAAGTGGAGAAATCAAAAGAATCTTAAAATAACACTCTTCAGGCAAGCGCTTAAATATGGACAGTGACGCCAGGTAACCCTTAATGGTACCCACTTGCAGGCCCTTGTGGGCCAACGAAAGCAAAAAAGACAGAACCACAGGAATGTCACATGAAAAAGGATCCATATTCTTAACCCTGCACCAGTCGCAGAACTTTCTCCAACGGTACAGGGACTTTGTTGCTGGCCTTCTGGCCGAGAGCAACACCTCCATCACTTCTTCAGGGAGGTCCCAATCCTTGTATCTCAACCTTTCAGAAACCAAGCATGAAGGTTGAGAGACTTGACCGCTGGATGGAGAACCCAACCCCCCTCCCGTGAGAGCCTCGATGGGGAAGACGGCGTCGGGGGCAGATGGACATGTCGAGAAGGTCCGGGAACCACACTCTCCTGGCCCTTGCCGGAGCAATGAGGATCATTCAGTGTTAGGCAGAATCCTGTGCAGTTCCCTTGGGGAACACTGCAAGAAGATTAAGACTACAGGAGTAAGCAGTAAACCCAATTGGTAGCAGTCTGCACCACCCAGATTTACTTGGTAGCTGTGGCTGAGCAGTCAGACTTCTCTCAAGAAGAGTAGGGCAGTATACAGAGGATACACCATAGGGCTAAAAACACAGAGCAAGCAAACACTGACCAGAGCTTGGTATCAAAAGTATATAATTATTTATTTAACACACACTTAAGGAAATACACTAGCACTATAAATCAAAGCAAGTTCAAACACAATCAGAAAAGTATACACACCTCCCTTAAGAATTATTAGACAAGTCTAGGTCAAAACACCACTATTTGTAAAAACGGATGTGAGCACGTAACTTAGATGGCACTCCAATAATTAAGTTAAAGGGAGAGAAAAAGGCAGGTCATGAAAATAAAACGGTTGCCAACAATTTTTTAAGACCAAAACAAGTTAGTGAAGGCAGAGTCTACCGTAGAGCCAAAGTTCATAGGCCAGGCCCACTTTAAATGGAGCAAGGTGAAATTTGCCCAAGATCACAGTTTAGAAATGCATTCACGTCTTTGTAAAAATGTTCAAGAGAGGTTTGGTTGATTCAGAAGGTAAAGCTAGAAGGTCTGGGGGCCAGCCCAGTTGGAAAGCCAAGGATTTAAGGGTCACTTTAGCAAAATGTAGAAAGGGAGGCCAGGTGGAACACAGTACCTTTAAAGATGAGGAACCTCCAGCGGTGGCAGTTGTTCCCGGCAGCGGGTGCAGTTTGTGGTTTAGACCAGGGGAAGAGAATATCTCGAGGAGGAAACTTGGAGTCGTTGCACTGCCCAGGGAAGAGACCAGCCGCGGAGTTTGCTTGGTTAAAAAGTGCGTTCCTTTTATTCGCAGTCACAGTGGTGAAGCTTGGCTATCCGGCCGCCGGGGTGCTTGGCACGGGCGATTCGACCAAGAGACGTCCTGGAAGGCGAAAATGGCGAACAAGTTGATCCCACCACCTCAGAGGAAGAAGACTCTTTCGGCAGAAGATCTTCTCTTGTCGTCGGGAAAGTGGCGAGGTTGTTGCAGCAGGGCTCCACCAGTGGGGTCATTGTTGCAGATGGCTCAGCTTCTCCCCACTTCGGATTTTTTAGGTCCTGTGGCGACTTCTGAAGTTCCAGTCCCAAAAGCCCTGCTTTTATGCAGAAAAACCCCCATTGAACAGACTAGCTGTCACTCATACATGCTAAGAGGTAAGCCGGGCGGCTCACCACTGGGCCAATCAGAACAGAGTGCGACTTGATTTGCTAAGGCAACGCAGTCCAGGGTGCCAATTCCCCCACCCACACATCCTGTGGAACCCAGAGTGGCACCAGTTGGAGGGCTTATGTGGAGAAGACTGCCAAAAAGTGGAACAAGGGGCCCGACCTTGGTTGGAGTTACAGAGACGGACACAAACGCCATTTTAGAAGAGTTCTGGCGAAAAGACCCAACCAGTGATTTTATATTAAATAAATAAACCGGCGGTATCTTTAACATTGCACCAAAAAGTGGTGCGTTTAAAATCAATGGGAAAATCCCATAGGAAATATTCCGGTGGAATATTTTGCGTGGTAACCACTGCCACCAGCCAGAAACTCGACAAGGAGGGACTGGACAGTGCCCCCTTGGAAACAGACCCAGGGGCAATCTAATTAACCCCTTCCAGTACTTCCACAATAGGATGGTTTGTACTGGTTCTGTTCACAATTTTGGACTAGTAAAGTCAATGGTGACTTTACATGCCCTGGGAGACAGTAGTCCGTCCCAGGGTATGGCGTCTATGTTTGGGGGTCACTATGACACCCCTGTGTTACTGCACTGAGGGTGCTGTGTAACACATACACTAAAACAGATGATAACCTGTGGAGTAAAAAGACCCCATAGCCCATAAGCACACAATAAATCAAAGACATACCTCAAATCATGCCTAAGAGTGGGAGGAAGAGAGTCTCACTCTTAGTAGGAGAAAAAAACAAACCCCAAAAATCCAGCAAAGCTGCTGGGGGGACTCACTAGGTTTGTGAAATTAGCCTTATAAGAGAATTGTCCCTAACATTCGGGAACCGAACCTCCGCAACACTTGCGGGTTGACGGGGACTGGAGGAAACGCGTACAGCAGTGGGAAGGACCAGTCCACTACGAACGCGTCCCCCAAGGCTCCTCTTAGAGGAAATTCCCACTAGCAGAATCTTTAGCACTTTCGGTTGACACTGGTGGCAAAGAGATCCACTTGCGGGGTCCCCCAAAGGGCGAAGATCTCCAAGAAAACTTCCTGAGCCAGCTCCCACTCGTGAGAGACCGTGCTCTGCCTGCTCAGAGCGTCCGGCGCCTCGTTTTCATCTCCGGCCAGATGAACTGCCGAGATAGAAATTTCCTGCTGGATGGCCCAGAACCAGAGCTGCATCACCTCTCTGCACAGAGGGAGAGACCCTGCCACCCCTTTTTGTTGAGGTAGTGCATGGCCACTGTATTGTCCGTCAGAATCAGGACATTCTTCCCCCGCACAGATGGCAGAAAAGCCTTCAGGGCTAGCCTGATGGCCCTCAGCTCCAACAGATTGATATGGAGTCTGGACTCCGAGAGACCAACAACCGTGGACTGTCAACTCGTTGGCATGAGCTCCCCATCCCGTGAGGGATGCATCCGTCACGATCGTCACCTCCGGCCAGGGTAGCCAAAATGGAGCCCCCTTCAACAGATTGCCTTAGACGGCCCACCACAGAAGATCCTGGGCGACCAAGGGCGGCACCTGAACGGGATCCGACATCCTGCCGGAGGACTGTGACCACTGCATCTTGAGAGCCCACTGCAGAGATCTCATCCGCAACCTGGCCTCTGGCAACAGGAGAATGCAGGATGCCATGAGGCCGACCAACCTCAAGAACTCGAATGCCGGGAGAATCTGGGCATGTTGAAATTTGTGCACCATCTGCAGAATGTGAGGAGCCCTCACCTGGGGAGGCGAACACTGCCCCAGGGATGTCGCGAGTACTGCTCCGATATACCGGAGCCGCTGGGTAGGTGTCAAGTGGGACTTCTTTAAGTTGAGGGAGAGGCCCAGCCTGTGAAGGGAGTGGCAGGGGACTGACAGATGATCCAGGAATTGCTCGGGAGAGCGCGCCCTGATCAACCAATCATCCAGGTAGGGGTAGACGTGAATCCCCCTTTCCTGAGATACGCTGCCACCACCACCATGAGCTTGGTGAAGACCCTCAGGGTGGAGGTCAATCCGAATTGCAGGACCCGAAACTGAAAGTGCGAGTAGCCAACCGCGAACCTCAGGTACTTCTTGTGCTTGGGATGAATCGGCACATGAAAGTAAGCCTCCTTGAGGTCGAGAGACACCAACCAGTCCTGAAA
The DNA here is from genome assembly GCF_040938575.1 of Ambystoma mexicanum. Lineage (NCBI taxonomy): Eukaryota > Metazoa > Chordata > Amphibia > Caudata > Ambystomatidae > Ambystoma > Ambystoma mexicanum. The sequence goes on from NC_090929.1 coordinate 812,776,650, forward strand.
TTGAAGGGCCTGGAAGACTTGAGAGAGAGTAACAATCTTGAACTTGTCCTTCCTGAGGAGCTTGTTCATACCACGCAAGTCCATGATGGGTCTCAATCCCCTGTCCTTTTTCGGGATCAAAAAATGTGGGGAATACCATCCCTTGTTCCTCTCCGCTACAGGCACCAGTTCTATGGCGCCTTTCTCCAGCAGGGCTTTGATTTCCTGCGCAAGGAGCAGATCCGGACTCTTTAAAGAGAGTTTCCCCCGGTAGATTGTTGTGAGGCCTCTGCCGGAAAGGAAGACAGTAGCCGTGGGCTATGATCTCCAGAACGCACACATCTGAAGTAATGGCACGCCATTCTAAAAGATGCTGCGCCAGCCTTCCCCCCCAACCGGCGAACCATGGGGCATGGCCTCATGACTGAGCTGAAGCGGCTGCGGCAGTGCCTGAGGGCAAGGAGGCAACTGCCAGAGTGGCTTTGGCACCTCGAGTACCTCGTTTTCCACCTCTGGTACTCCTACTTTGGCCCCTTTGACTAGCAGCTCCCCTCGATCTACCAAAGGTCGAGTAGTATCGAAAGGAACCTCCCCTCCATTGCTGTCCCCTAGGACGAAAAGGCGGAGGTTGGCCAACTGCAGCGCTCAACGAATTCGCTGCTGCTTTGGAGGTCTGCAACCTCTCAAGGCTCTCGTCAGCCTTGCTGCCACAAAGATGTTCACCATCAAAGGGCATGTTGAAAAGCCTGGCTTGTACATCAGGCGCAAACCCCGACTTCCGCAACCACGCAAATCTGCGCATCACGGTGCTCGCCGCCATGGACCGGCTGACACAGTCTGCCACGTCCAGACCCGACTGAACGGATTCACACATGGCCTCCTTGCCATCTTGTACAAGGGCAAGAAAGCCATCCCGTTCCTCCCCTTCGAGAATATGTTCAGCCGCCAAAGAAACAATTCCACAGAGTGTGAGTGAAACGTGCTAAGGCACACACGGAGTTGGCTGCTTTCAAAGCCATACCCCCTTAAGAAAATACTTTCTTTTTTTAAAAATGTTTTATTGGTTTTTACAAACCTGTAAAATATGTACAACATAAACACCCACATGTTAGCATATGTCATATCACAAACTCCAACAAACAAACAGATTCCAATAGGCCATCCATATCAATATCTCACACTTCTAACATCAATATATGTTATTTCAGTCAACATTACTGTTTTGGAAGGAAATTTCTTCTGTTGATGTCAAACGTGTTTCAATTATTTTCAACAGCCGTGTTAACAGAAATATTAGTTTCACATCAGTTCCTTGAAACATCAGCTTCCACCGTTCGTCTGCACACAAGGATGAATGGTTTAGGCTCCAAGGACCCAGATGAACTGTACTCTCAGATCTTAATTTAGTACAAAATAGCACTAGATGTTTAAGTGATTCCTTTGTACAAAGGCACAGCCTACATTCAGGTGTCAAATGATCGTAACCTTTCCACAGCCGAAGCCGATCAGCGGTTTTAAACATGTTCAGTCTGAACAACATAAAAAGTCGACGTGTCTGCGGATCGGGAAATAGTGCAACATAGTTCTGGAGAGTATTAAACGCACGTGTCTCTAGTGGTGCATCACTCATTCGACTGGCGGCCCCTCTCTCCACACAGGATTCATCCCAGTCTAAACGCCATATTTTAAGCTTGGCTGCTTCCGGGTTCTCCTGGAGCATTGCGGCTTTGATGTCATATTTTTTTAGAACTGCCTCACATCTGTTTAATAACATATTAACAATTTTGGAGTTAGCGGGTAAGACGTCATGAAAGATCTCGAATTGTGGAATCTGCGCACGAGTACAGGTCTTTCTATAAAGATTCAACAGACTCCAACATATTCTTGCCTGTATCAATATTAATGCAAGCTCATACCTTATACATGACGTCTTCACACCCCTAGGAAGGGATAGTACTTTGGTCCAGAAACAATTTTCTAAGGTGGCCCAGGTCTCATTTGGACAACCAAGGGCGTTTTCTGCCCCGTAAGTCACGACCGGGATGACCTTCTGATGATAAAAGGACAAGACGGGACGTAAAGAGAATTTACCAAACTTCTTATTGTTAGGCAGAAACCTGTGCAGTTCCCTTAGGGACCACTGCAAAAGATTTAAGACTACAGGTGTTGGCAGTAAACCCACTTGGTAGCAGTCTGTACCACCCAGATTTACCCGGTAGCTGTGGCTGAGCAGTCAGACTTCCCTCAAGAAGAGTTAGACAGTATGCAAAGTATACACAATAGGCACCCAGATACAACAATACAAGCAAACACTGACCAGAGCTTTGGTATCAAAGTATATAATTATTTGTTTAAAAACACACTGTTGAAAACACTCCAGCACTCTTATTGTAAAATATTCTGAACACAGTTACTATTATAATATATACACCCCTTTTTCCTTATCAGATTAGTCACTGTAAAACACCACTTATTTTCATACAGAGGTGAGCGCTTAACTAGATGGCACAAATGCGCCCAAGATCACACAGTTACACTAGGCTTAGAAAGTCTTGCAGAGGGTTCAAAAAGAGTTTAGAGAGGCTTAGGAAAGTTTAGCCAGGGTGTCCCAGGCTAACCCAGGTTCGAAAGCCGGGGGCTAAATCTACCCCGTACAGTCGGTAGCAAGAGAAGCCAGGCGGGACACGGTACCTTAAGTGGGAAGGATCCTCCAGCGGTGGCAGTTGTTCCTGGTAGTGGGTGCAAGTTTCGTCGTCGTCCAGGGGAAGAGAAGATCTCGACTTGGAGGAAAGATGAAGGGCGTTGCACTACCAGGGCAGAAACCAGCCGCAGAGTTGCCCGGTTAAAGGTGGTACCTTTATTCGCAGTCGTGGTAAAATGTGGTATCCCGGTTGCCGGGGTGCTTGGCACAGGCAAGGCGGCCACGAGGTACGTCGGGAAGGTGAAAAGACGGTGAAACTGGTTATCCCCACCAGTCAAAGGAAGAAGACTCTCCGGCGGGAGATCTCCTGTCGTTGGGAAAAAGTGGTGCGACGGTCCAGCAGGGCTCCACCGGTAGTGGTGTCGTGGCAGGTCGGCTCAGCTTCTCCCTAGTCGGATTCTTAGGTCCTGTGGCGACTTCTGAAGTTCCAGTCCCCAAAGCCCTGCTTTTATGCAGCAAACCCCCATTCACTCAGCCTAACTGTCACTCAAACATGCTAAGTGGTGAGCCGGCCGGCTCACCACTTGGCCAATCAGGATGGAGTGCGACGTGAGTTGCCTAGGCAACTCAGTCCAGGGTGCCTAAATTTCCCTCCACCCCTCCTAAGTACCCCAGACAGAGTGGCACCACTTTGGAGGGCTTCTGTAGAGAAGCCTGCCAAAAAGTGGAACAAAGGGCTCGACTTGGGTTGGAGTCACAGAAGAGAACACAAACGCCATTTTAGAATCAAGTTTTGGCAAAAAGTACCAACCGGAGAATTAATATTAATTAAATAAACCGGCGGTATGTTCGAGGCTACTGCAAATAATTAAATAAAGATAGTATCCTAAAACAATGGGAAATCCCATAGGGAAATATTTGCCGTTGAATATTAAAAGTAGTATCCACTGCCACCAGCCAAAACTCGATCGGGGGGACGGAGACGTGCCCCCTCGACTAACAGACCCTGGGGCAATCGAATTGCCCCAGCCAGTACGTCCACAATATGATGGTTTGTACTGGTTCTGTTCGGAATTTAAGACTAGTAAAGTCAATGGTGACTTTACATGCCCTGGGAGACAGTAGTCAGTCCCAGGGTATGGAGTCTATACTGGGGGTCACTAGGACACCCCTGTGTCACTGCACTGAGGGTGCTGTGTAACACACATCCCAAAAACACATGAAGCCCTATGGAGTAAAAGACCCCATAGCCCATTAAACACTTCTAGATTCAAAGAAACACACTCAAATCATGTCCAAGAGTGAGGGTAAAAGAGTCTCACTCTTGGCAGGAGAAAAAAATAAACCCCAAAAATCCAGCAAAGCTGCTGGGGGACTCACTAGGTTAGGAAATTCAGCCTAAACAGAGAATTCTCCCTAACACTTATGAATTATTAATGCCTGGCTTGCTAGTTGGTTACATTTCCGTTTGGTTTCCGCAAGCCAGGGCCCGTCATTTATAGTAGAACTTATTGTCATCCCAAGATATTTGACAGCTTAAGAGATTTGAAGCGTTTCTTGTCCTAAGGACCATTTTACATTTTTTCTATTTGACGCGCCACCACAATTCAGATTCTGTAGGATCAATATTTCACATTTCTTCGTGTTAATCGCTAGCTTGTTGGATGTGACGTATCGTTGCACCGCATTTAATTTTCTTTGCAGCCCGGTCGGAATCGCATCCATGACAATCAAATCTGCATAAAGCAGCCAGCTTAGGTGTGTATTTGCGACTTTTGGCGGGAAGGACTTGACCTCGTTGATTGCGTCGCCTATGTCAGAAATGAAGAGACTGAATATTGTTGCGGCCAAGGGACAGCCCTGTTTTACTCCTTTAAAAGTGATGGATGCAGATAGAAGGCCAGATTGATCCAAGCGAACACCAATGGAGGTCTTTGTGTGGAGTTCTCTGATTGCCGCAGCTAAATCCAGCGGACATCCCCACTGCCTCAGTTTATCCCACAGGAGCGTTCTGTCAATGGTGTCAAATGCATACGAGAAGTCTATCAATGCTAAATACACCTTTGTATTCGATTTGATGGCCTCCATTTTGATACTTTCTTTGCCCAACCGTCAAAACGTTTGTCGTCCCTATCAGGAGGGATAGTAGGCTACGACGCCTGCTTTGCTGAGGCCGAAGCCACCTGCACCACCAAACTCTCTGCAGTCTGGTGCGCTGACAAGTAGCAGGGGTCGCCACTGGCTTGACGGTACTTTTTCGGCAACGACTTACCCACTGCCGGGAGACTCTTCGGAGCAGTCCAAGCCGCCGCCACCCTTCTTTGCAAGACCATATGAAATGGTCCAAGATATCCGTTAGGTCATCCTGCAGAAAATCCACAGGTGGCACAGACCACCCCAAGTACTCCGTCACCCTTGACATGAGACACCGGTATGAAGACTCGACATGCGTACCAGGCTCAGGCCTGCCGAACTCAACATCCGGAGAGATGTCCAGACCACTGGCGTCGTGCAAAGACTGACACAGGTCTTCCATCTGGCTATGATCAGACAATAGTTCATCAGGAACCTCATCAGGAACCAAACCTTCATCAGTCCCTTCATCCACCTCAGATGTAATCCAGAGGCTGGAATAAATCCCTGGATGAGGGCACAGAAAAAAGGTTCAAATACAGGCTTCACTGACTTCTTCAGGGCCTACCTCAGAGTTTCCACCGATGCACGGGGTACCTCCGGTAAAGCCTCCACAAAAGGCGTTGAGGGCGTCGACAGAATCGGCGTCTAGCGTGGCGTTGATGGCTTCGACACAGGCCTCGAGGACGGTGCCCCGAGCGTGTCCTTCGACGGCCTCGGAGCTGATGGCGTCAATGACTTCTTCGGAGGTGGAGCCTCGAGAGAGTCCCTCGACGGACATGGCGCCGATGGCGTAGACATCTTCTTAGAAGATGTCACAGGCACCGACTGTCTCGAGGGCGTCGAGGACCGGGACCTGGAGCGGGCATGGCTAGAGCGATCCACCTTGTCAGATCGGGACCTCGATGGTTCCCGATGATCATGCCGCCCGCCCGAGCCCGAAGGCGTGCGACCGGTGGCCCTAGCATATTCCCTGCCAGCTTCTCTCGAAGGCGCAGATGGAAATGAGCCCTGCGATTCGAAAATCGCCATAATCTCCTTACGAAATGCGTCCCATTCCGCATGAGAGGAATGCTTGTTGGGACAAGCAACCCGCCGTCTGGCAGAGTCCTCGGACAAGGACGGGGACCTGTGACAGCGCTTCCGCGAGTGCCTCAAAGAGGCAGAGGAATGGCGGGAACCACTCCGGGACCGAGACCCCCTGGGCTTACGCCGACGCAGAGTCGTCCCTCGAATCGTCGGTCGAAAGCCAGCAGATTTCGACTTTTGGGGTTTGGAAACCCTACCTACAGATAGCTTCTTCCACCCCCACAAGGCCTTCGACGTCAAAGACTGGCAATCGCCACAGTCATCAGTGGCGTGGTCCTCGCCGAGGCACCAGAGGCAGACGTTGTGCAGGTCCGTAAGCGACATCTTGGAACCGCAGTCCCGACACTTCTTGAATCCCGACCACGGGGTAGAAGACGACAAAGACATGATATCTTCACAAACAACCAAGTTCAGAAGAACCGAGGTGCGCCGAGATCTCCGAAGCGAACACGTTCGCGGAAAAAACAGAACTGAGGCTACGGGCGTCGTGCGTCCTACTTATAACATCCAGTGACATCAGTTCAACGGAGGCCCTCGAGGGAGCGTATCTACGTCATCGACGCAGCCGCTGAAAATTTTCCGAAGCAGCACAACTGTGGTGATTACCCGTCAGATGTGGAATACATACAATCCCTTCGAAATAATCAGTAAAACGTTCAGAAAATAGAGCAAAAGAGCAAGAGGAATTAAAGACAAACCAATACATCATGGTTCAAACGCGTCAACCAGTGTGAGCTACCTGATGTCCTCCTCATTCTCTGGGAAGCTCCAGAAGGCAATGCGCAGTTGAAGTTGTTCTGGAACTGGGGGATATACCTTCTCCACCACTTCAAACGGAATGTGAAATGCCACTTGCTTTGCAGACAATTCCACCAAAGGATTCACCAGCCCATCTAATATATTTAGAGCAAAGAAGGAGAAGAAAATGAAACATCTTTAAGAAGAAATATAACCAAGGACACAGTGTTAAAAACAAAGAACACTAATGCAGATTTCATTAATAACAATGTCGATATATTGGCTCGCAGTGGAATTAGGTCACCTGGTCAAGGACTTGGAGTAAAGAGATTAAATGTTGTGTGTCAAAGATTAAGTCCGGTGGGCGAAGATGGCAGTGCTTCTCTAAGCCTCATCCAGTGAATGGGGGCTGCACCAAATATACTGCCGACATCCTGGTCCTGAACCGGTCCTGCCTGAAGTTTCTGGGGCAGGGGAGTGCGGTTCTAGGCTGTGTGATTTTTGGGAACCGCAGTGCTCTGCTTCAACCCGACATCTGGGCGGCATATTTTACCAGCTGGCGGCCGGTGTAACGTTGGATTTTGCTCATCGTCAGAAAATGCTTTGGCTGCTACTGCGCATGCGAGAAATGCAATCGCCTAGCAAAATCTGACGGTACATGTAAAGTCAGATTTTGCTTACCCGTCAGAAAATGCTTCCGATAGCGTTTTTTGATAGTGTGCTTTTCGTAGCCAACCTTATGTTTTACGGGGCAGCGCTACATTAACCCTATGTTACCAAGGTTTCTCCAAGTTTTGTATTAACCCCATGTTATCTATTTTAACCCCATGTTGTGCAGGGCAGTGCAGCATTAACCCGTCAGAAAATGCTTCCGATGGCATTTTTTGACAGTGTTTCTTGTAGCCAACCCTATGTTGTACGGGTCAGTGCATTATCCTGCATTAACCCTATGTTACCAATGTCGCCCCAAGTTTTGAATTAACCCCATGTTATCTTTTTTAACCCTATGTTTTGCAGGGCAGTTAGCATTAACCCTATGTTAGCAATTTGTACCCAATTTCTTTTACCAACCCCATGTTATCAATGTTAACCCTGTGTTGTACAGGGCAGTGCAGTGCAGCATTAACCCTATTTTGGCAATTGTGAACCCCATGTTGCGATAGCAAAATCTGATGGCAGGGTAAGCAAAATCTGATGGCAAGTAAAAAAGGCATTTATTGCTGCCCTGCAAAGCCGCCTGTGAGGAAATGTGCCAATATAACCCTATGGTAGCTTGGCGCCGCCCTTCCCGGGCAACTGGAGCCGTGCCTCAGCATTTTTAACCCTATGTTGTCTCATTTAGACAGCTTAAGCAAAATGTGACGGCAGCCTAAGCAAAATGTGACGGCACGTAAAATGGCATTTTCTGCTGCCCTGCAAAGCCACCTGTGAGGAATTGTGCCAATTTAACCTATGGTGGCTTGGCGCCGTCCTCAGCATTTTTAACCCTATGTTGCATCATTTAGGCAGCCTAAGCAAAATCTGACGCCACGTAAACAGGCATTTTCTGCTGCCCTGCAAAGCCGCCTGTGAGGAATTGCACCAATTTAACCCTGTGGTAGCTTGGCGCCGTCCTTTCCGGGCAACTGGAGCTGTGCCTCAGGATTTTTAACCCTATGTTGCATCATTTAAGTTGTGATAGCAAAATCTGACGGCAGCCTAAGCAAATTCTGACGGCAGCCTAAGCAAAATCTGACGGCACGTAAAAAGGCATTTTCTGCTGCCCTGCAAAGCCGCCTGTGAGGAATTGTGCCAATTTAACCTTATGGTAGCTTGGTGCTGCCCTTCCCGGGCACCTGGATCTGTACCTCAGCATTTTCTTTTTATTTTTTATTCGATTTTATTACGTTTTGACATAAGTGGATAAACAGGTCAATGATGAAATAACATTCAGCTTATATTACTGCATCTTCGTTGCGTAACTGTTTCCCCAACTTATTGTTTCCCCCCTCCTTCCCCACCCCTCATTACAGTGCATATCGCATTGAATTCTTTTTATAGTTCTCTGTACTTGTAGTATCACTTACAGTCAGATTTACGTCCCTACAACATGTCTCAGTGCAGCGGCCGAGGGGGGCTCTCCCACATACATTAGAGTATTTTGCCACATTTAGTAATTAGGTCCAAGGTCTCTTCTTGGGTCTGGTATGTTTCCCCGTTTCTAATGGTTGGATACATGTTTGATCATGAAGTCTTGCCATAGGGTTTCACATTGTGTGGACTTCCCATGTAGGGCCGCCGTGATTTTCTCCATCACACATGTTTGTTGCCACATTTATCCATTCCTTCTTACTCGGAATCCCCTCTGCTTTACATTTTGTGACTATACATGCACTAGCGGCTAACAGCAGTGGGGCAATCAGTCCTGATGCTCTGATGTAGGTATCTTTATATTTCTCTAGCCCAAACAGTATCAGGAGGGGAGTTCGCTCACATTGGATCCCTTCAATTTCCTTAATCCAGCCCAACACTTCATCCCAAAAAAGTTACCTTGGGGCATTCCCACCAGATATGCCAGTAGTTTGCGTTGTGTCTGCAGTGCCGCCAACATTGGGGACTCACCGTTTGGTACATCTTGGACAGTCTGTGAGGGTCATATTGCCACCTGTGAAGGAGCTTTATGGCGTGCAATTTGTACTGGGAGGCTATAGATCCTTTAAAGGTTCCTTTGCACATCTTCGACCATAGTTCAGGGGTAATTTCAATTTTTATATCCGTTTCCCCATCTGCCTTTAAGGTTGGTAGTGGAACCTTTTCCCGTCTGTCAGGGTTCTATAAATGGCTGAGATCAAACCCTTCATGTCTGTGAGTGTGTCAAGGAGTTTTTCAAAGGTAGCGAGTTCTCTTTGTAGTTTTTCTTTCCATGGTTCTCTCATTAGTGTTCCTTTAAGTTGGAGGACATGGAAGACTGGTAGTTTTCCTATGCCCAGTGTGCTCTCTAGGTCAGTGATCGTGATTAATGTCCCCTCCCTCCAGAGTTGACCCACCCTCTCCAAGTCCGCTTCAAACCATGTTTGGAACCGGAAAGATCTGGGATTTCTTCTCTAATTCCCGGTGCCCATATGTGGCTCAGTGGGGATGGCCACGTCGTGACCCCGCGCATGCTCGGGCTCTCCCGCCAGATTTCCCATGGAGTACTGAGGATCGTGTGTTGCAATATTCTACGTGTCAATTTGTTCTTCGGAACCCAGAGCCAATCTGAAATGGTGACCGGGCCGAATGAGAGATTATCGAAGTCTAGCCATTGTAAGTATGTATGATCTCTTAAGTGTGGAATTAGTATTCTTAGTTGAGTCGCCATGTAATATCTTTCCAGGTCTGGTAAGCCCACTCGTCCCTTTTCTTTGGGGAGCGTTAGGGCATCGTATGCAATTCTAGGTTTCTTCCCTTCCCAGAGGAATTGTAAAACAGCCTTTTTTGTCTCAATGAAGAATGTTTTGGGGACCTTAATTGGGAGCATTTGGAACGGGTATAGGAATCGTGGGAGGCATACCATCTTTATTGCATTCACCCTCCCCATCCAAGAAACCGTCCGTTTTTGCCACTTAATTAGGTCGGTTTGGAGTTTCTCGAGAGGGGGGGGGGGGAATTGGCTTCATAGTGAGCATCTAGGCGTCTTTCAAGATTAATACCCAACTATTTTAAAGTGGTTTCTCTAATGGTTAACCCCAGGGTCATGTATTTCTCTATATCGCTCGGTGTGAGTTCGTGAAGGGGAAACTAAATGGATTCACTTTTGTTAACTTTGAATCCGGAAAGAAGGTCATAACGTTCTATCAGTAATAATGCTGTAGGGATAGATGTTAGCCGGTTTGTGATATGCAACAATAAGTTGTCAGCATATAAGGCTATCATACATTCCTTTCCGTTGACTGAGATCCCTTCAACCGCCTGTTCCGCCCCGATTTCTTGTGCTAGGGGTTCCAGTGACAAAGCAAATAAAATGGCCGATAGGGGACAACCCTGTCCTGTTCCTCTTCCCAGGGAGAACCATCTCGAATAGTCGGAGTTCACCGACACTGAGGCTTTGGGTGATGTCTAGAGTGCGTTTACCCCTCTCCTGAATCTGTCGCCAAGTCAGACTTTTGTCAAGACCGCCTCTAAGAATCCCCATTCGACCCTGTCGAATGCCTTCTCCGCGTCGATCGACAGGAGCACCGGGTTTCCGTTATTCGAGCAGATTCGTGTATGTGATGTAGGGTCTTCCGCATCGTGTCCGATCCTTGCCTTCCCAAGATGAATCCTACCTGATCTGGGTGTATGAGCTTGGGCATATGTGTCTCTAAGCGTGAAGCTTGTACCCTCGCATAGATCTTCGCATCTATATTAAGCAGTGAAATCGGACGATATGACCCGCAATGCGTGGGGTCTCTTCCTTCCTTTGGCATCACTGAGATTAGGGCCTCGGAGAAGGAGTCTGGCGCTATGCCTGTCTCAAAGACCTCGTTAAAGAGTTTCACTAAGAAGGGGAGAAGGGAGGAGAGGAAAGTCTTGTTAAAGCCGGCCGTGTAGCCGTCATTGCCATGGGCTTTTCCCAGTGGGATACTTTTTACAGCCGTTTCAATTTCCTCTGGGGTGATCGGGCGTCCATTGTGTCCGCCTCTTCCCGCGTTGGGTAATTTTCTATCGCTAGGTTGTATTGTCTTGCTTCAGATTTATATAGTTGTTGATAATACTGCGCAAATGTCTCTGGGATGTTAGTCCCCTGCTGAACCTGGGAGCCTCTCGCCCCTTCGCGTATGGATGCCACCCATATTTCCTCCCTTTGCCCACACAACCTGGGTGCTAACAGGGCGTCTGCCTTATCCCCTTTCTTGTAGTATTTTTTTTGAGGAGTTGGAGCTTCCTGACCACTTGACCTTCTTCTAGGAGGCAGAGTTACTCTTTTTTGCCTCAATAGGGCGATCTTCTCTATCCTTCCCTCTGTGGCATTACGTGCTTCCCAGTCTAAACGTGTTATCTCTGCTCTCAGTTTTTCTTCTATCAGGGTCCTCTCTCTTTTCTTATTGGCACCTTCTCTTATTAATATCCCTCGTCAGGTCGCCTTTCCGGCGTCCCACATGGTTTTTAGGGGAATCTCGCCTGCATCATTTATTTTAATGTATTCATCTATTTTGGTTGCCATTTCTGTTTGGAAGACTGGGTCTTTCCATAACGACTTGTTGCACCGCCATTTAGTTCCTTTGCGTGAGAGTGCACCCAGGTCTAGTTCCACGGATACCATGTCGTGATCTGACCAGGAGATGGGTTTGATTGTTGAGCTGGTGGTTACCACCCTCAACTCTTCTGAGATGTAGATCTAGTCAATTCTTGTGTATGTGCCATGGGGTGCAGAGTAGAAAGTGAAGCCCATTGTATCTAGGTGTAAGGTCCACTATATGTCCCGTAGCCTATACGTGTGCATCATTTCTGTGACAGCTTTTCTACCAGCATCTGCTAGTTCTGTGGGGTCTACGGTCGATTGCCTGTCTCTTTTGGTGTCAGCCCATAGATTGAAATCACTCCCCATTACTACATGACCCTCTGCTTCGAGCATTATTTTTGATATTGTGCGTTCTATGAACCCAATTTGTTTGGTATTTGGGACATAGATAGTAGCCATTGTAGGGGGGCGTGGCCAGCGCGCATGACGTGAGGAGGTAACTCGACAGGCTCCCGTCCGTGATCCTAACTTTGATCCTACTGCAGCGAACTAAGGAACAACTTTCAAAGCCCAAACACAGCTTTGAGCGGATAAAACTCTTGTCCACCTCCCGGAGTGGTTTTGGATGAGGTTCGGACCCGAATAGCCACCAGAGGGACTGTCTTAGTGAGCTCCCCCCGCGCCCTGCAAATAGCCTCGGCGGCCCCTAATGGAGCCTGAGAAGGGGACGCCGTCAACATCCAGCCTATCTCGGCCCGTCCAGGCTTGAACAGCGACCAGACTTGCTCCCGCACTCACTCTGGTAGGGAAGGACCGGACAGACATCCACACAGCACACGAAAGACCCGCGCAACACAGAGCGCGGTCCTGCAGCGCACCCTTCTCCCCCCTTCCCGGATCGCTGTACTGCCAGGAGGAGTGGCTGCAGACATACCCCGGCGGGGGCCACTGCGGTTTCACGCGGGGGCGTCCCCCCAAAGAACTGCTTCTCGACGGTCGACTGTCCAAAGAGGGCATCCTCGACCCCACCCCCGCCCCCCAGGCTGCGGAGCTCCCAGTACAGAAGACGCTCTGGGGCGCTGTGTCGCTGCCCCCAGAGGGGCAGGCCACGGTGAACTCCAAGCCGCAACCAAGACGCAGGTGGCGGGCGGCGGCCGGGGCAGTAGCAAGCCCTTCAGTTGAAGACCGAGGAGGACCAGAGGTAGGTTACTCGTACTGCCCTGGACAGACACACTGGTCCAGTCTCCCCCGACTCTCTTCTGGCAGGTGCGATAGTCAGGGTCCGGCACCAATGTACCCCGGCCCCACGCGGGGTCAAAGACTCTGGGGTTCTCACACCCACACTGTTCCTCCCGGGCTGCATAAACCCAGGCACTGCTGACCACAGAGGGAACTCTGGCACACTAGCATTGAGGGGATACGCACCGGCTCATAAGTCCGTGCAGCACTCTACAACTTGCTGGGCTTTAACATCGGAGGCCACACTGCCCCTAACCCTGGCCTTATGACCAATCTTAAAGGCACTGCGACATCTGCCTTCCACCCTACTTGGCAGGCCCATCGCCACTTCGGCACTGCCACTGCCTAACAAGACTGGCGCCTTAGAGCAATCACCCAGGGGGGTACGCTCCCTGACTAGGCACCAGGCTAACGGGGTGCATCTCAGGTACCACGAGGCACCCTACCCGGGGACGCGTAAGCATCACTGGACATAGTGGCCACACAGTGACGCCTGTCAAGACTGGGAAGGCATTGCAGCAGCGCATATGCCCAAGTGGCGCCTGTGACCACAGATATCCACCCTGACGCCAGCTGGACCCTAAAGGCTTCCCTGAATAGGACACAGGCCGGTTGAATGACCGCACAAGCATCTGCAGCAGATTACCTGGCCGACCAGCGGAGATTCCACGGAGGGACAGCCTATTTCCGCCACTACTGCCCTACAGGAACAATTAAACAACCATAAGGCAAACCCATTGGTTGGGCGCTCATCTCGCCGGCACTTGCAGCAGCTGACAAGTACCTTGTGAGCACCCAAGCACTCAGATTACAGTGAAATACCTTGTGATTAGCAGCTGGATAATTAACCGGATGCACGTCGACACGTCATCGACCACCTACAGCAATCCTACGTACTCCCCACTCCAAGGGGACGCCTCCCCCATCAGGCATTACTGCAATACTCTGGCAACTCAAGCAGGCATGTCCCCCTCCAAAAATAAAACAAAACCGTCAATAATGGAATCCTTCTCTGCAGCCAAACACTAGCAGCAGACGCTACCGGAGGCCCCTACTCAACGGAGCCCCCCTCCACCACGGACAACACTAAGGACACTCAAGGGCTGCAGTCTATAGCTGCGCTCAGATCGTTTATCGACACCAAGATAGACGAAGTGAAGTCCGACATGCAGCTGATGCGTCAGGATGCCCGTAATCTAACAGAGAGGGTCACCACAGCAGAAGCAGGTCTACAGGAAACCAGAGACCACGACAGATCTAAAAGCCAGAGTTCTGGAGCTGGAGAAACAGGTGGCACGCTCTGAAGATGCGGAAGGACGAGCTCGCCACAACAATGCTTGCATTTTAGGAATCCAGGAGGACATGGAGGGCCCGAACCCAACAGACTTTGTAGAAACCATGTTACAGCAAGAGATCGCAGGCGGCAACCTGTCAAGGTTTTTCAGTGGAAAGGGCCCATAGGGCACTGCAGAAACGGCCCCCGCCCGGCTCACACCACTGCCAATGACAGTGAAAATTCTGAACTTTCGGGGCAGGGAAATTATACTCGACAATCAAGAGAAGGGTGGGAAATCAAGAGGGGGGGCGCCAAGATAGCAATTTACCCCGATTACACGTCTGTAGTGCAACAAGCTAGGAACTCTTTTGTGCCAATAAAAGCGAGACTCCGAAAAGCTCAACCTTAAATACATGTTACTTTATCTGTCTCGCCTCAAGATCCTCTACAAAGGGAAGGCAGTCTTCCTAGAAACACCTGAAGCAGCCAACATGTGGCTAGAACACAACAACTTAGCCACGGATGAGGAACCCATCACCTAAACTATGAAAACCCATGGAGGTGGAAAGTGGCGACTCATTGTAATACATGCTGTTCTAGGTCATAATGACTCAATGTTCACAACATTTCACTGTAGTTGCAGTGTCAATCCACTTTCAGGTACGGACGGTAAGCCCACCGAGCCACTAGTATAACACCCCAACACACACCCCACGGTATGTTCAGTGCAAGCCAGTTGCTAGCACTTTCCCCGTGCCGAATGACCTGGACAGGCTCAGATGTGGTGGCTGCTGGGAGCAGTTGTTTAATGTTGTTGGTTGTTTGTCCGCCTGAAGCAGCAGATGTTTGGATGATTGCGGAATCACCTGAAGTAATTGAGTGAGGTGCGGGAGGGGAGGATGGTGGTCAGGTGATCCAGGTAGGTACAGGTAGAACCATCACTGCTGTCAAGGGTTATCCCAACAGGGATCCTTTGGGACATTTCGAAGGAGCACAGAGGTTAACCTTACGAAGGGTCTTAATATCACCATGGCAGCACAAATTACAGTATTAACCTGGAATGTCCAGGGTCTGGGCACCTACCTTCGAAGGAATAGAATTAAATCATATCTTAACAGAAAACGGGTGAGAATAGCCCTACTGCAAGAAACTCATCTGACAAGCGAGGCCATGACTAAATTACAGGAACGCTGAGGAGGCCAAGGGTTTGGTGCAGCCCATTCTAAATTCGCTCGGGCGGTGTTCACATGGATCAGTCCCCCGATTCCCTTCTGTCTGATTAAGCAGGAATCGGATCCGGAAGGCCGATACGTGATAGTGAGGGGCTACGTCGAACAGGTTGAGGTGTGTCTAGTGAATTATTTCCCCAACTGCAATATCCGGCCCACCTAGAGCAGCTCTACATGAAAATAACCCAATACAGGGATAGCTTTCTCATCTGGGCGGAGATGGGGGATTTCAATTGTGTCCGCGACCCAGATTTGGATAGATCCACCCCTTCACGAAACCACGCAGCAGCGGCCTCCAATGCACTGAACTCGGCACTAGAGAGACTGGATCTGGCAGATATCTGGCGAGAGCTGCATCCGGGAAGGCGGGGGTACTCCCGATTTCTCACACCCACACAATTTATACACTAGCATACATCATATATTCACGGGCAGGGAATGAGTCTCCCATATGGAATCTGCACAATATTTAGGGCGTTCCATATCGGACCACTCACCTCTACTAATTCTATGGAGTCTGACAGGCCCCAGGCCTGCCATCCCGCTCTGGAGGATGCTGACCGAGGCTCTAAAAGACCCAGCATTCAAGGGCGCCCTCCAAGATTCCTTGGAGAAATATGTTGAAGAAAACGAGGGTAGTGTGGAAAGGGTGGGCACAGTCTGGGAGGCCCTCAAAATAGTAATACAGGGGGGGGGATTATTTCAAAAGCGGGCGGCATTAGAAAACTATTGCGAAAAGAATTGGCACACTGGGAAGATGAAATTAAAAGGTTTGAATAACTCCCCTAGCAGTCATCAGGAAGAGGAGATGCTACAGCTGTTTTGGGAAAATGCAACGAGACATGGGGCATACTGGCCAAGTTCGACTACATGGCCAGAACCAGAAGGACACACACAGAGGCCGACTTTTGGCCTGGCTTTGTAAAAGGGAACACCCCAAACACCCCTTGACCACACTGAAAGGGGCAGACGGTGCCCTAGTACAGACACAACAGGACATCAACGACGCTTTTAAGGCATTCTACACAACTTTATTCGCATGATACTCCAATTTCACAGGAGGCGATCCTAGGAACGCTTGAAAAAATAGGGTTATCCAAACTGACACCCACACAAAGAGAAGCCTTGGACGCTGAAATTACGGCCGAAGACATTTCGAGGGGCATAACATCTTTAGCCACCTCTAAGACCCCAGGCATGGACAGGCTACCCCAGAGTTTTATAAGACCTTCGAAACATCCCTCACTCCACTACTACTCAAAGTGTTCCAGGAAGCATACAAATTAGGAACCCTACCTGAGAGTATGAGGGAAACCCTTATTATCCCGTTGATGAATGTTAGGGAGAATTCTCATTCTATGGCTAATTTCCCTTACCTATAGAGTCCCCCAGCTGGTTTGCTGATTTGAAGGGTTTGTTTTTTTCTCCTGCTAAGAGTGAGACTCTTTTTCCCCCTCTTAGGCATTTTTGCTATGTGTGTTCTAGGCTATTTTTGTGTTTAATGTCTATGGGGTTTTTCTCACCTTCATAGGAACCATCTTTATTCACATATGTTACACAGCACCCTCCATGCAGTGACACAGGGGTGTTGTAGCGACCCTCAAACAGACTCCATACCGTGGGACTGACTACTGTCTCCCAGGGCATGTAAAGTCCCCATTGACTTTACTAGTCAATTTTTATGAACTAAACCAGTACAACCCATCTTACTATGGAGGTACTGGGAAGGGTTAATAGTTTTTCCCTTATGTTCATTTTCGAGAGGGTACCGTACAGTCCCTCTCTCAAAGGTTTCTGGCTGGTGGCAGTGGTAACTACCGTAAATATTAGACCGTAAATATTTTCCTATGGGATTTTCCCATTGTTCAAGGCTACCACATTTTCTGACAGCCTCTAACATACCGCCGGTGTATTTTAATATTAACCTTACTCCGGTAGGTTTTATTTTCCAGAACTTTAATATAAATTCTTTCTCGTGTTTTTCTCTAAACTCCTAACCTAGGTAGGGGACCTTTTGTTCGTCCTTTTGGCGGGCTTCTGCCAAGAAGCCCTCCTTTCGGCGCCACTGAGTCTGGGGTGGGTCCATTGTGTGGGAGTGGGGGGGGGGAGGGGGGGGGAGTAGGGCCCCTAGACAGGGTTGCCTCAGCAACCCATTTCGCATTCTATCCTGATAGGCTGGAGGGTCTCCCACCAAGGTGACCACTCCATTGTGTGACAGACAGCTAGGCTGTATGAATGGGAATCTTTTTGCATAAAAGCAGGGTCCGGAGGACTGGAAGAGCAAGACGAACAAGTTACTTTCTTACCTGGATGGTCCGACGACCTATTCCATATCTATGACAGGTAATGTCCACAGCTGTGCTGCTTCGGAAAATCTTTGGCGTCTGCGTCCTGCGTCGATGACGCCGATGCGCCGTCCCCGAGGACCTCCTCCGACGGCCGATGTCACCCGATGTGATAAGTAGGACGCACGACGCCCATAGCCTCAGTTATAGTTTTTTCCCAGAACGCGTGCCACCAGTTTTCTGCCAGTCAGACACACAAGGCCTTGCAGAACGCAAGCTACAATCGCAAAAGAAATTCTGCAGCGGGGAAGGCAGGGAGGGAGCGATATGGAATACGTTGTCGGACCATCCCATCGAAAGAACGTTACCAGGTAAGAAAGTAACTTGTTCTTTGAGGGGATTGGGTCCTCCGACGTATTCCATATCTATGACAGACTCCCAAAGCAGTACCAAGCAAGGAGGTGGGAAAGAATTTAGAATACAAATTTAGCATGCCCAATCAAATTGCGGAATAGAGAACTGCCTTGCCAAAGGCCAGATCTTGCCCTCTGATGGAATCGAGGGAGTAGTGACGTACAAAAGTATGTACTGAAGCCCAGGTGGCTGCATCACAGATGTGACGAATAGGAACTCCCCTCTGCAGGGCAGTAGACGCAGCCACTCCTCTGGTAGAATGGGCCCGCAAGCCAGCCGGAGGGTCCTTACCCGCCAAGCGGTAACACTCGGAGATAGCTAAAATAATCCGAGACAAAGTCTGTTTCGTCACAGCTTGTCCTAAACGCTTCCCAGCATAACCAATGAAAAGTTGATCGTCCACTCTGACCCGGGACATGCGCGAAATATAAAAGCTCAACGCTCTCCGAGGATCAAGCCTATGGAGCCTCTCCTCTTCCTTACCAGGATGTGGAGGAGGATAGAACGCCGGAAGAACAACCTTCTGGCTCAAATGAAAATCCGAAACCACCTTCTTAAGAAAAGAAGGACGAACTCTAAGGACAACCCTGTCCTTGCGAAACACAGTGAAGGGTGGCTTAACTGAAAGTGCCTGTAACTCACTCACTCTGCAAGCGGAAGTAACCGCAACCAAAAACACAGTTTTCAGAGTCAAAAGGCTCAAAGGGCAAGAATGTAAAGGCTCAAACCCATAAGAAACTTAAGAACAAGGTTCAAATCCCAACCTGGCACCAAAAAAGGTGACGGAGGGAACACATTAGTGAGCCCTTTCAAAAACTGAAATTAAAGGAATCTTAAAATAGGAAAACTCTTCAGACGAGCGCTTAAATATGGACAGCGCCGCCAGGTAACCTTTAATGGTCCCCACTTGCAAGCCCCTGTGGGCCAAAGAAAGCAAAAAAGACAAAACCATGGGAATGTCGCATTCAAAAGGATCCACATTCTGAACTCTGCACCAGTCGCAGAACTTTCTCCAACTGCAACGGTACAGAGACTTAGTTGCTGGCCGCCTGGCCAAGAGCAACACCTCCATCACGTCTTCAGGGAGGTTCCCATCCTTATACCTCAACCTTTCAGAAGCCAAGCGTGAAGATTGAGGGATCTGACCTCTGGATGGAGAACCTGACCCCCCCTCCGGCGAGAGCAGATCGTCTTGGTAGGGAAGACGACGTGGAGGGCAGATGGACAAGTCTAGAAAGTCCGGGTACCACGTCCTCCGGGCCCACGCCGGAGCAAAGAGGATCATCCGGGAACCGAACCTCCGTAACCTCTGCAACACTTGTGGGATGACGGGGACTGGAGGAAACGCGTACAGCAGTGGGAATGACCACTCCACCACAAACGCGTCTCCTAAGGCTCCTTTTGGAGGAAATTCCTGCCAGCAAAACCTTTCGCACTTCCGGTTGACACTGGAGGCGAAGAGATCCACTTGAGGGGTCCCCCAAAGGGCGAAGATCTCCAGGAGAATCTCCTGAGCCAGCTCCCACTCGTGAGAGATCGTGCTCTGCCTGCTCAGAGCGTCCGCCGTCTCGTCGTCGTCTCTGGCCAGATGAACTGCCAAGATCGAAACTTCCTGCTGGATGGCCCAGAACTCGAGCTGCATCGCCTCCCTGCACAGCGGAAGTGACCCTACCCCCCCCCTTTTTGTTGAGGTAGTGCATGGCCACTGTGTTGTCCGTCAGAATCGGGACACTCTTCCCACGCACAGTCGGCAGAAAAGCCTTCAGGGCTAGCCTGACGGCCCTCAGCTCCAACAGATTGATATGGAGTCTGGACTCCGACGGAGACCAACGACCGCTGACTGTCAGCTCGTTGGCATGAGCTCCCCATCCCGTGAGGGATGCGTCCGTCACGATCGTCACCTCCGGCCAGGGCAGCCAAAATGGGGCACCCTTCATCAGATTGCCCTCGACGGCCCACCACAGAAGGTCCCGGGCTACCGAGGGCGGCACCTGAACAGGGTCCGACAGCCTGCCGGAGGACTGAGACCACTGGAGCTTGAGTGCCCACTGCAAAGATCTCATCCGCAGAAGAGCCTCTGGCACCAGAAGAATGCAGGATGCCATGAGGCAGAGCAGTCTCAAGAACTCGGATGCTGGGAGAGTCTGGGCAAACTGAAACCTGTGCACCATCTGCTGAATGTGAAGAGCCCTCACCTGAAGAGGAAAACACTGCCCCAGGGACGTGTCGAGCACTGCTCCGATGTACTGGAGCCGCTGCGTTGGTGTCAAATGGGACTTCTTTAAATTGAGGGAGAAGCCCAGCCTGTGAAGGGAGTGGCAGGTGATGGACAGATGATCCAGGACTTGCTCGGGAGAGCTCCCCCTGATCAACCAATCGTCCAGGTAGGGGTAGACGTGAATCTCCCCTTTCCTGAGATGCGCTGCCACCACCACCTTGAGCTTGGTGAAAACCCTCGGAACAGAGGTCAATCCGAACGGCAGGACCCGAAACTGAAAGTGCGAGTCGCCAAGTGCGAACCTCAGGTACTTCTTGTGCTTGGGATGGATCGGCACATGGAAGTAAGCATCCTTGAGGTCGAGAGACACCAACCAGTCCTGAAGTTGAAGGGCCTGGAGGACTTGAGAAAGAGTCACCATCTTGAACTTGTCCTTCCTGAGGAGTTTGTTAAAACCGCGCAAGTCCATGATGGGTCTCAATCCCCCGTCTTTCTTTGAAATAAAAAAATAAGGGGAATACCATCCCTTGTTCCTCTCCGCTACAGGCACCAGTTCTATGGCGCCTTTCTCCATCAGGGCTTGAATTTCCTGCGCAAGGAGCGGATACGGACTCTTCAAAGAGAGGTTCCCTGGTGGATTGTCGTGAGGCCTCTGCCGAAAAGGAAGACAGTAGCCGTGGGTTATGATCTCCAGAACCCACACATCCGAAGTAATGGCTTGCCACTCTACAAGATGCTGCGCCAGCCTTCCCCCAACCGGCGAACCATGGGACCTGGCCTCTTGACTGAGTGGTAGCGGCTGCGGCGTTGCCTGAGGGCAAAGAGGCAACTGCCCGAGCGGCCTTGGCACCTCGAGTACCTTTGTTTCCACCTCTGGCACTCTTACGATGGCCTCTTTGACTGGCAGCTCCTCTCGCTTTACTGAAAGACGAGTAATAGCGAAAGGAACCTCCCCTCCATTGCTGTCCCCTAGGACGAAAAGGCGGAGGTTGGCGAACTGCAGCGCCCAACGACTTTGCTGCAGCTTTGGAGGTCTGCAACCTCTCAAGGCTCTTGTCAGCCTTGCTGCCAAAAAGGTGTTCACTGTCAAAGGGCATGTTGAGGATCCGGGACTGCACATCAGGAGTGAACCCAGACTTCCTCAACCATGCAAACCTGCGCATTACGGTGCTCGCCGCAATTGACCGGCTGACACAATCCGCCAAGTCCAAACCTGACTGAACGGCCTCACACATGGCATCCTTGCCATCCTGAACCATAGCAAGGAAACCATCCCGTTCGTCCCCTTCAGGAATATGATCAGCCGCTAATGCAACACAGTTCCACAGAGTGTGTGTGAAACGAGACAAGGCACATATGGAGTTGGCCGCCTGAAGCGCCATACCCCCAGAAAAAAACACTTTCTTCGCCCAGCCGTCAAAACGTTTGTCGTCCCTATCCGGACGGATGGTAGGATACGACGCCTGCTTTGCCGGAGCCGTAGCCGCCTGCACCACCAAACTCTCCGGGGTGGGGTGCCTAGACAAGTAGCAGGGGTCGCTACTGGCTGGACAGTATTTTCGCGACAAAGACTTGCCCACTGCTGGGAGACTCTCCGGAGCAGTCCAAGCCGCCGCCGCCACCACCCCCCTTCTCTGCAAAGCGATATGAAAAGGCAAAACCGGGTCAGTGGGTGGACCGAGATCAAGGATGTCCGTGAGAACATCCTGAACGAACTCCCCTGTGGGAGCTGACCAACTCGGTAAACCGAGACATAAGGCGCCGATATGACGAATCGGCATGAGTGCTAGGCTCCGGCCGACAAAACTCCACCTCCGGAGAGGTGTCCAGTCCACTGGCATCATGCAGCGACTGCCTTAGGTCACCAAACTGACTATGGCCTGAGATAAGGTCATCTGGAACCGTAACCGGAACCAGGCCACCATCAGAGCCTTCATCACCCTCTGAAATGTACTCCAGGCGGGGAGAGGAAGATCTCTGCGGGCCAAAGAAGTGCCGGATCTTAGCCATAGCCTTTTTAGGGGCAAACCCCGTGCCACGGGGCCCCTCCTACACCATCGCCTCGAAAGGCATCGAGGGCGCCGAGCGAGTCGGCGTCGACAGAAAAGGCGTTGACGTCGAGCGAATTGGCGTCGACGTCAGCTGCAACGCCTCCAGCATCTGCGGCGTCGACACAGTCCTCGGAGCCGGAGCTCCGAGCGTGCCTCTCGACAACCTGGGCGCCGACGGCGTCGACGATCCCCTCGAAGACGGAACCTCGAGAGAAATCGATGACCTCGGCGCCACAGGCGTCGACGTCTTCTTCGAAGACGGCACAGGATCACGCAGTCTCGAGCGCGTCGAGGACCGGGACCTGGAACGAGCATGGCGAGAACGTTTACCCTAGTCCGAGCGGCACCTCACCCGCGAGCGGTGCCGACCACCTGAGCCCGAAGGCGTACGGGCGGTATCTCTGAACCGGTGCCGACCGACCCCACTCGGAGGCGCAGACGGACCAGTGCCCTGCGATTCCAGAATCGCTAGCATCTGCTTCCCGAAGGAAGCCCATTCCGCCGGTGTCACTTGCATGGAGGGATAAGCGACCCGCCGACGGGCGGAGTCCTCGGAAGAGGACGGGGAAGGCGACCTATGCCGGAGCTTCCTGGAATGCCTAGAAGAGGCGGAGGAGTGGCGAGACCGACTCCTGGAAGGAGACCCACCAGACTTCCGACGACGACGCGGAGAGTCACCCCTCGAGTCATCGGTCAAAAGCCCCGCAGACCTCGACTTCCGGGGCTTAGACACCCGACCTACCGACAGTTTCTTCTTGCGTTCCCGCAAGGCCTTCGCAGTGAGCGACTGGCAGTCGACACAGTCATCCGTATCGTGGGCCTCCCCGAGTGTCATGATCTCTGCTTCCAAAAGGTCAGGGTTTTCCCAACTCCCTTGGAAGCAGATCCATAGCCCAGGTTCCGAGTGCCAACCAATCCCAATTGGGACCTTTTGGACCCAGTCCTGGCGCCAGTGGCACCAGGCTCATAAATATGCCCAGTCCCAGCGCTGGAAGCGCCGGGCTCATAATGCTTGGGTGGATTTACCTGCAGCAGACCATGCTGCTTACTTGCCTGCCAGTTGAGCCTCTGATCCTCTTCTGTTTGGAACTACTTATCCTGTTGGGTGGGGCAGGAGCCACTCCCTAGATTCAGAACACTGGAACTCTTCTGGAAAGCAGGAACTCTTTTCTTACCTAGGCGTGGCTGTGGAAGGAGACACCTAAGCACTACAGGAGGCTATTTAAACCATACCCGATGGATGAATCTTGCTTTGCGTTATTCTGCATCCTCTGCAGCAGAACGCTCATCGTGTCTCCTGCATCTGATCCTGGGCCTAAGGAAAAAGGCTTACCATCCTGAATCCAGTCTTCAGCAACACCTATAAAGACAAGAAAGAACAGGTTAGCATTACGGTCTTCAGTGACAGCTCTTCACTTACCTGGTCCATCGGCTGTCACCAACGCCTCACGCTGCATTCCGGCATCTGAAAGACAAAGGCTTACCAACTCTTCGCACGCTCCGGAGGCCTTCGGCGCTGCATCCCGCATCTGAAAGACAAAACAAGGTGCGTTTAAAGACATTGGGGAACTTTAATACTCACGTGCCATTACTCCTTTCCACATCTAACCCAGTGGGTATTCCGGCACCCTGCAGCCGCTCCGAACTTGTACCTGCAAAATAAAAAGACAGTTAGAGCGCATCGTGAAGCAGGCAACAAGCGCTTACTTACGTGCTTCCAGGCGCTTCTATTCATCGCACGGGCTCCATCTTCAACTCACTTCAGCCCGTCATCCGCCATCGCCGGAACCCTGCAAAACAAGAAACATCATTACTAAAGACTTTAAAGACATTAGAATTACTCGAAACTTACCGTTCGTGCAGTAAACAACGGACAGCAGTCCTCTGAAGTCAAGAGGCCTGCTCCCCTTATCCAGTGAAGAAACTGGTTACAGCACCCTGCCCCGAGGCAGATGGAGAGCACGGCGTTCACTTACCTAAGGTGAGAGCGTTAACCTTTGGGGTTCTACAGGAGAAGAGAAAGGGAAGAAGAGAGAGACATTCAATAACCCAGTTCCTTAATCCCATATTTTCTATCTGCAGACATTTTACCCTTCAAGTCAGACATACAGTGCACAGAGGTCCAGCTCAAAGAGCCAGCCGTGTGTTACACATCACCTTTGAAGATACGGTATACGCCCAGTCAAGACCGGCGCCTCTACGGGAATCAGGTGAGCGTTACACCGAGGCACCAGAGGCAGGCGTTGTGTGAGTCCGTAACCCACATCTTGGACCCACAGTCCCCGCAGTTCTTGAAGCCCGGACGCGGGGTCGAAGAGGAGAAAGACATCGCCACGAACAGGTCTTCACACCAACCGAACAAGTTCAACGAACCGAGAAAGAAAACAGCAACTCCAACGAGTCGAGGTGTACCGAGATTCACAAAGCGTACACGTTCGCGGAAAAAACGGAACTGAGGCTATGGGCGTCGTGCGTCCTACTTATCACATCGGGTGACGTCGGCCGTCGGAGGAGGTCCTCGGGGACGGCGCATCGACGCAGGACGCAGACGCCAAAGATTTTCCGAAGCAGCACAGCTGTGAACATTACCTGTCACAGATATGGAATACGTCAGAGGACCCAATCCCCTCGAAGTTGCCACTGGAACTAAGAAGCCGAAGAGGAGAGAATACAAAGACATCTGCAACGACTGAACCACCGGTGAAGCCCTGCTGCAGCGTCTCACCACTTTTCTCCACACGACGAGAGAAGATCTTCTTCTGCAAGAGCCTTCTTTCCTTGAGCAAGTGGGGCCAACCAGTTTACCAATGCCTTCCTGGACCTGCTCTGGTCGAATCCCCAGTACCCTGTACTCGGAGACCGGATAGCCAGGCACCAGTCCACCCGGATCACAATTTAAAGGAGCGTACCTTTTATTCGCCAGGCAGCACCACGGCTGGTTTCATCCCTGGGTAGTGCAGTAACTCTAACCTTCCTCCACGACGAGAGCCTCTCTTCCTCTGCTGGATCCCCGAACTGCAGGAACTACCAGGAACAACCGCCACCGCAGGAGCCACTTCTTCATTTCAAAGGTACATTGTTCCGCCAGGCCACCCTTTCTGCATGGTAATGCTAAAGGTGTTTTAAATCCTTTACCTACCTGTTGGGTTGGCCGCCCCTCTCTCTTAACATTGTCTTTTACCTTCTGCATCCACCTTTTCAAATCGTTAACCCAAGACTTGACTGCAGCTACAAGAACATTTTGCTCCTGGGCCCTTGCCCTGTACCACTGACTCTGGCACATGCCTATTGACTCTGGCTAAATTTGTTAGAACTACCTTCTCTAGATTGATTCTCATCTAGAACTGTGTTGGTGCACCTACTTCTTATAACCACCTTTTCCTTCCCACTTTTATAACCTGTGAAGTGCCATTTTGCTTGGTTTTCATTTCAGTATTGTTTATACTAAAGTACTGCCTTACCTAAACTTGTTCACAAACTTATGGGAAGTGTTGCTAGGGTGTGTACGAAGATATTTCTGTATAACCTGTGATTTCCCTCCCTTGTGAGAAATTGTCAGAGTGCCATTTGTGTTTAGTTTTCACTCTTGCTCAAACTGGTCTACAATTTAACTAGGGAGTTGTGTATACTTTTCTTGACTGAATTTAACTTGCTTAATAACTGTGATAAATGTGTTTAACTAGAAGTGTATAAAATAAATATATATATTCTTTTTACTACAAGCTTTGGTCAGTGTTTCCTTGTGCCATAGTACTGTAGCCCTATTGTGTAAACTTTGAATACTGCTCATCTCCCTCTTGAGACAAGTCTGACTGCTCAGCCACAGCTACCAACTAAATCTTTGTGGTACAGACTGATACCAAAGGGGATTTATCGCTCTCACCTGTAGTCCTAATCTTCTGTAGTGCTCCCCAAGGGAACTGCACAGGATTCTGCCTAACAATGAAACCCAGAAAACCATTTGACGAGTGCGAATCCTACCGTCCAATCGCAATGCTTAATTTTGACATTAAAATATTGAGCACAATATTAGCCCGCAGGCTCTCCAGACAAATTGGCGAATTAATACACAACGACCAGAACGGCTTTATACCCAGCCATAACACCACACCTAATCTTCACAGGCTCCAGCATATAATAGCCCAGACAGCCCATCATAACAGCTCCTACGCAGTCCTATCATTTGACGCTATAAAAGGCGTTTGATTCCATCTACTGGGAATGGCTACTGGCAATGCTTCGGGAATTAGGGTTTGGGGCTGGTTTTATCAGATGGGTGCAAATTCTTTATACGAATCCCAAAGCAAGAGTGAAGACTGGTAGGCTTGTGTCCCCAATATGGGACATATGCAGGGGTACCTGACAGGGCTGCCCTCTGTCCCCGATGCTTTACATATTGGGCCTAGAGCCGATTGCCGTTTACTTCAGGAAGCAATTTTTTGATGCAGGTATTCGTCTGTGGGGGTTGATCATATAATGTCGCTGTACGCCGATGACGTACTTCTATACGTCAGGGACCCTCATTTAAATTTACCCTGCATGCTTGAAGTCTTGGACAATTTCTCTGCTGTCTCCGGTATACGGTTCAGCAGAGAAAAATCCTGCCTGAAAAGTCCACGCCCCTCAGGCTCGCTGGCTTGAGGGGCGTGGATGCCGAAGGTGGGAATACAGTGGCAGCCGACCTCATTTAGATACCTAGGCGTCACAGTGCTGCACACCCCGGAACAGATACACGAGCACAACACAGGAACAGCGCTGAAAGCCCTACACAAATCAATTGGCTTTTGGTCCAAACTCCCATGCTACGCCACCGGGCAGGAGGCATCCAATTGCCGGACATGGAGAGGTATTACTTGGCCGCACAACTAAGCTTTGTGGCCCAGTGGCTGTCAAATAATTTCACGGCAGAAACCGGGTTACTACAAAGGTCAATTGCTCCCCTACAATTGAAAGAACTCATCTGGGCACCAAGCAAGTGCCTAAGCAGTGCACCCATGTTGGCGGTCCTGGGCAGGCTTAGAACTAGTACGGTACAGCGCCTAAGACACTCATACTCCCCAGAGATCCCGCTGATCTCGGATTTATACAAATCCAGCACCAATCTGACACAAATCAGACTCTGGGAAAGGAAAGGGGTCTACTCATGGGGGGACCTATATGCGGGAGGCAACTTTAGGGACTTTACATCACTCCAAACCATAGATGGAGTGCTGAGCGGGCAGTTCTTGTGGTACCGGCGGGTCAGGTGGGCCGCACGGTCAAAATGGGAAGAGTGGCCCGCAGAGCCCAAGGCACACCCCCTTCTGACGCTACTGTATAACCTGGGCGAAGGCGGCAAATTGGTGCCCCAGATATATGGTCAGCTAATCGACAGACCCAAACCCCCGCAGCACCGACCTGAAATCCAGATGGGAATCGGATCTTGTATAGTTGATCACAAAGAATGGGAGAGAGCCTTGGCGTTCCCCAGGGAATTATCTAGAAATGCCAGGTTCAGGCTAATACAACTCAACGTACTGTATCGTACTTATATGACCCCACATAAAATAGCTCAGTTTAACCGACACTAGTGATACCCCTCAGAACACTGCAGCATGTTGACCAATACCATATCACTATTCCCCTCCTACCCCCCCAGATGTCCCACTGACACCCGCCAAACACCCACCTCATTCTCCTAATTGGATCGCATACCCCACAGCGGTGACCACCGCAGTGAATTAATGTTGTTTTGTTGTGTTTCATCTTTAGGTATATGGTTGGTGTACAATGATGAGAGACGTTGTGAATGTAATGTCAAGAAATGCCAATAAACAAATTTAAAAATAAATAGATAGTAGCCAATGTAACTTTTAGACCTCCCATGTTCCCGACCAACATTAAAGCTCTCCCCTCCACATCCATCCATGTCTTGGAAACCTTAAATTCGACCCTTTTTTTGATCAGTATCCCAACTCCCGCTTTTTTGAAAGGTCCAGAACCCCAATATTTTCTTTTTTTAATTATTTGATTTAATTGTGTAAAACAATTTTTACAAGACTCCCGAGCATAACAGCTTGTTGAGTGTTCCTATCGGATCCTTTGGTACATGACTTTTCGGATATTCCAAGCAAGTAGAAGGTATCTGTATCTCCATAAGCCATGATCATCAAGTAAATCCCACCACCGCGATGATCCACGCACGTCGTCTTTTCTTCACTCATGAGCCGGCACCACCATTCTTCGTCGTAGCAATGCAGATTTCTAAACAGATGGCCCAGATGTTGCGAACGGGGGGGTGATCACCCCTGAGCAATTTAGATGTTTGTTTCCATCCTCTGTGTCTGCTGGCAATAGCGGCATGATTTTGATTCCGATTGGTCCCTTCTGGCCAAGATTTCCCTCGTATGTAAGATATTTAGGCAAATTCTTAGGAGGTTTTCACAGAGTTTATTGTCTGGACATTTTGCCAGGTACGGTTTTAGTTTGTTCACTTTAGTCAGATTGGGGGGCAGGTCTTGTGTCAATTCTACGGCGGAAGCTTTTTCCAACGCATGTATCCAGTCTCTCTCCAAAATGCATTGTTTTACTTTTACTGGATTGTGGATAAGTTCTTCTTCCGAACTATCTACCCAATGTAGGAGCGTTTGGATCCTTAATGCCCATTCCTGAAGAATTTTGCATGACCCTACTTGGATTTCCTGATTTATTTCCTTCAAGATCAATGGAGGCAAAGGAAGCAGGGTTTTACGGTAGAGCATTGCTTCATTTCGTGCCACAATTGAGCCCAAAGATTGCAGTGAAAGCTCCCTCCTTATCAGTGCGATTGGAAGGGATTGGGGGAGGTTAAGGACCTTTCTCCAATATAGCCCTTGTAACCTCAGGCAGAAGCTGGCTGGCAGGTAAGGTAGCGCTTCAACCCCATAAATTAAGATTGGGATGACTTTCGACTTAAAGATTAACGTTGGGGATATTGTGAAACGCCCAAATTAATTGGCCACTGCTCGAGTCTGTGAGATTAGAAGGCAGGCTTTTGCCATGAGACTTTCTTGCATTGGAACTTCTTTGATGTTTTTGTTCAATATGATGCCCAGGCATTTAAAGTTGTTCACGGTTTCCAAATGCTTGTTCACGGACCATGTGCATTTCTCCACTTTGCTGGAACTCTTTCCAAGTGCCATAAGTTTCGTTTTTTGTAAGTTCATCTGAAGATGGTTGTCTTTCAGGTATGCAGCTAGGTTGTTAATCTGCCCCTGTAGACCTATCGGAGTGTGATCCATGAGAATAATATTGTCTGCGTAAAGCAGTCTTGATATTTTGCTCTCACCCAATGTCGGAGGGAATGAATGTACTCTATCCTCGTAGTCTTTATAGTCAGACTTATAGGCGTTATATAATGCACGGGCTAACGGGCAGTCCTGTTTGACCCCTCTTCCTGTCTTAATCCATGAAGATAGTAAGCCTTTGTTGTTCAGGTGAACGCACATAGAGGTATCAGAATAGAGGGCCTTTATAAGGTCCAGAATCTCTGAAGGGCAGGCATGATGGTCCAATTTATCCCACAAGATTGTTCCGTCTACCCGGTCAAAGGCCAGGACCAGGTCGATGAATGCCATATAGATTTTTGGCCGGCCCTCTAGAACTTTTGCTTTTACTACACTCAGGGCCAGGATGTTCTCTGTCGTCCCCACATTTTTCACGAACCCGACCTGAAGGGTGACAGCCAGACAAGAGGTGGTTATCCAAGACTGTAAGTTATCCAAGACCAGAGCACCGAAGAGTTTCCCTATGGAGTCCAATAGGGCGACTGGCCGATAATGCGAGGGCTTGTCTTTTAAACCCTTTTTGAAGATCGGTACCACAATCGCCTTTTTCCAGGAAAGTGGGATAGCAGATGAGTGAATGCAGTTCGTGAACACCTCCTTTATAAAGACTGACCAAGGTTCCATGTTTTTAAGTCAAAACTTATAATGCCACCTGGGCCAGCCGCCCTAGATCCGTCGAGTTTTATTTTCCATTGGATGGTGACTAAATTCCGTCGGGATAGACCAGGTTACCCCCGAGCACACTGGTTGCGATATGTTCAAGTTCTCCAGAGCGCCGTAAAGTTCTTTGAAATGTGATTCCCATCTTTGTTCGCCTATTGAGTTTTGTAGTGCTTGGTTCATTCCTTTTGCGTCGCCCTTTATTAGCGACCAGAAGTCTTGTGCGTCGTTTCCACAGATAGTGCAAAGTATTGTTTCGGCGTCTTCTTGGTGATGTAGGAATTTATTGACCTCAGCCAGGATTTGTAATTTCTTACTGCCGTAGCAGCCTCTTTCTTTTTTAGTTTGGAATTAGAATTGGCTGTGTCACGTTTCAATTTTCTCACCCACTTTCTTCGTTCTACCAGTTGTTCATTGAATCTGTGTTCAGTTGGTTTAGAGTGCAATGCCTTCTTTCCTTTTCTAGGTTTGAAAACTGATAGAACTGTGGCGTCATCAGCTACGTTTGTTTCACCAGAGGGATCCCTGCTATTTTCTTCTACGTACTTCTGGGTGAGCTTGGCAATTGCTGCTTATGACAATCTCAGCCATGTACCACTCAAATTAGGTTCCAGATTTCGAGCCTACGTGAAGACCATGCGAAAGTCAAGATGTTATGATCACTATGTTTTGTCCTGGTCACCTTGAACATTTCCATTAGAGTTAGTAGGCTGCGTGAAACCTGGATATAGTTGATTGTTGCCGTTTGATTCTTTCTCTCCCATGTCTGGATTTGTTCGGCCATGGGCCTCACCCTCTGTTGAAGGTTATGTAATTCTCTGACTTCTAATAGATTGGTCCACAGGCGGGCTCTGCCTTGGGAAGAGTCCAGCCGACGGGTTAGGTCAACATTCAAATCTCCCACGATGATGATATGGCTGGACTTGCTCTTTATCAATAACTCATCAATTATGCTTTCCATTTGGATAACATTTTCGTTGTTCACCCATTTAGGGTTCCAGTATTTATTAATCAAAAGATCTCGGCCTGCTGGTTAATTTTGAGGGGGTTTGAGTTCGCAGCCCATTTAATGATTGTAGCCAAAATGAATTCTGACGCCTTTAACACTTTTTTTAAATGAAGGACGCTGCACGATCTGATGGCAGTATTAAGGCCAGATCTTGGTCTACCCTGGTCTCCTTTATGGGCTGGTGAGTGAGCCAATTCAAAGCCGTCCAGGGACGGTTTTTCAACAAGCCAGGTTTATTGTAGATATAAGGCATCAAAATTTGAAAAGTTTACATCTGACTCCACTCCCGGTGGGGTCCTCAGATCATCCTCTGCGACTGTTTCCTCTGAGACTGCTTGCCTCAGTGACGGTTTCCTTGTCTGGGCTGTATCACTTTTCGTTCATCATCTCAGGCATATTCCGTCTCCTGTAGGAGGAGCACGTCTATCCCAGATCTTCGAAACTCTCTCTGCACCATGGACCATTTCATAGGGGAGTTAAGCCCCTTAACATTGAGTGTACAGATTTTTGTGGGAGCACCCCTGGTCGGCTCAGAGGCCACTGCCATCATCTATCCGTAAAGAGTCATCTGTTTATGTGGGAGGTTGATAAATCTGTTTTTCTTTTTCGGTTACAAAGATTATCTCTTAAATATTTACCCAGCACTGTATGTCTGTTAGAACTCCCCCCCCCCCTCCTTTCCCTCCCGCCTCCCCCCAAACTCCCTGTGGCGTCCAAGCCAGCACTTCCAGCGTGGACAGCTGGAATCAAACCACCAGTGGGGACCAAAGTTACCATGGTCCCATCGTTTAGAAACCTCTTAACCATTGAGCCCCCTGTATCACTGTTCCCTCCCCCTTTCCTCTTTGTTTAAAATTTCCTTGAAACTGCCTCTGTTAGTTTGGGTCATCTTTGGGTGTCAACTTTTTGTTGGCGTTTGGTCTATCGTTCACCACCGCCACATGTCCAACCCTCAGAATAACTTCATACCATGCGTATTTACTGTATACAGACCCGTTCCGGGATCATCCCTCAGGTTCTGGGGATGTGTCCATCCGTCTGTACTTCCTTGAGCCTTGGATTCGCTTTTGTCTCAGTCTTTTGATGCGTCTTTGTGCGTTCTCTGAGTCCCTTCCTTCTTGGTTCGGATCTCCTTCAGTGTCTCCCAGTAGGTTGGTCGTGCAACACCGGATATCTTTTTCAGTCTTTAGCTTGATAGAGCTTCCTTCCCATTCAAAGGTTAGTGAAAAGAGTATATCCCCCCTCCTTTTTCTTTCAACCATCGCATGAGGAGGGCGCATTTCCTGCTCATGGCTAGTGTGAGTGACGACGGGTCTTGAAAGATCGAGACCCTAGCCTCATCAAGGGAGATCTGTGTGTTTCGTTTGGCCTTTTCCAGCACCAGGGGCGTTGCTAGGGGGGGCTAAGGGGGCTACAGCCCCTGATCTTTTGGTTGTAGCCCCGGATAGAATCTCAGGAGCTACAGCCAAAAGACTAGCTAGCCCCCAGTCCCAACAGTTCCGACATCAGCTTAGCCCCGGGTCTTTTCCAGACCCCTGTCCAGCACCCTGGTTTTGTCAGCATAATTGTGGAACCGGGCTAGCACCGTTCTCGGTCCTCTCGCTGTGCCACCTGCTCTATGTATTCGGTCTAGTTTTGGTTCATCTATGGAGTCATCTTCAAACAGTTGCTTCATGAGAGTGTGAAGGGTTCTTTTTAGGTCTTGTTCTGATTCCCCTTCTTTCTCCGGGATGCCAAAGATGCGAATGTTATTGAGTCTTTCTCGATTTTCCAAATCGTCCATACTCATGCGAGTTTCTTCTCGGTTTTCAATGTCCGCTATTCGTTGGTCTATTTCGGTTTCCAGCGTGGTGAGAGGTCTGATTGTGCTCCACTTCTTCTATTCTCTCTTCCATCTTGTCAATCCATTGCGTTATTTTATCCACTTTGGCGCCTATATCGGCTCTCACGCCTTTGATTTCATTCAAGAAGTCAGCAATATCGGCTTTGGTCGCAGCCATTTGGGTTCCTGGGGCTGTCATTCTTGAGTCTGGAGGGGAGTGGTCTTGAAGAGGGCTGGGAGAGTACCTGTAGAGTGCGAGTCTTTCTTTTATGTCCATATACGTGTGTTGTGGGTTGGTTCAGTCGCTGGAGTTCTCTAGGCCTCGGCCTTCCTCTGGGGGTGCAGGCTGAGTTAATGAGGATACCCGTCTCTCCTGCATGGAGAAGAGGGAAAACGCCCCTTAAGTGGGGGTGCAACCTTCTCGGATACTTGTGGCAGATGCAGCCTGGGGGCCGGGTTCCGTGGCCCAAGAGTGAATTGTTGTTGGAGGTGGATGCAGCAGTGTGCCATCTTAACTATCTTTTATAGTATTGACTGTGTTGGTGTGGTTATGCAAGTCAGAGTGTTTCTCACCGTAGCTCTGTGGTCTTACGGGCGTAGAGAACTGTGTCACCCTTCATCGGTTTCTGCTGGTGGTTCGGGAGCCCAGGCTTCAGGTGGCTCTATTTAGTACCGCCTTTGGAGGAATAGACGGTGTACCTGGTCTGCTCGCAATCGCTTTGTGCGAGCTTTTCGCTCTCTTCCGTTGCATCCCTCTTTGTTGTATCAATCTATTCGGGGGACGGGGGGTTTCTCTGCTGGACAGTTGCGAGGTGGCCTGGTCTCTTCCTGGGGCTCAGAGTCTTACATTTGGGCACCTCTTTTGCCCTGGAAGTATGTTGGGGAGGTCGTTGGGCTGTGTATGAGGTTTCGTTTAATGGAAGGCACTGTGGGTTGGTACTTGGGTGTTGTAAGACTGTTGCTTGTGGCACTTCCTGGGTTACCACCACATTTATCAGTAGCCGGTGTCGTCGTCTATACTGTGGGTGATCGCAGGCTGATTCCAGGACTTTTAAACCAGCTTTGCGTGATCGGTTCCAATTGTTTGCTGTCCTCTTGTTCTCCGTGGTTATGTGCGGGTAGTCTTTGTTATACCCGATTGATTTCAGCTACGTTGTGATTCAGGGGTTCCCATTAAGCATGGAAGGTGCCTTAAAGTTGAGGTGGGTGAGCCACTGATCGCATCTCCTTTTTTGGGCCTCTATAACTTGCATGACAAAAGGCTGTGCGCTCTGCTTGCGCGGTCGTGTCTCGTTGGGAGTGCGTTTATATGCCGCCCATGTCGGATCATCCGCTTAAGGGTGGAGATGCCTGCAGGGGCTGTGGCTTCAGCGTGCCATCACTTCCTATGTGAGTCCCATCTCCAGTTTATGCGGCCGCGGGTACTTCACGTGCTCTGCAATTGGCTCTGACTGGGACTGTGTTAGGGAGAATTCTCTGTAAAGGCTAATTTCCCAAACCTAGTGAGTCCCCCAGCAGCTTTGCTGGATTTTTGGGGTTTAATTATTTCTCCTGCTAAGAGTGAGACTCTTTTTCTCCCACTCTTAGGCATGATTTGAGAATGTCCTTTGACTTTGTAATGTGTTTTATGGGCTATGGGGTCTTTTACTCCATAGGGCTTCATGTGTTTTTGGTAAGTGTGTTACACAGCACCCTCAGTGCAGTAACACAGGGGTGTCATAGTGACCCCCAAACATAGACTCCATACCCTGGGACTGACTACTGTCTCCCAGGGCATGTAAAGTCACCATTGACTTTACTAGTCTTAAATTGTGAACAGAACCAGTACAAACCATCATATTGTGGAAGTACTGGTAGGGGTAATTAGATTGCCCCTGGGTCTGTTTTTCATGGGGGCACTGTCCAGTCCCCCCTTGTCGAGTTTCAGGCTATGGCAGTGGTTACCACGCAAAACATTCCACCGGAATATTTCCTATGGGATTTTCCCCATTCATTTTAAACGCACCACTTTTTTTGGTGCAATGTTAAAGATTCCGCCGGGTTATTTATTTAATATGTATTCCCCGGTTGGGTCTTTTTGCCAGGTCTCGGTTTTAAAATGGCATTTGTGTTCGCCTCTGAAACTCCAACCCAAGTCGAGCCCTTTGTTCCACTTTTGGCGGGCTTCTTCACAGAAGCCTCCAAAAGTGGTGCCACTTTGTCTGGGTCTACAGGATTGTTAGGCAGAAAACTGTGCAGTTCCCTTATGGACCACTGCAAAAGGCTTAAGACTACAGGTGTTGGCAGTAAACCCAATTGGTAGCAGTCTGTACCACCCAGATTTACCTAGTAGCTGTGGCTGAGCAGCCAGACTTCTCTCAAGAAGAGTTAGTATATAGAGTATACAAGATAGGTACCAAAATACAGTAGCACAAGCAAACACTGACCAGAGCTTTGGTATCAAGTATATAATTATTTATTTAAAGAAACACTTAGAAACACTCTGGCACTATTATTGTAAGCAAGTTCAAAAACACAGTCACTATTAATATATATACACATCCCTTATTCCTTATTAGACAAGTCTTAGTTAACACCACTTATTTCCAGACAGAGGTGAGCGCTTAACTAAAGATGGCGCTCCAATAAATTAAGAAAAAA